>NW_024423564.1:71581120-71606256 GCF_017311325.1 Ursus maritimus
GGGGGGGGGGGGTCGGACCGCCCTAATTTGGAAGGGAAGCCATGTTGGGGCAGAGGAAAAGCCCAGTGGCTTACATCCATCCCACCCCATTGTCCCTCGGAACCCAGGCTAGGGAGGCTGGGCCCTGCGGAGAGGAGGCTGGTGCAGGGAAAGCGCATGGGCTCTGCTGCTGGATCTGGATTCCAGTTTTGGCTCCAACATCCCATGAGCAGTGCAAGTCTGGGGGCAGGATGCTTTGAACCTCTTTTCCTCAAACAGCTACCTGCGCCCACCCTTGCCTCCCTACAGCCCTCTACCACCAGCGGTCAGAGTGGCCCTTTAAACAGCCTGGATCACGTCCAGTCCTGCCCAGAACCCTGTGACGCCCCCCATCTCACAGTAAAGAACGAAGGCCTTGCCTTAACCCACAGGCCCCTCCGTGACCTCTCAGACTCCTCCCCTAACACTGTCCCGCGTGAGTCCTCCCTCCTGTTCCTTGAACCTGCTAGGCGCGGTCCCGTCCTGGGGCCTGTGTCTCAGGGGAAACTGTTCGCCCAGACACCCCCATCAATCTCTCATCTCTTTCGAGTCTGCGTGCAGATAGACTCTTTTGCAACGAGGCCCACCCTGACCACTCTAACCCTTTTCCTCCTCCCTGCCATTTCTTGGCCCCTTACCTGCTCTCAATTTTTCTAAAGCAATGATCACTTTCCTAATTAATAGACAGTTTGTATACACACATTAATAAATTAATATGTAAGTTCTATATAAATATATACTTTATTTATATTCTGTATTTATTATTTATTGTTGGGTCTCCCTCACATTAGGATCTAAGTTTCATGAGGGATTTTTGTCATTCGTGACCATACCTCATGTGTTTGATGCACACCAGGCATTTAACAAATGCTCACTGAACGAATGAATGAGAGAGAGAGTAAGGGGGTAATACTGGGTTGCAGGGAGAAGAAGTAAAGGAAATGGGGCAGAGTAGTTGGCACATGAGAGGGGCTTCCCCAAACTGGGCTGAGAAGGGAACATGGGCAGAATGAGAGACAAGCATGGGGCGGAAGAAGTCAGGAACAGCCTGATACACAGAGGGAGGCTCAGAGGAGGGTCAGGGCTTCCGTGAGAAATGAGGAAGGTCTGGGGGGGGGGGTGACCCTGCACCTGTCCACCCCAGACTCCCTCCCCGCTCTCTCCCACTGCCCAGACAGACTTGAGTCATCCAGGGCCTAATGGGGCCAAAGTCTCTGAGAGCCTGTCCCCCCTGGGCAGGAATACACGCTGGGAGCCCCGGGGGGAGAGAACCACCTCAGCCCTGCTGCCGGTCCCTCCCGCACAGACAGGGTCGGATCCATTTGGTGACGGCGGCTTTCTATCCAGCAGGACGCCCTCATTTATTCCCAGGACACCCTTTGCCCACAAGCAGTAATGCATTCATCTGACAGCACAACCCCATTTATCCAGCACCCCAGTCCCATTTATCCAGCAAGTACAACCTCATTTGCTAACAGCACTCCATTCACCTGATGGGCCCCCTCATCTATCCAGCAGGACACCCTCATTTATCCTCCAAGTCTGAGTCTCTCCGTCTGCCTGTGGTGGGCTGTGCTCTCTGCCAGTGCACCCGACGGGTCCTGCAGGACGTCATCTCTCCTACAAGTACTCCTCATCCCCTGACAGGACAACCTCATCTATCTCATAATGCAGCCTCACCTTGCCTCCAAGTACCACCTCATTCCCTGACAGTACAACCTCGTTTATCTTCTACTACAACCTCATTTCTCCTCCTCGCACAGCTCCATTCTCTGATAGCTCGCCTTCCTCGGAGCCAAAGCCCCACCAGAGCCCCTGGGGTGGGGGGAGAACGTGGAGATAAGAGTGGTCTCCCCATTCCGGTCCCCTGCCTACAGAGGGCTGCCTGGCACTAGGACTCTGTCCCGTCTCCGCCCACCCAAAAGGGCCCATGGACTCAGACTCGGAGTTCTAGATTGCTCAGCCCAGCCAGTGCCCCACCATTACCCCACTTTCCATTCTGTCCCCTCTAGGGTTCAAAAGGGCCCACGGGATTGATTTCCTCCAGCTCCCCAGTAGGGAAAAGATCCCATCTGGTTTGATTTGTAGCTTTTGCTGATTTCTGCGGCATGGATACTCCCATCGCAGCCAATTTTAAGCTGCCAGCATGATGTCACTGAGTACAGAACTGGGAAGAAGTGTGCAGGACCGGCTTTCTGAGCCAAGGCAAGCCAGCCCCAGCACACCACTGGCACGTGCTTCAAATACCAAGGCAGGAGAAGGGCACCACCTATCACACGCCAGACCCAGGCTAGGTTCTTTAGATGCATTTCTTCTTTCAATCCTGATAGCCATCCTGCAAATAGGTGCTGCTATTTTCCAAAGAGGGGAAAGTGGGCTTGGGAGGGTTAAATGATGCCTAAGGCCACAAAGCTGGGCAGTCATGGAGCCAGGTCTGGGTCTCAGAGCTGTTGAGTTCCAAAGCCAGGCCTCTTCCCACCGCCTCCCGTAGTGTGGCAGGGGACACCATCCCGCCCACCTCAATGGCCATCCCTGCCTTGGTTCTCAAGCCCAAGCTTGCTGGCTTTCATCAGACAGGAAACCCAAGTCTTGTGTCCCCTACCCACCACAAGTCCTATGCTACCTCCTGGCCTTCCTGACATCTGGGGAATTCCAGGGCCCTCCCAGTTCAGTCCTAGGACCCGTGCCCATCCATCCAAGCCCAAAGCCAGGTACGGACACCTCTCAGGTTCTATCTCTGACCGAGGTTCAGCCCAGCCCCTCCCTCAGGAAGCTGACCTCACCTACCCAATGGTGATGATGATCCCTGGGCACAGACCACCTCTGGGGCTGTGTGAGTTCTCTGATCCCCTCCATGGCTCCCATTGGCCTTCTCCCTCCTTCCTTCCCTCCCTTCTTGCATGAAGAAAGGTTGAGAGCAGGGTTGGAATCCCAACTGCCTTCATGTGACCTTGGGCCTCCCCTGTAAAAGAGGGTAACGATATTCCTGGGGAGGGTTGGGACCTGGATGGGATCCTGCACGTCAAGAATCTCATCCTCTCCCTAACTCAGAGCCCCAGGAGCAGCCCCTGTCCCACCTTTACCCCCTACCCGACTCTGGAGCCCCAGGCTGGCCGGGAACACACGCCTGTCTCAGAGCCACAGTCTCTCCAAGGGTCACTTGCTCGGCCACCTGGGCTAAAGCTGGGGTGCTCAGTCCAGGCAGGCTTCCTGGCAGAAGGGGGTGACCTGGAGAGGCCTGAGGCCTTGTGCAAATCCTTGGTACCAAGGTCTGTAGTGGAGGAGGAGTAGAAGGGCAGGTGGGGGCACCGGGGTCACAGATGTCAACAGGGGATTGGGCTTGGGGTCAGCAGTGGAACAGAAGTGGGCAGCCAGGGACCAGGAGGAACCAAACGTCCAAAGCAAGGCATGAGGTCAAAAGACAGGCCCTGGCACCCCCCCACCCCCACCCTCGAGATAGCGGGGCCCCCACACCTAGCCTGGGTACAAGCAAACCGGCAGCAGAAGTCAAAGCTCTCCTCTACTCCAGACCCCAAGGCTCCTCATCTCCTGTGGGCTTGGGTCCAACTCCAGACCGACATACAAGAACCCTCTGAGGCTCCACAGCCTCATCGCCCCCATTCCCTTCCGCCCGCCGGGGCTCCAGCCGCCCCGGATGTCTTACTCGGCCAGGCCTTTGCACACTCTGCTCCCGGGGCTCCTCCCTCCCCGACTGATGACCAGTTCCTGCTGCTCCAGCAAGGCGAGCTCTGGGACGTCTTTCTAGTCCCCTCTGCAAATCCCAAAGGCAGTTGTTCCCACCTCAGTACTGCTGCAGGACTAAAACCAGAGTATAATCCGGCAGGAGTCGGCCTCCGCACTTGAACTTTATGGGGCAACCCCTGGCTCACAGGAAGTCAACGCCCGCGACGGAGCCCTCAGCAGCCGTGAGCCACTCAGGCCTGGCAATTCTCTGCCACTTCTGCTCAGCAAAACCTCAGGCCAGAGTTCCAGACCTTGCCTCCTCACTCCTGCTCTCCCCTCCAGTTCCTGCTGCCTCTGCCACCGCCCTGCTTTTCCTCAGCGCTTCCAGGCTCCTCGGGGAGGATCCAGTCAAGTAAGGAAGGAAAGAAACTACCATTTACTGAGCATTCATTATGTGCTAGGCACCGTGCGGCAACACTTAAACTCTTACTGTCTTTTTAACGATCCTCTGAGTTGGTTTAGTGTGCCTATTTTACAGATGACAAACTGAGGCTCTGAGAGACAGATGGAGCTGCCCAAGGTCACATGGTGTATGTGGTGCTTCGGGAAGGAATTCACACCCAGGGCCCTTGCTCTGCCTCTCATCCTGAGATGCCTCTTAGGAGGAGCCCAGGCCAGACAGAAGCTCTAGGGTGGGCCTGGGGTAGGAGCGGGGGTGGGGCTGTCCACACTGGCTCATCAAGTCCTCCAAAGACTCTTTCCTCCCTCATCCAAGATTAAAGGGGATCCCTAAATGCAAAGCCATCCAGGCCTCTCCCTATCTCTCCTCAATCTGAGCCCCGTCCTTCCCTCTGCATGCAGCACCTCCCTACACCCCTGCCCTAGGCCCTGGGAGCAGCTGCGGTGACCTCACCCAGCCCTGCCCTGGGCCCAGCTCTGGGGAGGGCCCAGCAGCTGTGTCCCAGCCCTGTAGGCTGGCTCCTGGGGGGAAAAGAGGAAGAGTGGGCACAGCGCCAAGAGAACCATCTGCTCTCCCAGGGGCATGGCCACCCGCACAGACACTGGCCTCACCCCCAGGGGCTGCCCTTGGCCCTCTGTCCTTATGCCAAGGGGCTCTAGGAACCCAAAGCAGCCCACCCAGACCGGGGCACCAGCCCTCATCTGCCATCTGTCTTCTGGATTCTGAGAGGTCCTTGCAGGACATGTTGGAGCATGAACGTCCCCTGAAAAATGAACACGTGCTCAGGGTAAGCTCTGGGTGTAGAGGCCAGAGGCCAGGGCTGGGTGTGCTTAACACCGCATGCATGCCCCAGCCCCAGCCCCAGCCTAGCCGCCTGAAGAGCCGGAGATCCCCTGGGGGGAGGGGGGCCTCCAGCCCCTCACATCTGCTCAGCTGGCAGGTGCCTCTGGCAGAGGGCAAGCCCCCTTCCCCCACAGCCCCAGCTCGGGTTACAGAGAAGGCAAGGCCAGCAGAGGACAGGGGGAGGGGACAGGCGGGGTGGAGGAGGCAACACAGCTTCCCAGAGTATTGGGGGAGGGGAATTCAGATCTCTAGATGGGTCTCAGAGCCAGAGAGGGAAGGGCCATCTCCAAGGTCACACAGCCTCCCAGTGGGCAGAGAAGCCCGTGTCCAGGGGCAGGCAACCCTGGGTTCAAGGGTGACCTTGAGCAAACCATTGCTTTCATCTGTGAAAATATTGAGCCTAAAACCTGTCTGCTAGCCTCCCAAGGCCGCGAGGAAGGCTCTGTAGGAGAAAAAACAGCGGGTCAAGCTAGGGGCAGGTGGAAACTTGGACATCCTCAAGAGCTGACACCTCAGGGACAGAAAGGGAGGCATGAGAGGAAGGACCACTCTCCCCCAACACACACACACACACACACACACACGCACACACGCACTCACACAAGGCAGTGTCTCTCAAGGCTCAGGGCCCAGGATCCCCACCCTACACAGCAGCGGGGAAGGGATTCCTTTCCTTTCCCAGAGCAATGTACGACAGGGAGGATGCTTGCTAGGATTTCTTGGGGACTTTATAAGTATCTCTCTTGTAATTCTCACCACAAAGCTTGGACATAAGTCCTATTATCACCCCATTTTGTAGAGGAGAAAACGGGCTCAGTTGCCCAAGGCCACGCAGAGCCAAGTTCTGCTCCTTCCTGCTGCCTCCGAGGCTCCTAACCACACCACAGCCTCACCTCCAAGATCCCCCAGGTATCAGAGGGTGCGGCATGGCACCTCAGGCCTGCTCTTAGACTCTGTGGGCCTCTACCCCTACTCATCTTCTCCCCTGGACCCCAGTGCCAGGCCCCCTGTCCACACCACCCCTGAATGATCTTTCCGCCTCGATCAGTCCCCAGCTTGGAGGGCCAGGTCCCTGGCTGATATTCAAGACTGTTTCCTTTAGTCCCCTGCTTGCTTTCCCAGCCTGTGCTGGGGTCCTGCTGTGCTCTGACCAATAGAACCAGACCCCAAGGGCTCCTAAAGAGTCCTGAGGGTTTGACCTCCTTTGTCTGGTTCCCCTCCCCCACCTCCAAATACCCATAGCTCATTACTGGGCCTTCCCTCGTGACCCTGAGCAATATTTATCCCCCAATCAAATTCAGGAGTCCTCATCTTATCTCCCCAGCTTGACCTGTGGGTCATTCAAGGTCAGGGAGCCAGTTTGGTTCCTCTCAGCAGAGGTAGTGGGTGGCTAACAGGTGTAAGCCTGGGTTAAAGTGAATGGAGGAAGCTGTCATCACCCTTGGGCCTGCAGATGAGGTGAGGAAGTGGGGAGTGAACAGCACAGCATGCCAGTCCGACTTTGCCCTCTGGTCTGGCCTTGTTCTCGGGGAGCTCTGTCTGAGAGAGGGAGCCAGGTGCCCCTTGGAGCCATCCCCCCCAGGCTGGAAGGGCCAAACTAAGACAGAGCAGAGAGACAATGATGGAGATGGGGAGGGGGCAAGGCGTGGCAGGGGATGAGGGTGTGTGTGTGTGTGTCTGTGTATGAGCTTGGATTGGCCTGGCCTGAACATGGGGCGAGCGAGGAGTTAGCCCCTGGAGTTTTATTTACGTCACTTACAGCAGGATGCAGTAAAACACACTTTCTTTCTCCAGCCTTAGTTTCCTCCTGAAACGGGGAAAGTCACAGCAGCAGCTTCACAGGGTGCTGCGAGACTTAGAAGAAAGCACGTGTGTAATGGCACCTGGCGGCTGAATCCTGGGCCAGCATAGTTCAGTGTAGCCGATTCGAGGGTCAGCAGAGCCGAGTGATGTGGCTGGAGAGACTGCCTGGGACCAGGGGGCCAAGGCCTTGAGTGTCATGCTAAGTGAGGCCCCTGAATGGGACCCTGTAGGAACAGCACTACCCTGGACACATAGGGAGCTATCAGAGAAGAGGGGCTGCGACTTTCAGGTCCTTCCTGGGCCAGTTCCAGAGGCTTGCTGAGTCTTTACGCCACCACGCCTCCTCCTGCAGCCAAAGGCCCTCAGTGGCAGAGGGCATCGGCCCCCCGCTGCTGGCTCCATCCTCTCCAGCAGTGTTCTGTACAGCGCGACTCCTAAGAAAGGAGGGTGAAGGTGCTGGGGCTGGAGAATCTGGTGTTGGAGCTGACTGCGTGGCCTTTAATTCTCTGGAGGACCTAAAAAGAGCCAGGAGGAGGGGAGGGGGGCTCCACTCTAAGCAGACTGCTTAGAGAAGCTGGTCTACACTGGGAGCAGAAGTGAGGGACACACCCGAGTCCCGGATGCTACCATCGAAGGCATTGGCTCAGAACCTGGTCCATCAGTAGACGGCGCTGTTAAAATCAGACCCTCTGAGGGTCTGAGATAGAAACTGGGAACCTGCATTATCTGAAAGCCTCTAGGTAACTCTGATCATCAACCAGGTTTGCCAGCAATGAAGGATTTAAGGCAGGAAGTCTTAGAGAGATGCGGTGGGTTCCAGAATCACTTGGGAGGTGGGCTTGTATTCAATCCACCCAAGCACCCAGCCTAGTCTCTCAAAAGTGGCCCAAGGGATCCGTCTAAGAGTCAGCGGCTGCCTTGACGAGCATCTGACAACGGCAGGGGATATGAGGTGTAAAAGTGGCAAAGCGAGGGGGTCCTGAGATCACAGGCAGCAGGGAAAGCAGGAGGGAGGGCAGGGCCTGGCCAAGGCCAGCTGAGGGCCCAGGAGTCCATACAGAGCAGTGCGAGCTTGGCTGGCTCCTAGGGGAACCGAGGAGGCCCAGAGGGCTCTGGAGCATGAGGGAGCCTTGGGGCAGGAGGGCTGGGGTGCTTGGGGCTGAGACTGCATAGCGCTGGGAGAAACATGGGACAGATAGGTCTGTGTCTAAATCCAGGCTTAGCCTCGTCCCAGCTATGGTGCCCTGGCCAAGTGACTTCACCTTTCTTGGCCTCCATTTCCTCAACTGCAAAATGGGGCTATTAACACATATCTGGCAGGGTCCAGGGAGGATGTAAAAAGAGAACGTTTGTGAAGTGCCCAACAGCCTAGCACCCAGACATTAATTCTCTTAATTCTGGTTCCCCTTCCCACAAGAGGCACTCCCCCTTAGAGACCAGAAAGGTTTCTCTGCAAAGAGGGAGGCCCCAGGGGGAGGGTGTGGGAGGCCCCTCCCCCACACGCCACCTGGCCCCCCTCCCACCTCCACATATGGGTTGGGGGGTGGGGAGAGGCAGCAAACAGCCAAACCCTCCCAAACAGGAGTTGGTTTCCATGGTAACCAGGGTGCCAGGAGGAAGGGGGGGCGCTCCAGATCCAGCTGTCCCCCTGAGCACCCTACCCAGGCCCCAGAGCCTTAGTTAGTGCCCACCCAACACCCTGCACCCCCCATCTGTCTGCTCTGAGGGCCGAGGCTGCCATGAGCACTCCCTTCACTGTGTCCAAAGTCCTTCTGCCACCTGGGTATTGCCAGGGTCAGGGTAGGCATCCCCAAGCAGAAGTCCCAAGTTCAAGTCCATCCGCACTTGTAATCACAGGCTTGCACCCCTGAGAAGTCCTATCAGTACGCCGTGCCCAGGGTCCCAACTAACCCCTCATGGCTCCTAGAACCAGAGTGTTTGCCAGTCACAGCCCTGAAAGAACCAGGGACCAAGTAAAGGCCCTTTGGACACCGGTGAGAACCTCAAGGATGAGAATGAGAAAGTGCTTTGCTCCAGCTCACATACTCTGGATCAGGTTCTCTGACCGGTGCTCTGTGGGTGCTCTGTCCGGCCCTCAACCGCTCTGGACTCCGCAACTCCAGCTGACCCAAACAGCTGAACTAATACACCAGGGGCGGAGCCATGCTCCAGGGGCTTGGACCACCGCCAGGGAGAAGGAAGGAAGTGCTAACAACTTTTAAGACCCGTCTAGCAGTAGCATGGGCGGTCCCAGAGGCCAGAGCGCTCAGCCACTAGGGGTGTGTGAGAGGGGACTGAGCTGGGGAAGGAGGCGTTGGGTTCCATGACTCCCCACCTCCCTTAGAGACCCGAAGTCTGATCTGGAGGTGGAAGAAGTGGGCCCCAATGTGCGACCTGTTTCCCAGGTACCCACCCCCAAGTTGTGAGCCTGCAGATAGGGAGGGGCTGCTGGTGAGCCTCCCGCAAGGTAAGGGAGACAGTGAGGGGAGGAGGGGGCTCCCCCAGCTATAGCCAGTACACCCATATCCCAGAAGCTTATAGCCACACCCAGTTCATGACCACCACCCCCACACCCCCTCACCAGACCCAGACAGAGGGGCTTCGGCAGCCCCCGAGACCCTGTGTGGTGGCCACCACCAGCTGCCACTGGAAGACAAGACCCTGGACTGCAAGGAACAAGGCTGCACCCTTTCAAACCCAAACACAAGCCCTCTCCTCCAGCCCCAGTGGCACAGAAAAAGTTTGAGTTTTGGGGTCAGAAAGGGGTTCAATTCCCCGGCCGGACACTTCCTAAGGATGTGACCCCAGGGCAAGTCACTTGTCCACCCGGGAAACGGGATGCTAATCCGCCTCTGGAAACATGGTGGCCTGGATGGGAAGGGATCTGCGCTAGGCTAGGGGGCGCCCCTTTCCAGGCCCTCTCAGCCCTCCCTGTCCCTGGCAGAGGCCCCCAACTCCAGTCAGTCCTGAAGCTGGAGTCCTCAGGGTGTGCAGCGAGGGGGGCCCCAACCCACAGAAAGTGGGGGTTGGGGGGCGCTGAACTTTCGAACCCGCAAACCCCCCGCGCCGTTCATTACCTTAACACGAGTTAAAAATAACCGTCTCATCTCTTTAAATTAGTCTGTCTGCAATTACCGCCTGGCACGGCGCTGCCCGCCATCGTCCCGCTGGAGCGGCGCCAGGTGGCAGGCGGGGCCCTCACCCTGTCTGTCCGTCTGTCTGTCTGCCTGCCTCCCCATTGCTCGTTCTCCCCGCAGCCACCCCAGGGGCCTCCCCGCGACCCAGACTCCGGAGCTCCCCAAGTTGCGCAGGGAGGGGGCCGGGCCTGGGGCTGGCTGGCGGGAACGGGAACGAGGGGGCCGGCGGGGAGCAGGGGACTGGGGTGGGGGCTCCGGAGCAGGGCGGCGGGGGAGGGGCGCCGGGAGGCCCGGGAAGCCGGAAGGGCCCGCAGCGCGCCAGCGCTCGTGGGTGGGTGTGAGCAGGTGGCCGTGGGAGTCTGCCGGGCGTGCCAGCAACTGTGCCAGGAGCGGCTGGCACGGGCTCGTGCCCAGGAGGCGGGCAGCTGCCAGCCCCCCGCTCGTGCACCGCGGGGGGTGAGGACACCCCCCAACCGGGGCTCACACCGCCTCCTCCCGCACCCCCACCAGCCCTTGGGGCTGGGGATCCCCGGAGGACAAAGAAGGAGGAGGGAGCCCTACTGGAGCAAGCTGGAGGGAGGAGAGAAGGGGGAGCCCTCTGCACTCGCAGCCACTGCTCAGCCTGGCTGTAACAGGACCCTCCTCTTGGCCTCTGGATCAGTCCTTCCTTCCACCCCACTAAGACCTACTGGCCAGCCCGGGCCAGATGGGGGTAGCACTACCCCTCCCGATCCCATCCCCCAACCGCAGGGCTGCTCCAGGCCCTGAGGGAGAAGGGAAGTCCCCATCCACTGTGCTCCTCCCCCATCAAGCCTGGGGACAGGAATGGGAGGTGCCCAGGCCTGGCCTGGGAGCTCCCAAGGGAGCTGGCAGCCAGGAAACACAAAAGCAGGCAGAACAACTCCAGGGGCGCTAAGTGGAAGGAGCACCAGGACCCAGGGCAGTCTGGAAGGCTTCCTGGAGGAGTCCTGTTGCTAGGGAAGGTGGGACTGGAGCATCTGGGAGGAAGTGGGAGGCTCTACCTGGATGTCTGACACCACACTTTAAGGACACTAAAGAGGAAGGAGAACCTCCTGTCCAAGCCCTCATTCAGGGCCTGGAGACCCTCTGTCCTGGGAGAAACACTAGCAGCCTCTTTCGTGGCGTTTCCAGCACCAAGGCCGGCCTCTCTGCAGGCTTCAGCCTGTTGGGGGTCATGCACCTGCTGCTGATCTGGCCCCCTCCTGTTCCTATCCGAAGCACCTCTGACTACCTCCCCACATCACAGGTGGGACCACAGGGCAAAAGCCAAGCACAGGGGCCCTTCCTGATCCGGTCTGCTTTGCCTTTCCCCTGCTACCTCCCTGCCATTCCTAGGAGCCAAGGGTTCCAGCCTGGCCCGCTCAACCCTCTGGTCTCCTACAGTTCCCCCTCCCTGCCTTTGCATCTGCAGTCAACATCCCTTGAGAGACTTTCTCCCAAATTCTGCCCCCCAGTGAAGACAGCCCAGGTCAAGTGCCACCTTCTCTGTGAGGGTTTGCCTGGGCTCCCAGGGGGTCTAAACCCACCTTCCCTGCACCCCTGCCCCCACCTCCGGCCCTTCCTGCCTGTAAAATACACAGCCTGGGTGTGGAGCCCTGATGCAGCCTGAAGGCAGGCCCCATGGCTTCCCCGGTGGTCCCCCACTCTCCATCTAACACAGGGTTCCGTATACCCCAGGGATTCAGGTGCAACCCTTCTGTGGGGGAGGGGAGGGAGGAAGGAACAATGGGCCCCAGCCCCAGCACCTGAGGCGTACCACAGCCTCCGCTAAAGCACAGGCTGGCTGGGAGTTGGGGATGGTCCCTCACCAGGTCCCAGAGGGACTGAGTGGGAATGGGGGCAGGGGCAGGAATGAGAGGAGAAAAAAGGCTGGGGGGTGGGGTAGAATGAGGACAGCCACGGACTGAATAAGATGGGAAAGGCCAGAGGCCCCTCTGAACCGCCCTCCTCCAGTGCCTGGGCGGCCTCAGCCAGGACCTGGGTCAGGAGCCCAAGCCTCAGGCTCCGTCTCCCATGCCCCTGCCCCAGCCCAGGCCCAGCCTGCCAGGGCACCATCCTTCTTGAGCCAGGTGCAGGGAGAACCAGTGTGTTCCCAGCAGCGTGGTGCAGTGGAAACCACTTCCAATGGGCAGGCAGGAGTCCTGGGCCATTGTCCCGCAACCTGAGTGAGGAGTTCCATCCCCTTCCAGGGCCTCAGGCTCATTGTCCGAGAAATGAAGTCAGGGGACTAAATAATCTCCAAGCATGTTGCCAGTCACATTCTAGGATTTAGACCTGCCCCTGTTCAAAGGCTGTGTCCCCCTCCCACACCCAGTGCCAGCACGACACTATTCCAGAGGCTCTGTGGGGCTTTGGAGGGAGACACACCTGGATTGGAGTTCAGATTTCCCATCTACCGACTGTGTGACCTTGGGCAGTTCACTCCTCCACTCTGCGCCTCAGTGCCCAGCTCTGTAAACGGTGACAGTGAAACCTACCTCAGGGACTGCTGAGAGCGTGAAGGAGACACCTGGCACAGATGTCTGAAGGTGGCTGATGCCTAGCCCCTAGCAGCCCCTGGATGCCCTGGCTTGGCTCTGAGACCCTCATGAACTGCAGTTCTCCCTCGGCTTCCAGTCTCATGTCTCCTCTTGCCATCTTCCCCCTCCATTCCTGCTCCCTCAAGCTCAAGTGGAGCTCCACTTCCTGCAGGAAGCCCTCCTGGCTTACTCTGGCTCACAGTACCCTCCCCAGCCTCAGCATCCTCTGCACCAGCCACCCGTTCCCTCACACTCTCACCAGACATGAACCGGCGGCGCCTTAGTGCCAGGCTCTATGCTGGGTGCTGTGGGCACAGAGATTGCTCTGCCACCGCCACTGTCTTCTAACTGGTGGGTGGGGAGGGGAAATGAAACAGGATACAAAAGACTGAGCCCTAGGACAGGCAGGGAGAGGGCCAGGGAAGAGGGAGTCCTTAGCTAGCTACAAAGGGTCAGGGAAGGCTTCCTGGAAGGAGCATCTAAACTCTGTGCTCTTGAGGACAAGAAATAATCTGCAGGGAGAAGCAAAAGGTGGGACAGTGCATGGGGACAGGGAGGGAGGTGGGAGCAAATCCCAAGGACAGTACCCACTTAGAAGTAAGTGTTCTCGTGGGGGCTGAGCCCAAGGAGACTGGAGACTCACGGGTGCTCCTCCAACCTGTGCCTCCATCCCATAGTGACCAGAGAGAGACAGAGAAGATGCCAGCATGAAGCCTGAGAGCCATGGGCCGCCAGGTCAGAGCACTGCGGCCCCTACAATGCAGCCACTGGGCAACTAGAGCTGCTGGAGTGCACCAGCCTCCCCTCCTCTGGCACACCTCCTTCCTCTGACCCTGTCTGCACCACTACCAGGTATGGCTCCCTCCCTCCATCTAGGCATGCCTCCCTTGCAGAGACCCCTCTCCCATAGGAAACCTAACAGCTCACAGGCCCTGGGCACAGCACCCTCCCCCGCCAAACCTCCTCCTCCTGCAAAGGCATCGACTATCCCCATTCCCCAACAAGATGGCCAGAGGAGGGTCTGGAGGCCACAATCCAGTCAAGCCCTCCTCCTCTCCCAAGATGGCTCCCCCCCTTTCCACTGGATGGCACTGAGGCCTCCCTAGGGTGCCCCTGCCCCTCCCCTCACCCCCAAATGCATCTGGGCTCAGAAAGCCAGGGAAGTGGAAGCCAGAGAGCCTGGGGTGGAAAGGGACATATCCCCAGCCCTCAATACCCTGCCCTCACACCAGCAGAGGTCATCACCAGCCCACCATGCTGATCCAGGCAAGGGGGGGACAGCAGCTGCCCCATGGAGAACTCAGATTCCAGGTCACCTGACCAGTTCCCCACCCCAGGCTGGCTGGTGCCCTAGGGTGAACTCTTGGCACCACGGGAAGAACTGTGGGCTCAGGGTCGCACTCCTTACCCTGGGGCCAGCTCCAGGGACGGTAGAGGGAAAGATTGGGGAGAAAGCAGGCACTGGCTCCAGGCCATTATTCCGGCTCTTTAAGGAGGGTGCCCCAGTGGAGAGGGCAAAACAAGAGTAACACACAAAGCAAACTCGAGGGGGTTAAGAGCCCCCCCCCATATCCGAGGCCTGGGAGTGGGTTCCTCTGCTATGCCACCGTGGACGAGGTGGGGGTATCCCTCGGGGGGTGCCTCAAAGTGGCAGTCCCCTGTCACCTCACCAGACCTCCCACCCTGCACCCAGAGCACGCACACAGCTGCTCCCAGCACGCCCCCGCCTGTCTGCCGGCCGGCCCCACTCCCTGGGCACACACTCCGTGACCCCTAGGGGTGCCCCAGGGCCTCCCTCCCGACGGCTCGCCGGGAACCCGGACCCACCTAGCAGCCCCTGGAAGCCCTAGGCGGCGACCCCAGCCCCCCTCCCCAGCCGGACGCTCCCACCTTCCAGCCAGCCGAGCTGTTGCTGTCGCCTTTATCCTTGAAGTAGGGCACGTAACGGACCATCCAGTCGTAGATCTGCGAGAGCGTGAGTCGCTTGTCCGGGGCGCTCTCGATGGCTTTGGTGATGAGGTCGGCGTAGGACAGGTTCCCCCACGCGTTCCGCCGGGAGCTCTTCGCTTTCCGCAGCGGTCCGACCTCCGCGCCCAGCGGCGGCGCTGGGGCCATCGCCGGGGCCGTCGCCCGGCGCTCCGGCCCGCAGTCCTCGGCGCCCTCAGCCACCCCTGAACCCAGCGCTCCGTCCTCGTCGCCGGCCAAGTCGGGCTGCGGCAGGGGCCAGGTACACGAGCGCGGCCGGCTCTGCGGCGCGAAGTCCGGGTCCACGTCCACCTGATGCGCTCGCAGCTTCGCAGCCATGGTCCCGCCCGGCTCGGGCGAGGAGGGGAGGGAGACTCCGCGGAGGGTGGGCGGGCGGCTCCGGGATCTGCGCGCCCCGGGGAGGCCCGCGGGAGGGGTCCCTGGCGGCGCCGGCTCAACCGCGGGGCGCCATGGGCCGGGACGCGGAGACAGGGGGCTGGACGCGCTGGGAATCCCGAAGGGAGGGAAAGATGGGGGCAGCGAGGGAGCGGCGGCCCCGGAGCCCAGCGGGCACACACCTCGCCCCGCTCCGCTTCTAGCACCTGCCGCCCGCTTGCTTCTGCAGCCACCACCGCCACCGTCGCTGCCGCCGCTCCCCCGGCGCCGGCCCCGCGCGCGGGCCCCGCTTTCCCGGGACGAGGCCGGATTGCACCATGCCGGAGCCCGAGCCCGTGCCGGAGCCCGCGCCGCCGCCGCCGCCGCCCCGTGAATGCCGCCGCCGCCGCCGCCGCTCCGGCTCCAGCGCCAGCTCCCGCGCCTGCCGCGCTCAGCGCCGGCTGCACCTCGGGATGGGCGGGGGATGGGGAGGGGGCGGGCCCGGCGCGGGAGAGGGCGGGGCGTGCCCGCCCGCGGCCAAGGAATCCTCCGCCTGCCCGGGTGCCCCGCCCGCGGGCTGGGGGTTGGGGCGCGGGGCTCCCGGCTCCGGGCGACCCCGCCGCAGCCCCCGCACGCAACAGCGCCGCCTACGGAGCAGGGGAGGAGAGGCGGGAGCGACCCCGCCCCCTGCTCGGCGCTGGGGGAGGGGGAGCGGGGGCGGGGCCCGAGCTCTCTCATTGGTTCGCAGCCGAGCTGTCCCGCCCACGGACTCGGCAGGATCCCTCCCAGAAGCGCGTCAGCGGGTTATTGTTACAACCCGGAGTTTCCCGGGGCAACGGGGAAGGGGCGGGGCCCAGAGCACTTGGCTCCGCCTTCTACTCCCAGGGGGGAGTGCCCCGCCCCCTGATTCTAGACCCCTGGTTTCCAATCTTTGAAACCTGATAGGGCGGATGACGGAGCTCTCCTTTGTGCCCTGGACGGGGCTGGGGAAAGGGCAGGGATCAAGAATATCTGAGTTTGGGGTCACCCTTGACCACAGTTGTAGCTTCTCCATCTGCAAATGGGTTCTTCATGGGCTCTTAGGGGACCTGTGGACATAGTTTTAGAGCGTCGGTTCTCAAAGTTGAACGTGTAACAGAATCAACCTGGAGAGCTGGTTAAAACATTGCTGAGCCCCAGCCCAGTAAGTCTGGGTTGGGGCTGGAGACTTTGCATTTCTGACAAATTCCCAGGAGATGCACCTAGAACCACACTTTGCACACCACTGTTTTATAGCCTCTGAGAGGCTCTCGCAGGGGCTGTTGAATAAGCACTTGCCCCAAAGTTCATCCTGTTTGGGGAGAAGCTTCTCATTTATTTAACAGATACTTACTGAGCGCCTTTAATGCGTGAGGCACTCCCTGTTCGGGCCACTCCAACAAGAGTGGCAGGCGACCGAGACAGATGAGGTCCCCACTGCACAGGCTAGTGGAGGAGTCAGATGTTGATCGGATCATCATATGGCCTCAGAAAGGAGAGGCTGGCTGAGAACCTGGGCAATCCATGACCTCACCCCACAGAGTCCTGGGCTGGGTTTCCAGACACCACTCCACCTGCCGGCCTTTGCCCCTCTGCCTGGAACACCCTCTCCCTTCCTCAGGGCCCTCATCGGAGATTCTCCCATTCCTCAAAGCTCAGCTCAATGTCAGTATCCTGACGCCTTCTCTCCCAGCTCCCAGCCCTGTCTCTGTACTTGCTTGCCCCCACCACTTGCTGCTCTGCTAGCAGCACCTTATTTCCCTTTAGTACAGTATTTCTCTTTGGCCAGTCAGGATACAGAAGCCTAGAGCGGGGAGGTAACTGGCCAGACCAGAATCCCAAGCTCTCCAGCCTGGGTGGTACTACAGCTAAAGAGCCCGGAGACCAGGCTGAAGACTGCAGCTTTCCTCTTTCTCTGTGCAGCTGGGGGCTAGTCCCCGCCGCGAGACATAGCTGGCTCTCAAAAATGCCTTCCTTCCAGCTTAGGTCCTGAGGAGTAGGGCCAAGGGTGACGGTGGGGGCAGGGCTGGAGGGGCCCCTCTTCGCCCCCCCACCCCAGGGTGGAAGTAGGCCCAGCTTGCAAATGCCTGGGATGGCATCTGCCTGAGTCACATCCCAAAGGCAGGGGTGGGCATGGGAACCACTGGCCGCCCCCGCTCTACACACACACCTCCAGGTGGTTCTGTTTAGAGTCACGAGGGGCCTGAAACCACTGCCGGACCCCTCCCACATTTCTCATATGCCCTGCCTGCCTGGGGAGCCCACACTGTGGGCAGCCCCCCAGGTACCCTGGAGGCCACGCAGGCCTCTTGCCAGTCTCCACCCTTGGCCCAGCCCGCTGCGTGAGCCAGGGGCCTGCTGGGGGCCATACCAGAGCTGGGAGGATCCCTTCGCTGGGGGCCCTGGCACAGGCTGCCGCTGCGGGGCTGGGACGTCAGATTGGCAGACAGGCGGTGGAGACTGACTCAGGCTCTGTTCGGGCCCCTGCCCCCCACCCCCCCGGTGTCCCCAGCTGCTGCCGGGACCTCTCCTCTGGGACCCATGTCTGGCACACTCAGCCTCCCACGCACACACACTCAAACTCACACTTAGCACAGATACAGACACTCATTCTTTACTCACAGCTTGGCCCCGGCTCATGCATCATTACGAGGCAGCATAACACAGTGATTAAGAGTAGGGGCAAGGTACTCAACTGCCCAAAGCCACTATTTCCTATCTGTAAATGAGTCTCATCACAGCACTGACTTCGTAGGACACGTAAAGAACTCAACAGGCCGTTAAGTGTCAGCACCCGGCTTGGCGTAAGTGCTCAGTAAATGCTAGCTGCTTCTCTGACCACATCTCCCCTTCCTGCTTGTCCCCCAGCTTTCAGCACGCACGCACGCACTCGCGTCCGCCGCCGCACACAGCTCACTCACACACACACCTGCGTATGTCCCTTCACTTGTGTCCCCAGGCCCTCCTGAGGGTTCCCTTGGCCCCAGGTCTCTCACACTGCGCTCCCCTCCCCCACGCTTGCTCTCCCATATACCCTTCTCACCGCTCCCACTTTCGCTCCTGCTCCGAACAAGCCCCCACGTGCTTGCCCTGGCGTTCTTCCCCTTCCACACACCGCGCCGTTTGCTTCTGCTCCCACCTTCCCGTGCACTCGGACACGCATTCCAACGCATGCGCACTCGCCCGCTCCTACACTTCCAGCTGCGTGCGTTACCCGTTCAGCTCGTACTGGGATCCCAAGACTTGGACACAGCCACCCAAGCGGCCCCCGTGCGGGCCTCATTACCTCCGTGCTCCTTCCCCTCCCCGTGACCAGTGCGCATTACACAAGCCTCCCTACTATGAACATGGACACGGCCACAGGGACACTCCCTCGCCCTCACAGGACTGTCTTCTCCTGGGCCGCTCCCCTCCTCCAGTCTCAGCTCCCCAGCCCTTCCCAACTCTCAGAATAGCCCCTGCCACTGTGGCCACTGCCACCTCCTCGCTGTCAGTGCTGAGCTGTCAGGGCCCGCCAGAGCCCGCTTCCCCAGTGCTCGGTGCCAGCTGTCCCGGCTCCCTTGGGGCAAGTGAGGACAGGAGGACGGGCTTCTCTGAGGGTGGATGGGCGTCGCTACTCTGCGCCCCCCAGAACCTCTTCCAGAGCTCACCTGGAAGGAAGTTAGTTCTCGGGGGGTCCACTGCCGCTAGCCGAGCATTCTCTGAGCCCCCAGAGGGTATTGCCTGTGTCCCCCAATTCTCAAACCACCAGGTGAAGACAGAGAAGGCTGCCTAGCCTTCACGGCTCCGACGAACCAAGGTCTGAGGGGGAAGAGGTTTGCTCAAGGCGGCGCAGTGATCTGGGAGCAGAGCCAGACCAGGGCCTGCCCTTCCCAGCCCCTCGCAGGGGGCTGAGGAGGACCCTCCCCTGAACCACACAGTTATTATCAAGAACCAGCCCCCTGCCCCCACCTTCTGGTGCCGAGCAGAGCCTGGTTGACATTCGATGCCACAGTTGTCAGGAAAAAAGAATAGCACGGGAGTGATGTCTGGGGACGCCTCTGGAGGGGAGGGGCTGGTGCCCAGACGAGGCCTCCAGGGTTGGAAATGGGGAGCGTCTGCAGAAGCCAGAGGGGACATCAGGACAGCTGGGAGAGCCTCCAGAGCAGGCTCAGGCCTGGCCCAGGGACAGTGTCAGGGAGTGGGTGGGGCTGAGCTGAGGCTGTGTGGCGGAGGGGGACAGTGCAGCAGGGGAGGGCCCTCCTGATGGGACCCAAGCCTCCTTGAGCTGCCTCCACAGTCCCTGCCTGGGGCAGAGAGTCCTGCTGGCTCTGGGCAAGCAGCATAGACCAGTGACTGCCGGGTGCCCAAGGACCTGGTGTTCTCCTGGGCCAGAGGGCGTTACCACAGCGACAGGGCAGCCGATGAGTGCTGAAGGGCGCTGCTCTTCCAGGCTAACCCCATTCTGCACACCATCCCGCTCAATCCTGTCTTTATCCCTGCAAGTTGTATGGAGCACTTACTGTTAGCCCCTGCCGAACACCCGACAGGTATTAATTATCCAGAAGAATCTGGCCCCTTGGGAGCAAGACCTTTGCCCATCTTGTTCACTGCTGTGTCCCTAGGACCTGGAGTAGGAGCTGGCATGGAGACCGTCAACACATGTTTGTTGAATGACAGATTGAGCCCATTTCATTCTCCCACCCTCCTGAGAGACAGTGACCATGTTTCCCATTCTCTAGACGAGGAAAAAGGTTCAGAGAAGGGAAGTGAGTGGCCTCCCTCCCTAGGACTCAAACTGGAGTCTAGGGTTGCTCCTTGCATAGCACCCGGAGGCAGCTAGGCTCTGAGGGGCAAATCCTTTCCCTTCTCTGATGTCTCACGGGGGCTGTCGTCACCCACAGAGGGTGACCAGGATCACACGTGTAAGGTGCGGCCCGGAGCAAATGTCAGACAGATGCATGTCCCCTCCGTCCTTCTCTACCGTGAGTTTGCCCTGATATTCTAAATTGCAACACAGTCACACCTGGGATCCGTGAGGCCTGTACGTTACCGCTCTCTCCGCACAACAGGAAGGAGGCGTATTCGTTTGCTAGGACTGCTGTAAAAAGCACCAAAGTGGCTTAAAACAACAGGAATATTGTCTTAGGGTTCTGGAGGCTGGCGGTCTGCAATCAAGGTGCTGGCAGGGCTGTGCTCTCCAGAGGGAAACCCTTCCTCCCTCTTCCAGTCTCTGGTCATCACCAGCAAGCCTGGGTTCCTGGTCTTGTAGACACATCACTCCAGTATCTGCCTCCTTCCCCACGCTGTCCTCCCCTGCGTCTTCTCCAGGTCTCCAACGGCATTCTCTCTGTGGCTCTCCTCTTCTTCTAAATCCAGCCACACTGCATTTAGGGCCCACCCTACTCCGCTCTGACCTCATCTTAACCAACTACATCTGCAACGCCTTTGTGTCTAAATAAGGTCACATTTTGAGGTTCTAGAAAGAGCATGACTTTTTGGGGGACATGATGCCACCTAGTACAGAGGTGGGACTAGAAAACCTGTAGGATTTGGAGACAGGCCGCATCGGGTGTGAGTTCTGCCTCCTGCATAAAGAAGCTGTTGGACTTGGGACTTCTCTGTGCCTTGTTTCTCAGCCTGTAAAGTGAGGACAACAACCCTGACCTCCCAGGGATGTGGAAAGGAAATGACAAAGTGAGGACTTGACAGCGGAGTGTGGCCGAAGAATACCTAGCATCTCACTATGGCCGCATGCCCTGCCCGCCCGGCCCTGCCCGGTCCTGTCCTGCCCTGGCCGGCCCATGTGACCTCTCCTCTGAATGTCCTGACCCCGGCCTGTCATCTCCCTGATCCAGTGACGCTCTCAGAACGCTGGGCTGCAGGGTTCTGCCGTTGGCCCTGCTCTCAGCTAAGTCACTTCTCCATTACTCCGGGGCTGCTTCTTCTGATTAGTCAAATGGATGGGAGGCTTGGAGCAGATGATCGCGAAGGTTCAACCTGAGGCTGACGTTCACAGAGCCCTGAGACCTCCTTGCAAAATACTAAAGTCATTTGGAATTCCAGAGCCATGACTGTTAGGGGAAGGAGTCCTGGAAAAAGGAGTGAGGTTTCTAAGAGAAGCCTGCCTCTTCCAGCTGCCCCCCTCTCCAGCGCCACCCCCCTCAGTCCACCAGGCCCCGGAGGCAGCAGACAATCCTAAGCCAGTGAACCCGAGTCTGTGAGGAGCCCCCAGATGCCCACCCACCCATTGCACCCTGGGTTTGCTGCTTCTCCCTTTGGCAGTCATGGCCCCAGTACTGGGGAAGGAGGCCGCAAGTCCCAGCCCCATCAAGGACTCGCTGTGTGGCCCGGGACTAGCCACCAACCTCAGTTTCCTCATAGGCAAAATGGAGATCACAGCACCTACCCCAGAGCAGGCAGGAGAATGAAAGGAGAGAACGTGGGGGAGAAGGAGCTGCACAACCTCCAAGGAATTTCTCAGGGCGCACTTGCTCTGCGGCCCACAGCTTGGCCCGGCCCTGTGTCGGCTGGAGGCATGGCACATGCCACCACCTCCCTGGCCTGACTCTTGGTCTCAGGACCTCCACAGCGTGAGGGCCTCGGGTAGGAGAGGCAGTGGGCTCCCAGCCAATGAAGACAGTCGGAGCATCCAGACCTCTGAGCCAGGTGTGGAGGGGTGAGGAGCCTCGCAGGGGTCAGGGGGCCTCCCATGCACCGGCTGTCCACGGCTCCCCTCGTTCCATTTGCAAATGCACCTCGGAGCCTCAGGACGAGTCCCGTTTTGAAGATGCTGAGGAAACTGAGGCAGAATCTGCTGCGGAAACCCCACAGGGCTGTCGTGAGAAGACAATAATAAATACGATGATAATATTATCAAGTGTATCCTAAGTGCAGCCATTATGCTAAATGATTCCGTGGTCCTCCCTTGATCTTCACTTGACCCTGAGAGGTCGGCATTGCTTTAGAGGGGGGCAGAGGCTCAGAGAAGTAAAATGCCTTCCCCAGGTCACTGAGCCAGGATCGAAGCCGGAGTCTTCCGACCCCAAAGCCGGTGCCTTCACCTCTGCAACTGCTTTGTCACACCTGGTTGCGGCCTACACAGGTGGGTGAGGCCAAATAAGGGCAGGGGTGGGGTGGGGAGGGGAGGACACAGAGTGCCCCAGCCAAGTACAGCTGACAGTTTCGTGAAACCTGCTCAGACCACACCCTTCAATGCTACTTTGCAACCCCTGCAGTTTAAGAGTCAGGTCAGACCAAGTGAGGACAAGCCAAAAATGCAGTCACTCAAATGACACCATCCCACCCCTCCTAAGCTCTCAGCACAGGTGCCAAGAGATGGCCACTTTTTAGGTGACCTGGCCCTTCCAAGTGCCCGGGGACCTGGGCCCAGCCTGCTTTGCAGCCACTTCTCTGCAGCTCCTCTGGGGACTCTGCATGGCCCACGGTGGGAGTGGCTCTGGCCGCCGGGCCCAGGCCAGCCTGTGCCCCAGCTCTCTCTGCAGCTGTCCTCCGGAGGCCCCTTCACCCAACGGGGACCTGACACCGTCAAGCACTCACCCAAGCCTGGCTGCCCTCTGCGTGCTTGCCCTGGGCTTTCATTTGACCTCCTGGGCTCATGTCTCAGTGTGCAGACAGCACAGAAATTGAGCCCAAAAGGCTTCCTGCTCCAACTCTGCGACCTTGGGCACTTCCTTTCCCAGAGCCTCAGTTTCTTAGCTGTGAGGCAGCACTGGCAGTCCCTACTTCACGGGCCGTTGTGAGGAGGGTGATCTTAATGACAAACATAATAACGAGAAGACTTATCGGGGGCTAGCTCTGTGCTAGGCGCTCCATGGCTCTCGCCGGATCCTTAATCAACGCGGGAGGTTGCCGGTATTTTCTCATCATCCCCATTTCCCAGATGCAGATGAGGTCTGGGCAAGGTAGCAGAAGTTCCCCGCCCACAGTAGGCGCTTGACAAGTGCTGGTTCATTCTTTTGTTGGCTTTGGTTTCTCAACAGTCGAAATTGATAAAGGAAACCAGCCGAGCTCACGCCAAGCCAAGGCGCCCGGCGGTCGTTCCCACCCAGACACCCGCGGGTGTCCAGCCCCTGCTCGCTCCGGGACTCCAGCTTGGCCAGCGGGATGCCCCAGCTGCTTCCTCGTCCGGAGGCGTCCCATCCGCAGCTCCTTCCTGGCCAAACGAGTAAAGAGACTGGGCTGGGGTCAGGAGGGGGGCCCAGACACAGCCTGCCCACCTCTCCCCTAACACCTCCAAGCCTCAGTTTCTTCTCTGTCTGCGTCTCGGAGTGAAGTGGCGCGTGGTAGGAGCTCTAGAGCACCTACTATGTGCCACAGTTATGTGAACGGGTCAGAACTGGCGAACCCTTCACAACACCAGCCCAGTACACAAGGGAGCCGTAACACAGGGAATAAACCAGAGGCCAAGTGTGGAGAGGAGGGGACGTGACTCCACCGGAGGGCCAGGATGGGCCTGTGTCCCCACAGTGCAGCAGCTGCGACCCTGTCTGGCTGCTGGGAGCGGAGAGGGCAGCTTTGTGCTCCTTCGCACCAACTTCCCTCCGTGCACGACGAGGGTCATTCTCCCACCCATTTCTTACTCTTTTTCAGTGGTCCTATTGCTTTTATGTATGTAATTTTATAAAAATCATCATCTACCCCAATCCCTTTTTCAGAAGAAGACGAGGCAGGAGCGGTGATGAGGACGAGAAGCACAGGTGCAGGAGGCCAGTCCCACGGAAGGTAGACAGACCGTGGCACGGCCCTGCACACCTGCCACACTCCTGGTATCCTTCCGAGGCTCAGCGGTCCCCTCCCCTGAAAGCGAGAGCGCCCCCGCCCCAAACCTGCAGGAACACGGGTCCTTCCTCCTCTGTTTGTCTCCTCATTTGGCTGCAATGACCTGCTCCCACCTCTGGTTGCTAGTGTGTGAGGTCCTCTGGCACAGGGTCTCAGTCTTGCTCATTTCTTGGGTCCAGCGCAGGACGTGATGGGGGTGGGAGTTGAGTGGGGGACAGAGAAGGTGAGCTATTTGAACTGGGTCTTCCAGTAGTTTCCTGAGCACCTGGTAGACGCCAGGCGAGGTATTCAAGAATGACTTACCATCAAAATGTGTATATATTGGGCCTCCTGCTGTGACAGGCACGTGCTAGGCACTCCAGAAATGCCAGCCGCAGTCCTAGTCATAGCAGGAAAACACTGGAGGCCATCTGGAGGACATTATGTTAGGGCACGACCACGCAGAGGACAATCATGCAGCTCTTTACTTATTTATTTATTTTTAAGATTTGATTTGTTTGACAGAGTGAGAGCGCACAAGCAGGGGGAGGGGCAGAGGGAGAGGGAGAAGCAGGCTCCCCGCCAAGCAGGGAGCCCGATGCGGGACTCGATCCCAGGACCCTGGGATCATGACCTGAGCCAATGGCAGACGCCTAACCAACTGAGCCCCCCAGGGGCCCTGCATGCATTCTTTTAAAAATAAATGGACCTCCAGCGCCTGGCTGGCTCAGTAGGAAGAGCGTTTGACTCTTGATCTTGGAGTCATGGGTTCGAAGCCCACACTGGGTGTAGAGATTACTTTAAAAAAAAAAAAGAACAAAACAAAACAAAAAAAACCCCAAACCTTTACAAATAAATAAATAATAAAAAATTAAATAAATCTCCATGTGCTAACACAGGAAGATGGCCATAGTGTAACATTAAGTGAAAGATAAAGTGACAGAAAATAGTAGGTGCCTACTCGTGCCAGACGCTGTGTCATATGATCCATTTCTGTCAACACGACACATGTATATTAAATATGTATGTATATAAATACATATATAAAAAGTTCCACATACACACATGAAGGATTGCCCCAAATTCTTAAGAATAGTTAGTTCCAATCAAGAGTGATGTTGGGGGTTAGAGAGAGCCTTCCCTCTTCCTTTATATAGTTGTGTATTGTTGTATATTTTTTTCAACAGATTAAGAATAATGAAAGAAGAAAGAAGAGAGTTGCTAGAATACCTGTCCTTGGGTAAATACTTTAATGAATCAGTACCCCAAAAAGAGTCCAGCTGAAAAGCCCAGGGACTTGGTGCGGTGGGTCCAGCAGCCCGATTCCTTTGCCTCCATTGCCTAGGACAGGCTTGACGAGTGCAGGGGCGGGAGGACACGGGGTCTGATGAGGAGGGCCTTGGGGTAGGTTCCAGGAACCCAGAGAAACCACAGTTCAGTGACTTGGCCTCCACTGAGGAGGGCTGTGACTGGTGACCCCCTGGAGACATGGGTGGCCCCAGCTGCCTGAGTATCAGCCTCAAGGTCAGGAGG
>NW_024423564.1:71606266-71649840 GCF_017311325.1 Ursus maritimus
CGGAGGGCCAGGATGGGCCTGTGTCCCCACAGTGCAGCAGCTGCGACCCTGTCTGGCTGCTGGGAGCGGAGAGGGCAGCTTTGTGCTCCTTCGCACCAACTTCCCTCCGTGCACGACGAGGGTCATTCTCCCACCCATTTCTTACTCTTTTTCAGTGGTCCTATTGCTTTTATGTATGTAATTTTATAAAAATCATCATCTACCCCAATCCCTTTTTCAGAAGAAGACGAGGCAGGAGCGGTGATGAGGACGAGAAGCACAGGTGCAGGAGGCCAGTCCCACGGAAGGTAGACAGACCGTGGCACGGCCCTGCACACCTGCCACACTCCTGGTATCCTTCCGAGGCTCAGCGGTCCCCTCCCCTGAAAGCGAGAGCGCCCCCGCCCCAAACCTGCAGGAACACGGGTCCTTCCTCCTCTGTTTGTCTCCTCATTTGGCTGCAATGACCTGCTCCCACCTCTGGTTGCTAGTGTGTGAGGTCCTCTGGCACAGGGTCTCAGTCTTGCTCATTTCTTGGGTCCAGCGCAGGACGTGATGGGGGTGGGAGTTGAGTGGGGGACAGAGAAGGTGAGCTATTTGAACTGGGTCTTCCAGTAGTTTCCTGAGCACCTGGTAGACGCCAGGCGAGGTATTCAAGAATGACTTACCATCAAAATGTGTATATATTGGGCCTCCTGCTGTGACAGGCACGTGCTAGGCACTCCAGAAATGCCAGCCGCAGTCCTAGTCATAGCAGGAAAACACTGGAGGCCATCTGGAGGACATTATGTTAGGGCACGACCACGCAGAGGACAATCATGCAGCTCTTTACTTATTTATTTATTTTTAAGATTTGATTTGTTTGACAGAGTGAGAGCGCACAAGCAGGGGGAGGGGCAGAGGGAGAGGGAGAAGCAGGCTCCCCGCCAAGCAGGGAGCCCGATGCGGGACTCGATCCCAGGACCCTGGGATCATGACCTGAGCCAATGGCAGACGCCTAACCAACTGAGCCCCCCAGGGGCCCTGCATGCATTCTTTTAAAAATAAATGGACCTCCAGCGCCTGGCTGGCTCAGTAGGAAGAGCGTTTGACTCTTGATCTTGGAGTCATGGGTTCGAAGCCCACACTGGGTGTAGAGATTACTTTAAAAAAAAAAAAGAACAAAACAAAACAAAAAAAACCCCAAACCTTTACAAATAAATAAATAATAAAAAATTAAATAAATCTCCATGTGCTAACACAGGAAGATGGCCATAGTGTAACATTAAGTGAAAGATAAAGTGACAGAAAATAGTAGGTGCCTACTCGTGCCAGACGCTGTGTCATATGATCCATTTCTGTCAACACGACACATGTATATTAAATATGTATGTATATAAATACATATATAAAAAGTTCCACATACACACATGAAGGATTGCCCCAAATTCTTAAGAATAGTTAGTTCCAATCAAGAGTGATGTTGGGGGTTAGAGAGAGCCTTCCCTCTTCCTTTATATAGTTGTGTATTGTTGTATATTTTTTTCAACAGATTAAGAATAATGAAAGAAGAAAGAAGAGAGTTGCTAGAATACCTGTCCTTGGGTAAATACTTTAATGAATCAGTACCCCAAAAAGAGTCCAGCTGAAAAGCCCAGGGACTTGGTGCGGTGGGTCCAGCAGCCCGATTCCTTTGCCTCCATTGCCTAGGACAGGCTTGACGAGTGCAGGGGCGGGAGGACACGGGGTCTGATGAGGAGGGCCTTGGGGTAGGTTCCAGGAACCCAGAGAAACCACAGTTCAGTGACTTGGCCTCCACTGAGGAGGGCTGTGACTGGTGACCCCCTGGAGACATGGGTGGCCCCAGCTGCCTGAGTATCAGCCTCAAGGTCAGGAGGCTGGTCCCCTGCCAGAGCTGGGCCCTGTTCTCCCTGTGGAACTTGAGACAGGGTCACGAGGACAGGACCCCATGGTCTCAGATCAAGAAGGAGACTCAGAAATCATCCAGCCCATTGCCTAAATGGGAACTGAGTCCCTTGGATGGTATGAGGTGCCCAGGTAGAGGGAGAACCTGCCAGAATTCAGGCATCACAATTCTAAGTGGGACATTTTCCAGGTTCCCCCAAGACCTCCCAGGTGGGAGGGGTGCGGTGAGTAGAAAGGACATGGGTCTTAGAAACAGACAGACCTGGATTTGGACCTTGATGCCCACCCTGTGGCACCCTGGAGACTCGAACCCTCTGGGAAACAGAGACCACACTACCTATCCTGAGGGCAATTGTGAGGATTGGTGACAAAGTAGAGAAGTGGCCAAAGACATCCCCAAGGGAGAGTGGGACTTGACCCATGGTGTTAGGTGGGGTGGTGATGTCTTTACGAAGAGGAGGGAGTTATGGATGCGGACAAGAATAGCTGGAGATTTGGACTCTGGCCCTCAGGGCTCATGGCCTGATAGACGTCAGAGAGGGAAGTCCCACCCAATCCAGGCAAGAAATAGCAGGAGAGGGTAGCAATCAGAAACTCTGGTCTGGAGTCAGTCCCTGATGCAAATTCCAGTTTCCAGGTTCCTCACTGCTAATCGTGTGACCTCTTTGGGCTTCCAAGTTTTCATCATTAAAATGGGGATAATCATAGCTCCTACGTCTCAGGCTTGTTATGAGGATTAAATAAAGTAATGCATGTAAAGTGCCTGGTACAGTGCCTGGCACAATTTGGGGTGGGAAAGCAGAAGGGCTTAAGTCCTTCTACCTGAGAGAAAAGGATCTCGAGTTCCTAATGGACCTTAGGCTATGGCTAGGAGAAGAGGCTGTGCGGAGGAGGAGGGGGTGGCTTTGGCAGCCACACTGTGGAGTGGGGGGAGTGGTGCTGCGTCAGACAGGCGGGCGCAGAATGCCGGCATCCTCGCTTCCCAGCTGTGTAACTCGAAACAAAGGACTGTGCTTCTCTAGCCTCAGTTTCCCTGTCCAGAAAAATGGATTGTTGTGCCTGGTCACCCCAGGCTGTCTCCCTTCACCTGCTTCTTCCCTAGCACCCGTCCCTGACCATAGTCTCATGGGGAATGGGGCCCTGAGCTTGGGGTCTCAGAGGCTTGCCTTTCAATCCCAGAACATCGCTGTCACCCCGGTGACTTTGAGCAAAGTACTGCTTTTGACAGAATTCTTCTTTCCGTATCTGGAATCGGGGAGAACCCCCCTTCCTCCCAAGGTTGGGGGAGCCACAACTGAGACAATATATGTGAATGTGCCTCACGCAGGACTTGGAGTAAATATTCGCTGTGACCGAGGCTTCAGGCTTTTCCTGGGGGGCTGCCTACATGTCAGAAGTCATTTTAAGGAGAACTTAATCTTCCTCTCCTTAGATCATCACCTTGAAACTACCCATCGAAAGAACCCATGCACAGAGCCTGGCTCGAGCTGTGTGGACTTGGGCAAGTCATTTCACCTGCCTGAGCCCCAGCTGTCTCAGCTACAGAGAGGCACTGACGTCACCTGCGTCACGGGCTGTTGTGCGGGTGACAATGACAATAAGAATCATTATTGTAACTCTAACAAGGACGACAGACATGGGGAGGGGCAGGACCCGGCCTCACAGCCCGTCACGGTGGGGCAGCTCTGGAGAGGCAGAAACCTAGGCCAGTGGAGGAGACCCCTCACAGATCACCGCCTGCAGACACACCTGGAAACGCTGCCGCCCCCTGTCCTGTGGCTGTTCCTGGGGTGAGGGAGGGGCAGGCAGGGGGCTGCACACGTCTGCACAGCAACTGCCTCTTGAGGCAAGGTCTGGAGTTCGGGCTGCAGATGGGACACCTCCGGCCGAGGAAGAAGCCGGGGCATCCCGCTGGCCAAGCTGGAGTCCCGGAGCGAGCGGGAGCTGGACACCTGCGGGTGTCTGGGTGGGAACGACCGCCGGGCGCCTTGGCTTGGCGTGAGCTTGGCTGGTTTCCTTTATGAATTTTGACTGTTGAGAAAGCAAAAGCCAACAAAAGAATGAACCAGCACTTGTCAAGCGCCTACTGTGGGCGGGGAACTTCTGCTACCTTGCCCAGACCTCATCTGCATCTGGGAAATGGGGATGATGAGAAAATACCGGCAACCTCCCGCGTTGATTAAGGATCCGGCGAGAGCCATGGAGCGCCTAGCACGAGTGCAGACTCTAGAAGCCCGTGAGGAATAGCAGCCTGTATCATCGTAGAGCCGGGAGAGCTGGGAGGGCGTTACTGAGCCAGAGACCACAAGAGGGGGTGGGATCTTCAGAGGAGGAAGACAGACTCGGTTCGGGGCACTGAGCTGGAGGTGCCGGCGGGACAGCCAGGGAGGACGTGCACCCGTACAGCACCCGGAGCTCTGGGAAGAGGGCCGCGCAGGACGTGTGAATCTGACAGTCGTGGCACAGAGACGGGGAAGCCAGGGTTCAGCCACACACAGCTAAGATCCTGGGGGTGCCGTGGAGCAAGATGGGGAGAAAGCAGAGTGCCAGAGGGGTGCTGAAGGAGGCTGGCAGATTAAGGGGAGCAGAGCAAGGTCAGGCTGCAAAGGGATCTGGGAAAAACAGGCAGAGAGCGAAGAAAGAAAGGGGGCTCGTGAAAGCCAAGAGGAGAGAGTGTGAAAGGAGCAGGAACTGGGAAACAGTGCAGGTGGCACAGCCAGGTCAAGGAGAGGCTTCAAAGCCTGTGCTACGGTACCGCCTTTCCCAGCCGGTGCGACCAAGCCCGTCTGCGGGGAGGCCCTGCCCAGTCTCTACACGGCTCTGGGCCTCAGCTTCCTCGCTCATGAGCAGGGACGATAGCCACAGTCTACACTGGGGTCACGTAAGAACTGGATGATGCCATCGGCAAGGCATCCGTGCACAGAGAATACTCAGGAAGAGTGAGTGCTTGTAGTCCTAGTTCGACATAAAAACGTCCTTCCAGGATGATGGTCCTGAATCAAGAAAAAGTTAAATTTACATCAATTACCCTCTTTTGGAGGACGCAGGGAAGGGTGCAGTATACTTTAGAAAGTTTCACAATACAAGTCACGGCTATCTTGGGGCGTCGGGGTGGCTCAGTTGGTTAAATGTCCGGCTCTTGTACCCTGGCTCAGGTCTTGAATTCATGGTTGTGAGTTCAAGCCCCACATTAGGCTCCACGCCCAGCATGGAGCCTACTTAAAAAAAAATTCACATCTGTCTTGTTTTCGAAGATGGCTGGTCTTGGTAATGAGGTGCCCCAGGCATGACTGCCAAGACCCCTCCAGCCCCATCATCCCGTGCTTTCACCAGAGAGAGGTCATCTGCAGATGGTCGCTCTTCTCAGAGGACAGTGGGGAGCCTGCCCGCCAGGCTAAGAAGGCTGGCTGGCTGGGAAAGGGAACAAAGCCGTGTGGAGCATTATAGAGGAGACCAGGCAAGGTCCAGTTTAGAAGAGTAAAGCTAAGTCGTTCTTACAATGACCAGTCAATATCAGGTCACAACTGACATTTACATGAAGTACCCAGAAACGCTGGTTCACATATATTGACTCAGTCGTTACTCTCATCCACCTTGTGAGGAAGGGGAGAGTCTCCCCTCTCTCAGGCATGGATGTGAAGATTCTGTCAAGTAAAGTGATTTGGTTCAAGTTACACAGGTGACAGAAGATGGCTCTGGAATTGGAAGACAGGTCTGTGGTCAGGAAGGAGAAGTCAGCTGGACTCAAGGATTTGGGGAAGAAGCAGATGGAGGGAGAGAGGCTTGAGTGAGAAATGTCTGGGTTTTACCCTGATACATCTTGGTGGAGCAGAAACACACACAGGGAGGGGCCAGGACCTGACCTCAGGCCCCCGCTGTGATGGGACAACTATGGCAAGACAGAGCAGACACCTGAGCAGATGGAGGCCTTTTCCTCCAGCAGACCTCCGCCTGCGTGCACGGTACCCACCTGCATATGCTGCCATCACCTGCCCTTCGTCTCTTACTTTGGGAAGGCATCACAATAAGGAAGGGGACGGGATGGAGGGCTGCCTGCCTGGCACAGCCCCACTGGGATCCACGGTGGCCAGCAGTGCGGGAGACACCAGCCCCCCAGCTGGGTGAATCCACAAGCCCCTAACGTGAGGAAGAGGTCAGATCTCTGAGCCTCCATTTCCCCAGTTGGGAAACAGAGATAAGAAAACCTACATGTGGGGCCTTCCTAAGAAATACCTAAGAGAACATATAAAGAGCACCCCAGAAAGTTCCTCGTATTGTCAGATGAGGAATCTGGGGTCTGGAGAAGAGCAGGGACATAGCCACAGTCACCTACAGAACCCACACTGGGTCCCAGACCTCCCAACAGCCAGATGCCCTAACCCTCAGAAACATGACCCTTTCCTCCAGGGCAGCCGGCTCCACTCTGGAGGTCGGTCCTGACATGGACGGAGCCCCGCAGATCTATCTTAGGAGGGGTCACAGGGAAGGAAGAAGTGTTGTTAGATTACCTGCAATGGAACAGGTCCTCACACCCAGAGTCTCGGGAGCTCCTTTGGACTGGGTGGCTGCCCCGAGGAGGTCAGGACGGAGGGGTTCCCTCAGGTTCTGGCCTAATAATAATAACTCTACAAGACCCCCCTCCTGTGTATCTATTATGCGCCAGGGGACTGGAGACATGTTATGACTCTTCCTCCCACCCACTCTGATGAGGTGGCTACTGTTTCCTCCATTGGCTGGGTGGGGAAACTGAGGCTCAGAGAGGAGGAGTGGACAAGGAGCCTTGTCCAAGGCGACACGGCCAGGACGAGCTGGGATTTGAACCCGGCCTGGCTGAGCCCAGCGCCCACCGGCGTGGGGTGGCCTCCTCGGGGAGCCAGAGGGGCAAGGGCCAGCTGGAGCCCTGGGGACTGGCTTGCTCTTCACGGGAAGCCAGGGCCCCACTGGGCTCTCCAATTAGTGGGAGCAGAGAAATCAGAGGCGGCAACAAGCTCTGCTAATGAGCTGCCACATTAAACAATGAGTCACACTTCCATACGGTGCCGCTCCAGCCCTAACCCGGAACAAACAAGCTGTGAGAAACAGTTTACAAAACAGCGAGGTGTGACTGTCTCCCTGCTGCCGCCCGCCGCTGCCACCACCACCACCGGCACTGCAGCCACCAGCGTGCCCGCCGCCCACGGGCAGACACGGGCGCGGAGGCCGGCCGGCCTGGGGGGCTCAGCGCCAGCCCTGGCTGCCAGCTCGGGAGGGCCGCCACCCCCCGGGACGACCCCACAGTGCCGCTTCCGCCACTGTTCTAGCCATCTCTTGGGACGCGGGGGCTCTGTCCTCGGGTCACTCTGTGACCCAGGGTGAGTGACTTAATCTCTTGGAGTCTCAGTTCCCTTGTCTGTATTACAGGGATAATAAGGCTATCCATCTGCTTTTTCAGTGGCGAGGACTCCATGGGAGGGCCATGTACAGTGCCTGGCATGCACTAGATCCGGGATCCCTTCCTCTGTGGCCCCTGTCGAGCACCCAGCTCACAGCCAGTTTTGGAGAAGCCCCCGTGAAGAGTGACTGCATTCCTTCTCCCCTCCTCTGTTATGCTCAGTGGTGCCCTGGCCTACCCCTCTAGCAGGGGGTAGGAACTGTCTTACTCATTTTCACACTTCCAGACCTGGCTCGGGGAGGCAGCATGGTGAAGGGGGGAGAGCAACAGATTTGGGGGACAGAGCATGCCTCTGGCCATTATTAGCAGTGGGACCCTGGGCAGTAAGAACCATTCCTTGAACCCTGTGCTACACAGCGCGCCCAGCACTTCACGGGCATCACCTCATTTCATCCGATGAAGGACATTATTATCCCATCTCACAGAGGAGGAGCTAGATTCTCAGAGCAGATAATTGGCATGGTGTGATGGCTTTGTGATGTTGTCCCCTTGGCTCAGCTGAACGACATTTCCCAGAATTCCCTTTCCTGCCCAGGTCTGGCCGGGGTCTCCTAGTCATTCTGCGTCTCTAACTGAACCCTGACTGATACACATGGTGAAGGCTTCACAAGAAGTTAGTGATGGAGCTGGAATTCAAAATGAGTTTGCCTGCCACTGAGCTCTAGGTTTGTCAACTATCCTACCTTCATAATAATAATAACTAAAACTTACATAGTAACTCATTTAATTCTCATAACAACCCCATCAGGTAGTTTTTATTATTATCATTCCACTTGTAGACGTGAGGAAACTGAGGCACAGAGACATTAAAGAATTTGTCCAAGGTCACACAACTAATAAATGGGGAATCTGAGAGTCAAACCCAGAGATCTGGCTACACAATCCATCTTTTTATCTGTTACATTATTCTGCCTCCCAACACCACTGTAACTCATTCTTTAAGCTTCAATTTTCCTCATCTGTAAAATGGGGATAACCATTCCTAATATATAAGATTACAGTAATAATTAAATACAAAAATGCAGTTATAGGGCTTCTGGGAAGAGGAAAATATAGGGAGTCAATTTGCCTTCTGTTCTGAGCAACTGAAAACCCACATAAAATACATGAAACAATAGTTTTCAGACATTGAACATCAGGCAACACAAAATAGCAACCCCTGAGAGAGGAGAAACTAATGAGGTGAGCCCTATGATGGCTGACTTCTGCCTGGGGAGAGTTTCCAGGCTGCAGCACAGGGAGCAGGGTCCCAGCTGCCTCTCTGCATAAAGAAGACGGAGCAGGGAGTCTGGGGAGGCCAAAGCAGCTAGAGTTCACAGGGCAGAGAACTGCAGAGAAGAGAGCCTTACAGAGAGACAGCTTCAAAGCTCTACGGAGAGTTCCCCTCAAGCCTTCAACTGAATATTGAACAGCACTTGTATGTGAGGGAACCATCTGAGTTTAAGGGAAGAACATCCCAAAGGAGCAGATGAACCAATTTGCAAAGTACGCACAAGACCTAGAATGGTTTGTCTCCCTGCCAATCAGAGTAAAAAATCTCATAAGTCATGGGGCATCAAATCGATTCCTTAGACGGGTATTGCTTCAGTAGTGGTGAGAAAAGGTAATGGTCCCACCTAATAAAGTTGAAAAGCAAGTCTCAACAGAATCAAACTCTTTTTCAAGTAACTTAACTGCATCCTAGAACAAAGCTCAAGAATAGTTACAGGAGGGGCGCCTGGGTGGCTCAGCGGTTGGGCGTCTGCCTTCAGCTCAGGGCCTGATCCCGGCGTTCTGGATCCCTGCTTCTTCCTCTCCCACACCCTGCTTGTGTTCCCTCTCTCGCTGCCTGTCTCTCTCTCTCTCTGTCAAATAAATAAATAAAATCTTAAAAAAAAAAAGAATAGTTATAGGAATATTAAAGTGGCCAGCACACACGGTAAAATTCACAATGTCTGGAATCCAACCAAAAACTAACATGTATGAAAAAGAGCAGGAAAACACAACTCTTAATAATGAGAAAAGTTAATCAATAGAAACAGACCCCAAAATACTACAGAAGATAGAATAGGATATAAGGCTATTAAAACAATGCAACTATACTCTATATGCTCAAGAAGCTAAAGTAAAGATTGATCATGTTAAGTGGAGAATGCGGGGGGGGGGCAAATTTAACTTCTAGAGATGAAAAATATAGTGTCTGAGATGAAAAATACACTGAATGAGGGGCGCCTGGGTGGCACAGTCGTTAAGCATCTGCCTTCGGCTCAGGGCGTGATCCCAGCGTTCTGGGATCGAGCCCCACATCAGGCTCCTCCGCTATGAGGCTGTTTCTCCCTCTCCCACTCCCCCTGCTTGTGTTCCCTCTCTCGCTGGCTGTCTCTCTCTGTCAAATAAATAAATAAAATCTTTAAAAAAAAAAAAGAAAAAGAAAAATACACTGAACGGGATTAACAATGGTTTTGAAGACACAGAAGAAAGGATTAGTAAATTTGAAGACATAGCAATAAAAAGATCCCAAATGAAATAGAGAGAGAGAAAAAAAATGTTTAAACATGGACGGATCATCAATGAGCTGTGGGACAACTCTAAGAGGCCTAATATATACGTAATTGGAGTCCCCAAAAGAGGAGGGGAGGAGAATATTTGAAGAAATAATAGTCAAAAATTTCCAAATTTGACAAAAACTAAACCAGCGTTTCAAAAATCTCAAAGAACATCAAGCACCAGAAACACAAATTAAACTTCACCAAGGCAAGTTTATTATTATAACTTGATAATAATAAAATTGCTTAAAACCAGTGATAAAGAGAAAATCAGAAAAACAGCAAAAGAAAAAGAGACACAGGACATACAAAGAAATAGAGTAAGAATTACAGCAGGCTTCTCGTCAGAAACAATTCAAGTCAGAAGGCAGTGGTACAACACCTTTAAAGTACAGAATATAAAAAATAAAACAAAAAACCCCCATCAATCTAGAATTCTATACCCACTGAAAATATATTTCCAAACAAAGGTGAAATAAAGACTTCTTCCAATATAAAAGAAATAAGCTGAAATAATTAATCACTATCAAAACTCCACTATAAGAGGGGCACCGGGGTGGCTCAATCGGTTAAGCATCTGCCTTTGGCTCAGGTCATCCTCCCGGGTTCCTGATATCAAGCCACATGTTGGGTTCCTGGCTCAACAGGGAGCCTGCTTGTCTCTCTCCCTCTGCCTCTCCCCCTGCTTCTCCTCTCTCTCTCTCTCTCTCTCTGTCAAATAAATAAAATCTTAAAAAAAAAAAAACCTGCACTATAAGAAATGCTACGGGAAGTCTTTGAGGCAGAAGGAAAAATTATACCAGATAGAAATCTGGATCTACACAAAAGAATTAAGACCTCTGGAAATGATAACTTTGTGGGAAAATAACAAATACATTTTTTATTATTTAAAAATATATTTCAAAGAGAATTTATTGGTTAAAGCAAATAAAAAGATAACAAGTATTCTGGGTTCATAACATATAGAGAAGTAAACTGTGTGACAACAATAGCATAAAGGCTGGCGGGGGGGGAATGAAAGCATATACTATTGTAAGACTTTTATTTTATACATAAAGTGATATAATATTACTTGAAGATAGATGGGGATAAATTAAAGATGTATACTATAAACCCCAAAGTAACCATTAAATAAATAAATAAATAAATATATATATATATATATATATAAACTATATATATATATAATATTTATATATTGGCATGGTGTGATGGCTTATATATATATATATAAACAATAAAGGAGATAAAATGAAATTTTAAAAAACAGAAAAAATAGGGAAAAGGGAACAACAAACACATAGAACAAAATAAAAACAAACAGAAAGAAGGTAGATTTAAACCCATTCATATTAATAATCACATTAACTGTAAATGGTCTAAAAACCACACTTAGAAGGCCAAGATTGTCAGATTGTTTATCCAAAGCAAGATCCAACTACATGTTGTTTGCCTACAAGAAACTCACTTTAAATATAAATTTAAATACTCCTCAAAACTGATAGAATTGCAAGGATAAATGAGAAAATCCACAATTATAGTTGGCGATATTTCAACCTCCCTTTCTTAATAGTTGATAGAATAAGCAAGCAGAAAATCAAAAAGAATATAGTGGACTTAAATACTATCAACCAACTTGGCCTAACCTTGACATTTATAAAACACTTCACCCAACAACAGTGGAGTACACATTATTAATATGCACATAAAACATTTACCAAGACCATAAAACAAGTTTTAATAAATTTAGTATTAGACAAAGTATGTTCTCTGACTATGATGGAACTAAATTAGAAATCAATAATAAAAAGATATCTAGAAAATCCCCTAAATATTTGGAAACTATTAAGATACTTCTAAATATCTGGTTAAAGAAGAAATCATAAAGAACATTAGAAAGCTTTTTGAACTGAATGAAAATGAAAATACAATTTATTAGAATTTGTGGAATGACACTAAAAATGTACTTAGGAAAAAGTTTATAGGACTAACCACATAAATTAGAAAAGAAGAAAGGTCTCAAATCAGTGTCATCAGTTTCTACCTTAAGAACTAGAAAAAGAAGAGTAAATTAAGCCCAAGTCAGCAGAAAAGAAGAAAAAGCAAAGATCAAAGCATAAATCAATGACATAGAAAACAAAAAAATAATAGAGAAAATCAGTGCAATCAAAAGTTCTTGTTACTGTTTTTAGAAGATCAAATGACTATTGGAAAAACTCCAAATGAATAGGATGCAGCAAAGCATGAGCTTTGGAGCATGACAGTCCTGATTTCAGTTACACAGTGGGTATTATTTATTGTGTGATATTGGACTACCCATGCCTCAGTTTTCTGTATAAAATAGAGATAATAGTGCCTACCTTGCACTTTCACATATCACCAGCGGGAGTGAAAAATGTTAAGAACCCCACAGCCAAATTTGTCAATATTTATCAAATTTTAAATGCATTTACCCTTTTGCCCAACAGTTGCAGTCGTAGGACCCTATCACGCCAACAGTTCTTTCGATATATAATTCTGATACCACACAATTCACCTGTAAAATTTAACCTGCAAAATACAATGACTCCAGTTTATTCACAGAGTGGTACAATCTATTTTAAAAGATTTCCATCTCCCCCAAAAGAAATTCCATACCTATGAGCAGTCTCTCTCCTTTCCTACCAATTCCCTCAGCCCTAGACAACAGCGAATCTAATTTCTCTCTCCATAGATTTGCCTATTCTGGAAATTTCATATAATGGACTTCATACAATATGTGATCCTTTGTGACTGGCTTCCTTCACTTAGCACAATGCTTTCCAGTTTCGTCTATATTGTAGCATGGATCAATACTTCATTGCTTTTATTGTTTAATAATATTCCATTATATGGACATACCACATGTTCATCCATTCATCAGTTGATGGACGTGGATTTTTCCTATTTTTGGCTATTATGGATAATGCTCCTATGAACATGCATGTACAATTTTTTGTGTGGTCATATGTTTTCATTTCTCCTGGGTAGGTACCTAGGAATAGAATTTCTGAGTCAAATGATAACTCCAAGTTTAACATTTCGAATAACTTCCAAACCGTTTTCCAAAGTGGTTGCACCATTTTGCATTCTTGCTGACAAGGAATTAGAGTTCCAATTTCTCCGCATTCTCACCAACTATTATGGACTGAATGTTCTTGTGCCTCCCAAATTCATAGCTAAAACCCTCACCCCCAGGGTGACTATATTTGGAGATGGGGCCTGTGAGGAGGTGAAAGGTTAAATGGAGTCATAAGGGTGGGGCTCTAATCTGATCACTGCCTTCATAAGAAGAGACAGCAGAGGTCTCTCTCCTCTCTCTGAAGGTGCATGAAGAAGAGTCCGTTGAATACACAGTGACATGGCAGCCATCTACAAGCCAGAAGTCTCACAAGTAACCAGTTGACCTGGGTGGCTCAGTTGGTTAAGCATCTGCCTTTGGTTCAGGTCATGATCCCGGGGTCCTGGGATCCAGTCCCCTAGCAGGCTTCCTGCACAGTGGGGAGTCTGCTTCTCCCTCTGCCTCTGCCGCTCCCCCTGCTCATGCTCTCTCTCTCTCAAATAAATAAATAAAATCTTAAAAAAAAAAAAAAGAAACCAAAATGGCCAACATCTTGATCTTTGACTTTTTAACCTTCAGAACTATGAGAAATAAATTTCGTTGTTTAAACCAACCAGTCTGTGATATTTTTGTTATGGCAATCTGAGCAGACTAAGACACTGACACTCATTATTATCTATCTGTTTTGATTATAGCCATCTTGGTGGGTGTGGAGTGGTTTCTCACTGCGGTTTGGATTTGCATTTCCCTAATGCCTAATGATGATATTTTTTCATGTGTTTATCAGCCATTTATAAATCTTCTTCACAGGAATGTTTATTCGAATACTTTGCCCAGTTTTTTCAATTGGGTTATCATTTTATTATTAAGCCTGCATATACTCTTATACTCATGTAAAACGATACATACAAACCCTATTTGTTGCAAAAGATTAGAAATAACTAGGAACTGTGTAAGAACTGTGTAGTTCATTCCCATGTTGGAATATTATGCAGCTGTAAAAAAGAAAGATCATAGAACACTTTATGGAAAGCATACCAGAATATATCATTAAAGGAAAACAGACAAGGCATAGAACTATATATAATACTATATAATAGAGTGTGTGTGTAAATATAGTATTCTTTTTTTTTTTTTTAAGAAAGAGGGAGAAATAGGGGCGCCTGGGTGGCACAGCGGTTAAGCGTCTGCCTTCGGCTCAGGGCGTGATCCCGGCGTTATGGGATCGAGCCCCACATCAGGCTCTTCTGCTATGAGCCTGCTTCTTCCTCTCCCACTCCCCCTGCTTGTGTTCCCTCTCTCACTGGCTGTCTCTCTCTCCATCAAATAAATAAATAAAATCTTTAAAAAAAAAAGAAAGAGGGAGAAATAATAATATACATATATTATTTTATTTGCTTATATTGCCATAAAGAACCATTGGAAGGATCCACAGGAAATGTCTTAAAGGGATTATCCAGGGACGTCTAGGTGGCTCAGTCAGTTAAGCAGCTGACTCTTGATTTCAGCTCAGGTCATCATTTCAGGGTTGTGAGATCGAGCCCCTTGTCGGGTTCCACACTGGGCATGGAGCCTGCTTAAGATTCTCTCTCTCTCTCTCCCTCTATCCCTCCCCCCTCTCTAAAATAAAGAGATGATTGATGATGATAGATAGATAGATAGATAGATAGGTAGATAGATAGATAGATAAAGTGATTATCCATGTGGTCGGAGGTGGGTAATGGGCTTGGCAGGAGCAGGTATAAAACTGAGCCTTCTTATTGTATACCTTTCTATATTATTTTGATTTTTGAACGATTTAACTGTGTTACCTACCCAAAACACTAGAAATTGAAATATGAAAAGTTTAAGATTTCAGTAAAGAATCTGGCCCCGAGGGAATGCCTACTCTGCCCCCTGCAGAATGAAGTCCCTTCATGGTGGGAGTAGAGGGAGCACGACCACGTCAAGCTCCAGGCTTACATCATTCTGGATCCCCGAGGAAACGGAAGTATCTTCTCACCCAGCATTCATAGGTGAAAAGCTCAAGGAAGGACTCTAATTGGAGTCATATGTTCATCCCGGGGCGCAAGAAGCCAGAACCATGAATTGATGCCCCATTTTGCATCCCCACCCATAAGATAGGAGAGTCCCAATTCCTCCACATTCTCATCCACTGTTATGACTGCATGCTTGTGTCTCCCCTCCCCCAGTTCACATCTTGAAGCCCTAACCCCAGTGTGACAGCATTTGGAGATGGGTCTTGTGAGGAGGTGAAAGGTTAAAGAGGCCATAAGAAAGGGGACGGAGAGTTGGAGTGTCCTTTCTTCCCTGTGAGGGAGATGTTACTGTCAGAGGAACAAGGGATGCCCCACAGATCCCAACAGCAGGCGTCTACTCGCGCAAAAGAAAAGGCGATTCTTAGAGCGCGGCGCATGACACGGTATGGGTAGGCACGCTGTGCTGCGGGAGGCCTAGCCAGGAAGGCTTCTTAGGGGTGGTGATGCTCTGACTGTTTTAGATGCTGAGTAGGAGGCCTGCAGGGGCAGGGGGAGAGGATGTGAGCAGTGTTCCCACGCAGAGACAAAGGCAACGGGAGCCAACACCCAGAGAAGGAAGGTAGTATTATTTGGTGAATTGTGTCCCCATAAAATTTGTGTGTTAGAGCACGAAACCCCAATCCCTCAGAAAGGGGCTGCATTTGGGGATAGGGCCTTTAAAGAGGTAATTAAGGTTGAATGATGTCATATGGGTGGGTCCTCAGCCGATCCAACTGGTTCCTTTGTCAGAAGAAGGAATCTGGACACACGAAGAGACAGGGATGGGCGCACACACAGAGGAAAGACCATGGATCTGCAGGCCAAGGAGAGAGGCCTCAGAGAAACCAAATCTGCCAACACTTTTCATTGCTCTTGGACTTCCAGCCCCCGAAACTGCGAGAAAATAAATTTCCACAGTTTAAACCCCCCCCCCGCGTGCGCGGACCCACTGACCACTGCAGGTAGCATGACGTGCTCTGGAATTTCTGGCCCATCTGCCTGGCTCGTCCGCAAGGTAGGAGGCAGGAGTGACAAGTTCTCGTGCAGGACAGTCATCATCCCCGTGCGTAGTTTAGTGGAAATAAAAACAGCTCATGTTTCCTGAGTATCTCTTCTGTCACACACTGTGCTCTGTTCTTTACGGGCATTCACTGGTTAAAATCTCACCACAATCCTCTCAGTGCCATTACTGTTCTCTCAGTCAAGAAAACTGAGGCACAGACAGGTTCAGTGACATCCCCAAGATCACACAGCTGACAAGCGATGGAGCAGGATTGGAACCCAGGTCTGTCTGATTCGGGCCTGGGGAGAAAGTACACTCGGAATCTGGTGGCTGCCGGAAGTGGTGCTGGAGGGGCCGGTGACAGCCTGGGTGCCTGGCATGTGGTGGTGCCACCCTTCAGGGACCCCGCGGGGGTGGGCTTGTGGCCCGGGCAGCAGGACGGGAGTCGGTCAGCACGTGAGGCTTGAAGCCAAAACCCTGGGTTCAAACCCCAGCTCTGCTTCTACATGGGGCTTCGGACAAGTACCTTTGCCTCTTTGAACCTTGATTTCCTCATGCAGGAATAATATTGTATTTGCCTGAAAATACTCAATAAATGGTAACTAATGTCAGTATTTTTCCGAAGATTACAATCGTTACAATCACGGGGAGGGGGTGGGAGGTGGCTGCTCTTTGGGACATGCGTTTGACCTCCAAACATACGTGCTGGGCCTTCCTGGAGCTCTTCCCTCCATGCCCCTCCGTGTGGCAAACCTTCTGTGCTCCAGGGCCCACCGCTTCCTCCTGGAAGCCCTCCCTCCTGCTGTTGCTCAGGACCCTCTGATACTTCTATAACGCGTCTCTGAGCAACTGTTCTGCTCCCGTGGGGTGGTTGATGCAGGGGACAGGAGTGATGCCATTTACCTCCATGGTTTTCCTCCCGCCCCCTCCCTCCCTCCCTCCTTGTCACTTTTCCTCTAGAAATCCATGGCATTCTTGTCATCAGTCCCCTGCAGTGTTACCACCTGAGTGACAAGAGACCGCAGTCCTCACTTCCAAGCCCCTTCGCTTACCTGACACCCAGCACCAACCTGGAGTGAGATAAAGCAGTGGGCTTCGCAAGTGGACCCTGAGGCCACAGGTGGGGCATAGGAGCCCCATGTATTCACGTCTAGCAGCCCCATTGGCCCTTTCGCCCAGCTCAGACAGCTTCAGCCATGGCTTCCTTCATTTCTGGGGCCTGGCTTCTGACCCATGGGGGTTCTCCTCCCCCCATGTGACATTTACAGAGTAAGGACCAGGCTGAACCAAGGTACAGATGTTTCTAGGGGCTGCGTCACCCTCTGCTAAAGAACAGAGGCTGGTTAAGCCCCTGCTGAGTGTTGGGCCCTGTGCTAAGCACAGCTGGAGAAAAGACGAGAACAAGAACGAGAACGAGGCAGCCCTCTGTCCCCCGAGGGAGTCAGCCCATCCCTGGGGGCCGAGGGCGGGGCGGGGAGCCGGGCTGGACCCCAGGGAATCGCCCCTTCCCTCCTGCTGCCTGTCTCCATATGGTGAGGGGCTGAGACGTGGTTCCCCAGCCCCAGGCCTGCTCTAGACGTGCCCAGGGGGACCCTCCTGGGGTGCGGGGTGGGAGTGCTGCCGGCCACCTGCCCCCCCCCCCGCCCTCTCTCACCCTCTCACACGCTGTCACACTTATTAAATGAGATAATCCGAGCGAAGCACTTAGCGTCCTGCCTGGCTAACAGTGGGCGCTTGATAAATGGGAGCCTGTACTCGCACCCCCTCCCCCATGCACTTTCACACACGGTCTGTCTTGTACACACTTCACACGTGAGCGCTACCAGCGGCTCCCTGAACTGGACGTGCCATGGCTTGCTGCTACACCTGCCATCCTTCACCTTTCACAGATACGGACACGCGGCACCAGGTGCTGTCATCACACCCAGCCACACCCTCCCACCCTACCCCACCTTTTCTCTGTGCTGAACTCCCCCTGGCAGGCTCCTGGACTTGGGCCCAGAGGCCAAGGGGCAAGGGCAAGGCACCCCACGGGAAGCCCACTCCCCATGACCCGGCCCTACCACAGAGGCCTGACTCTGGGGAAGCCCAGATGAGGGGGCCTGAGGCAGGGGAGAGTAGGCGGGCAACGAGGAGGGCAGCCACGGTGACCTCCATCTGCTCAGGCACAGGGAGCCGTCTGGAGCCCAAGACCAGCGTCTGATGGAGATACTGAGGCGGGGACGGAGGAGGTCATGGGGAGGCCCAACGGAGCCTTCACAGGACCGAACCAGGCTGGGAGTGGGGCTTTGGAAGGGCCCTCCCTGATCCGCAAGGCCTCTCCCCGCCCCAGCACTCTAGCCCAAGTGGCCTCAAGGCAGACAAGGGCCCAGGAGAACGAGAGGGCACGGGATCAAGAGTTTGCCCTCCCCCAGCTCCACCTTCAAGTGTCATGTGTAAGAAATAGGCACACGCGATGTAGGGTGCAAAAGTACACGCACACAGACACACGGGATCTCAGGGACACACACACTCCCACACCCACTTGTGCCCAGACATGCAGACTCCGCTACCCCCACTCGGATAGTCCTGGGGTTCTCCTTCCTTTTCTCCCCAGTGCGCTCCCTGGCTTCCCCTTCCATCCTGTGTGTCTCCTGAAGACCCACCAGGCCAGGGTCCTTCAGGCCTTCCTCTGGCCTCCTTTCTTCACCAAGGAGTCCTGCGTCTGTGCAGGTGCACCCACGCCCACACGTACCCCCCCGCGTGGTCCTAGGGTGCCCCGGGGAGCGTTCTCAGACCAGAGTGACTTCCCCTGTCAGTTTGGGCACCTGAAAAGCTGAGGGTGGGCATTTCAGCAGGGTGACCACCCCGACCCCAGGACTTGGCCTCCTGGTTTCTTGCTCAGACACCCTGGAAACCCCGCTCCCCGCGTGTTCCTGCTGCTCTTGCTACTTGTTTGCAGTTCCAGAGCACGCTGGGCTTTTCCCTGCACCTTGGCGCTTGCCCGTGCCGCTCCCTCTGCCAAGAACGCCCCCTGCGCTCCAGCTGTCGGAAGTTCTCAGATTTTAGAATTTCATCAACCAGTTAAAAACTTTGAAAGTTTGGAGAACGACGGAAGGTTGCCAAGTTTCCATCTCGTTAGGAAGACTATCTGAAACGTACCTCCAGCCTCTATCCACTACCGCTGCGTACGAAGAAGGCCTTCACACCGACAAAGTAGGAAGAACAGAACTCAGGATAAAGAACAACCCTTTACATTGAATGCACCTAGCTGCCGTAAACCCCACTGCATTTCCCTTTTCTCATTTCGCCCATGAGACACTGGAAACTTCCTCACAGTGTTTGGAATCCCTGAGTCCTCAGCTCACACCGTGTCTCCTCCAGGAAGCCTGCCCCAGCCCCTCCCAGCCTCCCCCAGCGGTGGTCTCACTGCCCATGGGACTCCACAGTCCACCTTGGGCATCAAGGGCCTACTCAGTCACGTGCAACCAGGTGCTCAACACAGATGATCTCATTTTATCCTCGTAACCCCAAAAGGGGTTTCTACAGACGAGAAAGCGTCAAGTGCCTCCCCCGTCCTGCACCTCCTGCTGGAGACATTGGCCGAAGACAGCAGCCTGGGGTTGGTGGAAAGAACTGCCAAGCTGGGTCTGGCTGAAAACTGGGCTCTCCCCTTCCCGGTTACAGGCCTGGGACAAGTCGCTTCCATCTGAGTCGCATGAACACGGATACCTACTTCACAAAGTTGTCCTGAGACAGCACACGGAAATACCCTACGACAGTGTCTGGCACATGGAAGACACCAGGCCTTGTGAGTCACTCCCCTCCCGTGTCTCACGTCTCCCCTTTCCAATCCCCATGATTTTCCCTGTACCTCATCTCCTGATTGTCCTCCTACCTTTCTTTCCAGGCACCTGTGTTAAGCCCTACTGCCTTTCTTCCCTCTAAAGGTGAGAGTGCTCCAGGCAATCATCTTTGGTCCTCCCTCCTCTTCCTTCCATCTACTTCCCCTGGCTAGGTGATCTCATCCAGGCCCACGGCTTTATGTATCATTTCCACACTGACTCCAAAATATTTCAAGTCCTTGATCTCTTCCCAGGATCCATATCTAATATTTAACAGCCTGTTTGACATCTCCCCGTATAGACCTCCTGGGTCTCTTAGACTTAATACATATGGAACAGAGACTCAACCCTTCTCCTAATCCATTTCTCCACTAATTTTCCCATCTCATTAAGCCACACCAGTAGTACCCAGTTGCTCAAGTCAAAATCACATTTGGTTCTTCCCTGTCTGTCGCCCCTCACCTACAATCATCTACAAATCTCACTGCCTTGATCTCCAAAATATGGCTGAAACCTTTCATTTCTCTCCATCTTCTTTACTGGTCCTCAGACCAGAGTCTGAGTTCCCATCTTTTCTCATCTCAATAACCAAAAGTAGGTGCAGAGAGACCACATCATCTGGCCTTTTTTGCTCCTTTAAAAGACTACATTTAAAGTATTTCTTTAGATCAGCTAGGTGAGTCCTTAAACTTGGTTCTTTTCCAAAATTATCTTGGCTATTTAATTCCTTTGAATATTCCCATAAATTCTAGAATGATCTTGTTATAGTAGCAGCAACAAAAAACTTTACTGGGCTTTGCTGAGATTGCTTAACTGAGATTGCTTTGACTCTAAAGATCAATTTAGGCACAACAAACATCTTAATGATATTGAGTTTTCCAATCCATAAACATAGTCTATCAGTGCATTTACTTAGGTCTTCTTCAACACTGATTTATAGTATTCAGTATAGAGATTTTTGCTTTTTTTTCCTAAATATATTTCTAAGTATTTTGTGCTTTTTATGTTACTATAAATAAGCTTTTAAAATTTCCATTTTCTAATTGCTTACTGTTAATATACAGAAATATAATTAATTTTTGTGTATCGACTTTGTATCCTGCAAATATGTCAAATTCTCTCATTACTTTGGTAATTGTTTTAAGGATCCTGTAGGATCTACAAATAAAAGTAGTTTTACCTCTTCCTTTCCAGTCCTTACACGTTTTATTTCCTTTTCTTGCCTTATTACACTGGCTAGGATTTCCAGCACAATGTTGAATAGAAGAGATGAAAGCAAGCATCTTTGCCTTGTTCCTGAAGTAGAGAAGAGCATTCATTTTTTTCACTAGTAAGTAAGGTATTAACTGTAGGTTCATCACAGATGTCCTTTATCCTTTCTATTCCTAGTTTGCTGAGAGGTTTTTGTTCTGTTTTGTTTTGTTTAAATCACAAATGGGTGTTGGATTTTGTCATATGTACCTTTACTGCATCTGTTGAGATGATGTTATGCTTTTTCTTCTTTATTCTGTTAAAGTGATTAATTAAATTGATTGTTTTTCTAAATGTTAAACTTTGCATTTCTAGGATAAACCACATTTAGTGATAGTTTTTTCTTTTTTATATGTTGCTGGACTTGATTTGATAATATTTCATTAAGGACTTTTACATCTTTGTTTATGAGTGATATGCAACTATAATTTCCTTCTCTTATAATGTCTTTGTCAGGTTTTGGCATCACAGTAAAGACTGCCACAAATTCTTTGCTACTTGAGAGGTGGAGTCTCATTCTCTTCTTTCTGAATTTGTGCTGCCTTCATGACTGCTTGGTCCACAGATGTGTCCTTCCAAAGCTGGGTCATAAGAAGTTTTGCAGCTTCTTCTCATGCTTCTTGGAATGCTCACACTTAGAGCCCCAAGCTGCCATGCAGGAAACTAGGCCACCTTGCTATGAGGCAACCTGCACCAACCTAGAGGCCATGTGGAAAGGGAGAGAAAGACTGCTTAGCCGGCTTCCAATTGTTACAGCCCAGCTGAGACCCCAGATATCATAGAGCACGAACAAGCCAACCCCAATGCGGCGTCTAAACTGTGAGATATAATAATAATAACACGTCATTGCTTGAAGCTACTGCGTTTAGGGATAGCTGTATAAAAATTAATAACCAGTAGAAGAATTGGGGTATGTTCCTTTTTCTTCTAGTTTCTGAAAGAGTTTGTGTACAATTGGTATTATTTATTCCTTAAATATTTGATAGAATTTACCAGTGAAACCATCTGGGTGGGAAATTTTTATATTATAAATTCAATTTCTTTAATAGATATAGAGCTATCCAGATTTTCTATTTTTTCTTACAGAATGATCTATTAAAATGTCAATAAATCATATCACTTCCCTTATGAAAACATCCAACGGCTGTTCCTTGCACTAAGAACAAAGTCCCAAGTCCCCTCTATAATCTATAAGGCTTCTTGTGATCTGGCTCCTGCCTACTTTTCAGCTCTTACCTGGAACCACATTCCTGATATTTATAAGGATGATTTCTTTCTTTTAAACTTTATTTATTTATTTATTTATTTATTTATTATTTATTATTTTAAGTAATCTCTGCACCCAAAACATGGGGCTTGCACTCACAACCCTGAGATCAGGAGTTGCACGGTCCATGGACTAAGCCAGCCCGGTGCCCCACAAGGATGATTTCTTAATGTCATTTAGATTCTAGCCCAAGTACCATCTCCTTACAAGGTCTTTTTGACTAACAAGCCAAAATAATCTCCTCAATCCTTCTAGGTCATATTATCCACAAAAAATTCTATAGCATTTATCACTATCTGACATTATCTTTATTATTAGTTGACTCATTATTTCTAGGTGGTTGCCACACTTTTCTAGAATTCCAGGTCTTTGTGGCGGTGACCCTGTTGGTCTTATTCATAGTGTCCCTAGAGCCTATTTAACACCTATGATAGGTGGTAAACACATACTCACTAAACCGGTGACTTGTTCTCCTGGAGCCCCCAGTCCTGACCTGCCTGCGCATATATGTTGAGAAAATGCTGGGAAAGAGGGCTTGAAGATTCCTGGCCTCGGCTCTGATTGGTCCCTGGAAATGGCCAGCATCAAGCGTAAGAATAGGTAGTTTCCAGCAGCCACACTTGACTGCAGGTTTTTTTCTCCAGCCTGGGGCTCTCTTCCACCACCAGCAGCCAGGAAGTAGCTCAGAGTCTATTTAGGAGCAAGGGTCCAAGTACAGCACCTGGGAGCAAAGACGTGGCTACACCACACAGCTTTGGTTCACAAGCCCCTCCGTCTATGTGCGTCTTTGAAAAAAATCACTTCCTCCCTCTGGCTCTCACCTGACGCACTGTAGATGCCCGGTCATTCTTGAGTGGAGGTCCATTCCATGCCAACATTTCTACGACTCTCTCCTACCCCCATACTGTTGTTACAGATGAGGAAACCGGGACACAGAGAGGCTAAGTGACTCCACCAGTGCCACGGAGTAAGTTACTGGTGGCGCTGGAGCTCATAGATTTTCTTCTCGATTTATGATCCTACCAACAAGGGCATCAATTTCAGAGACTAACAGCTGCAGATGATGGCTTCAAGTCGGCCGCCCCAGCAGCTCTCCGAAGTGCATCTCCAATTCAGGTTTATCTTCATTAAGCAAGTAATTCATTACCGGGCGGTAAGCATTCACATCAGAGCGAGAATATTAAAAAAGTAATTATATTTTTCACAGTGCAGCTTTCTGGGTAAATTGTATGCAAATTGCTGTCTAAATCAGGCTGGCAGAGCCCATGCAGGTCTCGGCACTATTCGGCGGGGATATTTTGGAGGCTGGACTGTCCCCCTCCCTTCGTTTCAGTGGGTGGCCAGCACCAGGTCTTGCTTTCAGTCAAGGAAGGCTCAAAAATAGGAGCAATGATTATCTCTGAACTCCCTCGAGCCTCAGTTTTCTCATCTGTAAAATGGTCTACTGCCAGGACTGAATAAGGGAGTGGAAACAACAGGCTCTAGCACAACACCTGCCTGGCAGGGACATGGGCGTCATGTGACTTCAGGAAGCGGCAAGACAGCGTCAGGGAGGCCCGTGGGGTTATATCAAGAAGTCCCTGACGCCCACAGGCCCAGAGAGCGGGTGGGAGCAGCTCTGGGGTAGAGTGAGGGGTCAGGAGGACTAGCCTCCTACTCATCCTAATACTGCCACCAATTCACCGTGTGACCCCAAGTTCACAACAGTCCCCTCCTGGCTCTGCTTAATACTCAGCCATAATTAAACCCTGAATAATGATCACCCAACAGGCACACACAATCCCCCAGTCTGCACTGACCTCCAACCTCTAGGACGGAGAAAGTCCGTGCTGGAACAGGGCACTTAAAAAGCGAACACATCAATTCTCTCAGTTTACAGGTGAGAAAAAAACATTCAGAGAAGGGTGTGAATGATCCAAGGTCACCTATCAGGTAAGTGATGGAGTCAGAACCAGAATTCCAGGCCAGCGCGGTTCCAATACCTACTGTTAATACCCATCTGTCAAACGGGCACTCTAAGGCAGTGCTGGAAACGGTAAAACGTAGTTTGCACGTTTGATATCATGGGCTTTATCTCCGGGTTGGAATGTAGGCCTGCGGTTTGATCTGGCGTGCCCGGGCTACTTCCTGTCTGCACTGCACTTTCTCCGTTTGCCAAATGAGGCCGTTGGCGGCGATAGCTCTCTGACCCCCTCCCACGAGACCTAGTAGGGAAGGTTTTAGTGACATCTCTGCCCTTCCCTCCATCTGAGAGAAGCCCCAGGAGTGCCCAGGGACCTGGAAGAAGAAGCATCTGGGCCTGCCCAAGGGTCTTGGTGCCAGTTTCCAGCCTACCCAGGCCACGCACTGGAAACCAGCTGATGCTGGTGGCTTAGGAAGACACCCAGTGCCCCTTGTGATGGCGGGGCGCCTGGGTACAGAGCCCCAGCAGCTCAGAGCCCCAGGCCGTAGGGCCAAGTTTCCCTCAGACACAGTCTCAAATAGGGCCACACAATTCCACACAAATGTGGCTACAAGGGGGCCCAGAGCTACGTTAGGGGCCATGGCTATGCCTGCGGCTACATTCACTAAACACACAGCTGCAGCCAAGTACACACTCAGGCTAGCGCACAGCTGTCCCCATGGGACGCTCAGACAGGAACAGGTGTCCATACCAGTCCGGCCAGATACGGCTGCATCTGGTAACACCTTCTCACCAGGACACCCAACAGTACTCGGCCACAACTAAGCCCCAGGGAGTGGTCACCTAGCTGCGCCCACCAGGGCATACGGTGGGAGCGCAGCCACCCTTGAATACCGGTTGCATCCGGACACAGACATCCTCTGGGAGAGCACATGCCTCCTCTCTGAGCCAGCTCTTGTTCCCAGCCCTCGCCTGTGCAGCCCCGTGGTTGCACACTTGTCCTTCCCAGTCCCCCCGGCCAGTCGGCTCTGGGCAGCCCCCGTGAGCACCTGCCTCTGCCCGAGCCCGACACGCACGCTGCTGCTCCGCTCGCATGCGTGAGGTCCTGCTGTTCTCACGTCTTCCTCGGGCATCATTGCAGAGCAGCCAGGGCATCCAGGCTTTTAGAGAACAACCAAGCCATAGCTCCTGCTCTTTCCCCACCTTGACATCTCTGAGACACAGACCGACCAACCTCAGACTGAGCCAGTCAGGCCTTCTGCAGCCTTCGCAGATGCTGGGATCAGAGGGTTTAGGGCTGGGCATAAACTTCCAGAGCTTTCTCCAGGCTGAGAAAATCCTTCCAGGCTTTGGGAATCTCCTCTCTGGCCAGCCTTTCTTTATTTTATTTTTTATTTTTTTAAGTTTCAAATTCTTCTTTTTTTTTCTTAATAATAATTTTTTGTTATGTTATGTTAGTCACCATACAGTACATCCTTAGTTTTTGATGTAAAGTTCCGTGATTCATTGTTTGCGTATAACACCCAGTGCACCATCGCAGTATGTGCCCTCCTTACTACCCATCACCGGCCCATCCCATTCCCCCACCCCCCTCCCCTCTGAAGCCCTCAGTTTGTTTCCCAGAGTCCACAGTCTCTCATGGTTCATTCCCCCTTCTGTTTACCCCTCCTTCATTCTTCCCTCTTCGGTCCGGAAGAAGCTCAAGGCTCCCCCGGAAGCCTTTCGTGACCGGGCCTGGCAGCGCTGCGGACACGGTTAAGCCTTGACCCAGGAGCCCACATTCATAATCATGACTCCTGTGTTAACACACTGAGTGACCCTGAGCAGGGCTCTTCTTCTCCCTAGGCCTCGGTTTCTCCTTCTGCACCATGAGGAGATGGGGTGGGGTAGGATGGAAAGGATAGTATTGAACTGAGTTCGAAAGGCCCCTCCAGGCCCATATTTCTCCATCTCTGCTTTCCCCAAACCAGGGCTGGTGACTGAGGCATTCTGGACCAGACCCCAGTCTCCAGATACCCACCCTAGCATTCCTCCCCACTCCAGGCCCCCAGCCGGGGCAGAGCAGAGCAGTGGAAAGAGCAGGGCCATCTGAAGGAGCGAGCGGTGCAGGGCAATCCAATCATTCCTTCCTCCTTCCCAGTCAGGTAGCCTTGGGCGGCCAACTTCCTGTCTCTGAGCCTCTCTGTCCTCCCCTGTACGGCGGGGATAACCGCTCACTCCAGGTCACAGGTACCATAAGGACTCTGCAAGGGGCTCCGTGGGGGGCGCCTGTCCCAGCCCCTGACCCAGGTGGCCCCCACCCACCCTCTGCCCCTGCCAGCCTCCCGTCTCACTTAGGAGCAGGACGGCCCAGCTTGGGGAGGAAGGGCCAGCTGCAGGAGCGAGATGGGGAGGGCTGTCAGACGAGGGGCCGCACCGAGCATCCTGACCAAGAGCTCAGGGCTGAGGGGAGCAGCTCGCTTCTTAGTCTTGCCCCATGGAGGGCACTGCAGAGCGCTGAGCCCACAGCCGGGGTGGGGGGCAGGGAACAAGGAGAGAAACACACTCAGGTGCTCACCCACAGATACAGGGAATCCTACCCCTGGAAGGCCATTCGTTCTAAAGCAGCCACCAGGGAAAGGAATGCCCTTCACTTCAGCCCTGGCAGCCTTGGCCAGGGACAGGTGGCTCACTGCCTCCCAGGGCCCCCGAACCACGGCCCCACACATGCTCAGCTATGTCTGCCTCCCCGGAGATTGCCTCCGTGGGTCCCAGCTCTGCCCTCCAAGGCCTCGCCAGTGCCTCTGCTCCTTCTGCCTCCTGACAGCTCTGGGGCCTGCGGACCAACCCGGTGCCCCACCCCCACCCTAACCTTCTAGACCTTCCTCACAGGCCAGACAGCAGTTCAGCTGCTGCTTCCACAACACGGATCCGAATCTTCTCACCCGTTCAGACACATCCCTGTGCATGGTGGCACATGCTCACGTCTGCACACACACACACGCACACACGCACAGGCACTCACACTGGGCCCCCTCCCGGGATCCAGTCCATCCCCGAAAGACACATCCACCCTCTCCCCCAAGGAAGCTGCTGCCCTCCTCTCCCACTGCTGCTGGAGCTGGCCTGGAAGAGAGGAGCAGGGAAAGGTGGAGGGACCTGAGAGGACTCCTCTCCCACTGGGAGCCCTTCCTCTTCCCCCACCCCCTTGCCTTCTGCCACTTTCCTATGTCAGGGCCATGCTGATGACACCAGAGAATCCATCAAATGCCACCCCCGTGTCAGGTCATGTCACAACATAATTAAAGCATTAGATCTTCGTGATGAAGCCGTTGCCATCAATTCTGAGAGTGACTGATCCAATCTACAGAAAGGGAAATTTCTCTCCGCCCGCCACAACTGCCACAGCTGCCTTCCCTCTCCGAGGAGGGGGGCAGCCGTGCTTGTGCAAGTTAGGTCTCCGGACTTCAGGCCCAGACACAGGGGAGGAGGGCCTGGCCTCGCGGTGTGTGCCCCTCCTGCCTCCCGGTGGGCTGGGGACTCCTCCAGGCTCAGGCACTGCCCCCAGGAAGGTACTCCCCAGCTCTGCATTTCAGTGCCCCCCTTCTATGAATGGGATATGGCGGGGGGGTGAGAGGGAAGGGAGGAAGGGGACTCAATCTCTGAGGACCCTAGGGGTGGAAGAAGCAGGAGCACTGGACTCGGAAGACTCAGAGGTTCGAATCTTGATTAGCGGTACAGCCGTGGTCCGGTGAGTTCTCTCTTCCCCTGCCCCTCCCCCAGAGGAAGGGGAAAGTGTTTCTGCTTCCCAGGGTTCCAGTGAGGATTAAAGGAGATGGGGAACATAAGGGCCTCCCACCAAAGATGTTCCAACCTCTCAGCACCCCTATCTCTATGCTCTTACGTCCGAGGTATCGGTCAAGGGACTGGATTGAGGCCTGGTCTTCTTTGCTCAGGACCACGAAGCATGGGCACAGAGAATACGGGGCCTGACCTGATAGAGGGCTGACAGAAAAGATGGAGCGGGAACACGGGGGGCCGGTGCTGTTGCTTCTCAGATGACGTCACCATCTGGAAGTTCGAACAGGAGGAACAGGAGCCAGGCTCTTGGGAACAAAGGGTCGGGGTGACACAAGGGAGAGAGAGAGCTGTGTGGAGGGGTCAAGGCCATCACTCTGTGGTTGGCTGTCGGGAGAGGGGTGGATAAGAATGAAGCAAGGGGCCAGGGCCTCGGGGAGGGGCAAGGGCAGAAGCGGAAAGTCCGGTGTGAGGCCCCTGCCGTGAGCCGGGCAAGAGATGAGGGTGGCTCGTACGGAGTCTAAGCAGGAGTTGACGGCTGACTCCCAGGTCTTGGGGCTGAGCAGCTGGAAGAGCTACCATGTGTGGCGTTCCCATGTATCAAGTGTGAGGAGACTATGGGGGAAGGTTGGAGGTGGTGATCAGAAGTTCGTCTAAAGTTTGAGAGGCCTAAGGGACGTCCAGGTGGAAATGTTGAGCAAACAGGTGAATACGCCTATCTGGGGTTCAGGGCAGAGATTTGGGCTAAAGAAACACACTTGAGGCTCGAGAGTGGTCAGCAGATAAATGGTCTCTAAGGCCCTGAGCTTGAGGGGGCCCCTTACGAAGTGAGGTGGGAGGAAGGCAGAGGTGTAAGGATGGAACCTAGCTCCACGACATTAAGAAGTTGGGGGGATGGGGAAACCAACAATGGAGACGGAGCAGGGGAGCTCAGGAAGCGAGGAGAAAGCCAAGCCAGGGCGGTGCGCTAGAAGATGGATGAAGGAAGCGTCTGAGAAGGAGGACGCAATTGTTGGTGTAGAGCAATGCTGGCTCCAGCGAGGAAGACCGCACACTGGCCGATGGCTATGTGGAGGGAATGTTTGTTGGATGAGTAAACGGGGAATTAGCTGAAATTCTATCAACAGAACGGTGATGTCGGATGGGTTCTGGAATAGCACCTGGCCTCTCAAACAGCAAATGAGATGATGCCAGTTCAGCATAGCCAACACAAGTTGGGGTCAAGCGTCCAAAGGCCAGGGCAGGCAGGATTGGTCCTGGGTCCTGGAAGGAGACCCACTGCAGGTAAATTAGGTGATGGCAGCTATGTGGGCCTGAAGGTCAAGTGCAGACCACAGATTCAGAGAGGCAGAATTCAAGTGCCAAAAAAGCCTACTGAGAATGTGTTATGTGCCAGGCACTGTGCAAAGCCAGAGGGGAGAACCCAAAGGCACAAAATGTGTCCTTTCCTGAAGAGACTTCTCATCTGATAGGAGAGACACACAAGTGGCTGGACGGCCAGGTGCATGGCAGACACAAGTAAGTGCCAGCCTTTTGTGGCTCCTTTAAGTGCCCAAACCAGCTCCTGGAACCCAGATTCTATCAGGGCCCAGAAAAAGAAGATCACCTTACTTTTGAAGGGCTCCTCTGGGCCATTTGGGTTTTGAGTTTCTGGTTTCTGACCTCACTTCTTCATTCTCTTGTTTTGGGTATCACCTTATAGATATGACCCTTGGGGTCTGTTTAAACTCTGACTCTTCAAGGCAGCCACCCATACAGGCTCCTAAAGGTGGACCGCAGACTCCCATAGAGCTCCTAGCCAGAGTCCCGGACACCTCTGGCTGGTTCTGAACCTGCTCCCAGGCCAGTCCTGGTCTGTACGAGGTCTCTCTGGGCACATAACAAACCCCTCTACTTTAAGCAACTGTAACCAACAGACCCCAGTGTAGCCAGCTCCTTCAGTCTCAGTCCCCAGGCCCCAAATCACACCACAGTTGAATCTGAGAGTTGTTTTCCCAACTATGCCCTTGGCTCTACTCTGTGAGGAGCTGGTTCCCTTCCTGGATGCTAGGCCTGTCCACTCAGCTCTGGGGCTGTCCTGCCCCCACCGCTTTGAGCAGCCGGCGCACTCGGCCTAGCCCCGCCCCTTGAGCGGAAGACAGATGGTGCGCGGTCTAGCAGGGGAAAACAGTGACTGTGGGAGGAAGAATGGGGGAAGGATTGATTCTAGCCCAGGGCTTCTGAGGCTGCATGGTGCAGGCAGGTTGGGTGCGGGGGTTTTGAAGAAATGTGAGTATCACTGGGGACAAGGGGAAGGTATCCCAGATGGAGGTAAAGTTAGCATGGGTAAAAACACAAGGTCTGAGGGAATGGTCCGCTTGGGGGAAACGATAGCGTGAGATGCCCCCCAGGGTGGAGATGGGGCCCAGGGAGAGGAGACTGGAAGAGCCGTGGGTTACAGCCACCAGCTGCAGCCCAGTGGAAGCCTTCAGATGCTTCCAAAGCCAGCCCTGGGACGGATCAGCTGCCTGGTAGAGATCCTTCTAGCTGCCCAGGTCTGGTGACCTAGCACCTTCCATCCAGGAAACACCCAGGTCAGTCTCCAAAGGCCGTGCCAGGTCTCTTGGAATCAGACGGAAGTCGAGTCTCTGGATAACTGCTGGCCTACTACCCCAGCATCTGCCCCTGAGCCTAGAGTTAGGGTCTCAGAGGTTTAGGGAAAGAAATGGAAAGCATCAGCTTAAAGACGATCTTGGAAGAGAAATCATGTAGCGGGAGAAGTGGAAGGTCAGGGCTCCTGGCCTCTCCTGTCTGAAGAGTGGCGTGAGGAATGGAGTCATTAACGGGGCAGGGGGTGGGGGAAGACGACCCAAAGAACTGTGGGGCACAGAATCGGGATTGGGATGGACCTTGCAGGCATCTAGTTCACCCCTGTGCAAGGCAGCAGTCCCTCCTCATCACCCTTGCCAAGTAGCTGTCTGGCCTCCATGTGCACACCTCCACTGACGGAGCGCTCACTCCTTCCTAAAGTAACCATTCATCCTTGCACAGCTCTGAGTTTTTTCCTAAGTCTAAATCTGCAGTTCCACTCAAGGTCAAGTTCTATACTCCGAGACTCCCCAGAAACAGTTCCATTTCCCCCTTCGTGAGACACCATGGCAGCGACTGGAAAATGGAGAGCCCGATACCTGCCCTCTCTGAGAGGCCTCTGAACCAGCTCAGGGGCCATCCCTCGGGCTTGCGGTAGCGTCCTGCCTCTTGGGTCAGTCCCTGGAGGGGTGCGCCGCGCGGCCCGTGGCTGTGCCCAGCTGCTCTCGAGAGCGTCCCGCATGCACCCTGCGGCTGGGGGCTTGCCGGGCTGCAGACTAGCGTCTGTGCGTGGAAAAGCATCGCTTCCTACATGGCTGCGCGCGGTCATGGGTAAGCACGTGACCATGCGTGCACGGCTCTGACTGTGGCTGTGTGTGGGCAGGAGTGCTCCTGACCGTCTGCCAACGAAGGGCTGTGCGTCCGTGACTAACCGGGATCGCAAGTGGGAATCTGCACGTGCAGGGCTGGCTAGGGCCGTACGTGGATGCGACCTGCCAGGAACGCGTGGGTCCTGCGATATTGGTTAGGTTGTCTCTGAGTGTCTGGTTGTGACTGCAGAACGTGTGTGTGACGGGTCGCCATCTCATGCCTATATGAGCCTGTATGTGCGACAGATCGTAATTTAATGTGTGTGTAAGAGACGGGCCGAGGCCGTGAGTGTGCGAGAGGTGGTTCCACGTGTGCCTGTGTACCTGGGCGCAAGGACGTGGTCGTGTTTGCACGCTTGGATGCATCAGTGTGGCTGTGGCTCTGCGTGTGATGCGATGTGTGTTTGTGACTCTGTTCTGTGTGTGTGTGTGTGTGTGTGAACGGCTGTGGCTAAGTAGAAATGAAGGTGCCTGTGTGTGAAGGTGGAGGTGGAAAGGGTGAGGACAATGCAGGATAAAAAGGGGACTTGCACGAAAAGGTCTCCCCAACCCCATTTTAATCAGAAACGGAGCAGCTGTTAGTCTGAATAGACACTGCACAACGGCAGACGTCTTAATCTCTTCTGCATTGTGATTCACTGGGCGAAGCCCTATTACTCAGCTTTTGATAGGAGCTTACTTGTCTCAAGTGTTTTCATTATTGCCCTAATACTATCTATTAACATACTGGAGGGAGCTCGCTGCTGTCTGGAGCTGGCATCACTGGGCTTTTAAAGATTATGGGCCTTGCAAATACATAACATTTTACTGCCTTGCAGACGTAATTCACTGGGAAAAAAAAAAAAGGCTCACGTAAATAGATAGGTAAATAGATAACTGAGTAGGGGAGAGAGGGCGCTGGAGGGAGAAGGAGAATCTATGATCCAAACACGGCTGTCATCTCCAGCTCAAATAATTGTCTTTTGGGAGGAAGGGCCAGACAGACATCTGTCTCACTGGGGGCAACCATAGCCTCAAATCCTTCATCTCTGGGTATCCTGCAGTGGGGGTACCGCCTGGGTCCACGGCAGACAGCAAGACCCTGGCTTCAGGGAGGGATGCTCCGAGGTGCAGATTGGGGCAAGATGCAGGGAAGCGTGTGGTGGAAAGATGGCAGGATGAGGTGTCCTCGGGAGGCACCGAGTCGAACCGCAGTGGTGCTGCTGATTTGCAGGGTGGCCTTTGTTCCCATCTCCGTGCCTTGTTTCTGAAACTGCTAAACGAGAAGTCTGAAGTAGATCATTCAAACAGCCAGTTTCAAAGGTCTCCATCCTAGACTCAGCTGGGGCTTGAACAAAAATGGTCAGCATGAACTCATCAACCTGGATTCCCAAGGAAGAAGAGCGCCAGCACCATTTCAGAAACGGCAAACAGCAAAACTCTCGTCGGGTCCAACCACCACGTCTCTTCCACATTCCTGCCGTGTGAGTGCGCACCTCCAGGGAGAGGAATCCCATGACTCACTTTTTCTTTTTACTAAATGAATAGACTTTAAACTCTTTGGTTTTTCTGTGTGGTTCAAAATGATGTTTGAAGCACATACGAACCCTTCCCTTCATCAAATTTCACTGAAATAATAGAAAGACACATAAAAAGAACACACTCATATCTGCCCAAGAAAAATGAGAAATTATGGCTCCAGTAGAAGAGAAAAATTTGAAGACTTTCTAGAAGACAAAAAGCAGATAGAATCCAATTTATGGAGAAAACCAGAGTGGTTAAATCAGCACAGAAGAAATTGGCTAAAGAGACGTAGGCTGTTCTCTCCAACAGAACCTTGGGGAGACTCCCAGTATAGGGAATGGGGGGCAGGCCGTGGTGCAAACATCGGGTAAAGAACTGTTGAATAAACAAACAGCCAGCAGCTCCTTTCTCTCCCAACATGTACAGAATGATTGGTTGTGGCTTTTGCTCCTGATACGGAAGCCTGGTGGACTGCCTTCCAGACAAAATGAAAGATCGACCTTCAGAGGTATGATAAAAGGACACACTGGTGTCAATGAACCAGCCCTCTTGGTATTCACATCCTTGTGGAGTCCCCTGTACATGGGCTTTGGACTTGGCAACGCAACCTGCTTTGGCCAATGGGACATTAGCAAGCCTGCTGCAATTCTTGGGGCTTCTTTGCTTAGAACACTCCCCCTTGGAATGGGACCACCATTCTGTAAGAAAGTCCACCCTATTCTGGAGAAAGAGGCTCTGGGAGATAAAAATCCTTGTGGAGAAAAGCCCACCTGGTGGAGAGAGTAGGCATTTTAGCAGACATCCAGCACCAAGGACCCAGACATGAAAGTGAAGACTTCTTGGGCCTTCCAACACAGCCCAGCTACCAGCTGAACACAGCATGAGTGAGTCTAGCCAATGCCATGTGGAATAAAAGAATGAGTTCAGGAAACCCATATAATCACAAGAAATCACAAATTGTTGTTTAAGATGTTAAGTCGTGGGGTGTTTTGTTAGGAAGCACTAGGTAACTGATACAGGAGAAATGACTATGTAGGTATTGAGGCCAGTGAAGCAGAACAGAGCTAAATGTTTGCAATGGGCATGGCAAGGGGAAGAGAAAGAAAAGATAACGCGGCAGTCCTGCTCAGCAAAGAAATATATTACAGTACTTCACACACAGAATGAAGTCTTCCTCACTTCAGCAATCATGACAGTCCCCAGCCTGACTGTGTGTGATCCTTTCACTCTTTCTGACAGCACTCCTACTCACAGTGAGCAGCCCCTCCTGCTCTCTCATTGACACGGAGCTGTAGACAGCCTGCGTTCCAGGAGAAGGTCCATCCTGAAAGCACGTCTACACAGCCATGAAAGCAGTCTCCTGAATATATTAGTCAACCAAATTTTAAATTTATAAATCGAAGTGATCATCAGGCACCACCTTTGAGGCAAACTGAGAGTATGAGAAAGAATGAGACGAAAAACCAAAATAATTCATCCTATAGGAACTAGAGATAATGTAGGAACAGAGAGGAACTTGAAAAGAATTCTAGATGGCATCCTCAGAGAGATCCAAAAGAAATCTGCTTTTATAAAATAAGAGTAGGGGTACCTGAGTGGCTCAGTAGGTTGAGTGTCTGCCTTTGGCTCAGGTCATGATATCAGAGTCCTGGGATCAAGCCCTGCATGGGGCTCCCTGCTTAGCACAGAGTCTGCTTCTCCCTCTCCCTGTCCCTCTTCCCCTCACCGCCCTCCACTCATGCTCTGTTTTTTGTTTTCTTTCTCTCTCAAATAAAAAAAATCTTAAAAAATATATATATTTTGCGTATATATATGTATATATACGTATATATATGTAAAATAAGAGTAGATTTCTATGGAAAAGAAACAAACAAGACATTATCCTTGAAAATTAAAAACATGAAGATAAAATCAAAGAAATCCCTTAGAAAATGGAGTGAAAACATGAAGAGATACAAAATATGACAAAATACATGACCTAATACTTATAAAAATTTTAGACTGAGATAACAGAGACTAGAGGTGGTGAAATAATTAAAGATACAATTTAAAAGTATTTTCTAGAGCAACAGAAAGAGCTGAGTCTTCAAACTATAAAAAGATCCACCAAATAGTAAGTGGAAAACACCAAAAAGATACACATCCTGGTGGCATTTCTAAATTAAAAAAAATGAAAACAAAATTCTCAGTATTTCTGGGTTATTCTGAACCTAAAATTCCATGCCAGCCAGACTATCAAGCATGAAAACAAATCCAAGATATTTTCTGATAATAAAGAACAAAGAAAATTTACTATTCATTTACTCCTTCTGAAGAAATAATTATGTATTACAGAAAGACAAAAAAAGGAATTCAAAAAGGAGAATGTCATGGACTTTTAAATATTTTAAAGAAAAGAAACAAGTAAATGTCTGAGGTCTAAATAATAAATGAAAATGAATCTATAAGACTTCAATTTTAAAGAAATGATTTATTCTAAAAGTATAGAAATAAAGTAAAATAATAATAATTGGAACGAAAGTTTCAACAAAATATGAAAGATAGGAAGAGGTCTAAGATACCTAAAAGAAAAAGTGCTTAGGTAAGTTCATTAAAAATTTAGAGCACTAGAAAAAAAGAAATAGTACATATAACTTGCCAAAAGATAGAGAGAAATAGAAATAAAGAAAACTCGATCAATCAAACAGAAAGTGGGAAGACATCCAAACATACCAAAATCACAAAAATTGTGAATGGGTTAAACTCTCTTATTATAAACGACAGAGATTTTCAGAATGGGTGAAATAAATCTCAACAACACACACACGTAGATGTGCACACACATATCCACACATAATGCAATTATTTTAAAGAGTTGCATTTAAAACAATATAATAAAAAAAGATTAAAAATAGGATGGAAAATGAATATATGCTAACGAAACAAAATGAAAGCATAAAAATATTAGTATTGGGTTTAATAGGATTCAAAATAAAAGCACCTATAAACGGTACAACCTACCAAGAAGATATGGCAATCAAATACATTTTGTACTAAACAACTGAGTATCAAAATATAGAAAGAAAGAGTTAAAACTACGAAGAGAAATTGTCAGACTTGTAATGATATTTGACTTTTACATGCCTCTTCAAAAGCTGATAGATCTGGTAAACAAGAAGAAGTAAAGCTATAGGACAATATGAATAATATAATTTAAAAGTTTGATTTGAGATTTATATAAGAAAATTTACAGAACTGAGAATACACATTTACATGTTCTTTTTTAATATCTGGGGTACAAACAAAAACTGACCATCCATTAAAATTAGCCAGAAGAAAAATCTTCATTCCAAGAAGTGGAAAGCATATAGGCTACATTTTCTGACTACAATGTCAAAAAAAAAAACTAGAATCAAAGACAAAAGAGTAGCAAAACAATGTAACAAAAACTCAGCAACTTGGAAACTTTAAAACACTATTCTATATAACTCTCAGGTTAAAGACAAACTCAAAATTGAAATGATTATAAATTAACGACACTGAGTACACCATATAATGAAATCAATCATTAAGGCCAATGCAGTATTTATGGAAAAATGTAAACCCTTGAACACATTTATCAGAAAACAGGAAAGAGAGTTGAGTGCAAGCAATTGGGAAAAAGAAAATTAGGTGGGGGGGAACCTCTATAAAAAATAAGGAATTAATAGAGATAAAAGCAGAAATTAATGAAATGAGAAACAAATGTAGACTTGTTAAATAAAACCAAATGCTGCTTCTTTAATTTATTTATTCCCTTAATGGCTCAAGAAGAGGTTAAAAAATGCTAATTAATATACATACAAGAAATTAGATCATCAAAGATATACTTCTAAAAACAACATCAGGCCCAGAATGGATTTACCACAGAGTTATAGCAAACCTTCAAGAACAAAGAACTTGTGCTATTTACGTACTTATAAAGCAGAAAACAAAGATGGAAGACTTCCCGATCCATTCTGTTGGGCTGCACTCGAGTAGGCATCTGCTGGGCTTGCTCCTCAGTGTTCATTCATCCTTCTAGTAACCACACCCTGAGGATTTTCAGAGGGAGCCCTCCCCAACCTCCTCTGTGTCTGTGTACTTCCAGGGAGGGTGACACCATCCCTGGTTCAGCTTTGCTGTCTCCCAGCCACTGCACATGGTTGGAGGATGGGCATGGGAGCCTGTCAAGAACACTGAAACGCAAGAGGTCTTTCAGTGACTTCCGGGTTCTAGATCCTGGGGCAGCCGTTTGCCTGCCATGTGGTGCCTGAGACGGAAGCAGACACAAGGGAAAAGCAGAACCAGGAGATGGAGAGAAAATGAGCATTGATTACAGTCTTTGAGCCCCAGACGCAGCCATGCCTCTGGGTATGCCCTCCCCTGGTACCCTTCAGCTCTCCGAACCACTGTTTAAATCAGCAAAGCTCAAGGGGCACCTGGGTGGCTCAGTTGTTAAGCGTCTGCCTTCCGCTCAGGGCGTGATCCCGACGTTCTGGGATCAAGCCCCATATCAGGCTCCTCCACAGTGAGCCTGCTTCTTCCTCTCCCACTCCCCCTGCTTGTGTTCCCTCTCTCGCTGGCTGTCTCTATCTATCTCTGTCAAATAAATAAATAAAATCTTTAAAATCAATCAATCAATCAGCAAAGCTCGAATTTGCTGTCATTTTCAACTGAAGCCACTAACCCCAGCCTACCAAAGCTGAATGAAGACAGCACATCCAAGAAAGTGGCCCAATCACAATCACATAGATGCATAACTCATAAATAAAATGGTAGCAGACTTAATCTAGCTGTATAAGACCAACCAATCATGAGCAAATAGGTTTTATCCCAAGAATCAAGCCTAGATTCTAACATTACAAACTAATCTTTATTTTTAAATTCACTATCGTGATATATGAAAGAAAGAAAACCAAATGACCATCTCTAATAAGATGGTAAGAATTTGAAATACACGTCCATACCTCCATAAAGGGTCCTGCAGTGGTCAGTTTTATGTGTCTACTTGGTGAGGCTACAGTCCCCAGCGAAGCAAACACTCATCCAGGTGTTGCTATGACTGTATTTTGCAGTATGATTAAAGTCCATAATCAGGTGACTTTAGTTAAGGGAGATTATCCTAGATAATCTGGGTGTGCCCTGATTCACTGAGAAGAAAGGCTTTAAGAGCAGGACTGAGACTTCGCAGAAGAAGGACTTCCACCTGTGGGCCACAGCTTCGGCTCCTGTCTGAGAGTTCCAGCCTGCTCTGCCTGACAGCCTGCCCTATGGATCGCGGACCTGCCTACCCCGAGATCTGTTCGTACCTATTTCCTAGCAGTTCTGTTTCTCTGGTAGAGCCTTGACTGATACAGGTTTCTAACTGGCAAACATCACACATACCTGTGGATCACGGGAAGCATTTGCTCTCAGGCAGGGACAAGACAAGATGCCCACTATGCCAACATTTTAAAAGGATGTTAGGGGAAGGTCTTACCAGGAAGGTGCAGAAGACACAAGAATGCTCCTTCCCCCTAAAGATACCCACACCCTAATCCCAGAACCTGTGAATGTGTTAGGTTACAGGGCAAAAGGGACTTAGCTGGTACAATGAAGCTCAGGGTCTTGAGGGAGGAGATGCTTCTGGGTTATCCATGTGGCAGTGACATAATCAGAAGGGTCCTTATTGGGGGAAAGAAAAAGAAGTAGGAGATTCAGAGTCAGAGAAGGAGAGGTGAGTGATGCAGCCATGAGCCAGAAAACCTGGGTGGCCTCTGGAAACTGGAAAAGGCAAGAAAACAGATTCTCCCCCTAGAACCTCCAGAAGGGACACCGCCCTGCCAACCCATTTTGGAATTCTGATCTGCAGAATAGGAGGATAATATATCTGTTGTTGGTTTAAGCCACTAAATTTGTGGTCATTTGTCACAGTCACAATAGGAAACACGAACAGAAGGTAATATTCGAACAATAACCTGAGCTTGGAAGAGGGGGTAAAACAAGCGTGTGTACCTGGGAGAATCGAGCTTTAGCTAGAGGGGAAAGCCAGAGCAAAGGTCCTGCAGTAGGAAGGCTAGAATAAGAGCAAAAAGCAGCAGGACCCAGAGGGAGAGGACCAGCTGATGGTGTCAGGGAGGAGTGGTGGGGGGGAGTACAGCCAGTGATTGTAAGGATTTGGTGTTTTAAGCCAAATGAGACATAGAGCCTTCTGAGTGCATAGACCAGAGGGGTCCACAGTTCAACTTATACTTTATAAGGACCATTCCGTCTGTGGTGGGTGACCACCCGCTTTATCATAAAGAACTCTGCACTTGCCTGGGCCCCTTCCAGAACTCCAGCAATGCATTCATGTGACCATACCCTTTATAAAACTTGCAAAAGTAACATGTAACCACAATTCGTTAGGACCACCTGGTCCCTTTCTTGATTTTTCTACCACATCAGCTCTCGGTGCTAGAATGGCCAGAGGCATTTTTGGGGTCCAGCTAAGGAAAATTGAGCCGGGATACCTTTAGTGTGAGTTCAGTGGGATATATTTGTGTGGTTCACGGTTCTTTCTATGTTTTCAGAAGTTATTACCAGCTGTCCCGGAGCAAGAATGGCTTTTAGGAATCCGCCCACCACCCACTGCACGCTTGCCCAGGACTGTGATGAGAGAGCTTTAATGGAGTGCTGTCAGCTCACAGAATTTTTAAAAATTAGTCACTTCACAAGAAAATTTGAAAGGCCCAGAAATCTTACAGTTCACATATAAAAGAAACTTGACAGAGCTTCCCCAAACTTGACAGTTCTAAAAATTTACCATAACAAGTTGTATAAATGGAGGAAGCTTTTTTAAACTATTAATTAAAAAAATTAATCAAGTGCAGTAAAGAAGACTTTTGTATTCTTTCTGTGAAATGATTTTGTCATATGAAGAGGTATGACAAAGAATATGAAGCCAAAAAATATAGAAGAGAAAGTAATGTAGAGGGTTGCCAGGCGATTAATTGATAAAAAAGATTGTGTTGTTTTTCTGATTGGTGTCCTATGTTTGTGGTATGTATTGGCCTGTTAAAAATTTGTAACGTGTTGTGATTTATTTTTTTCATCTAAATATTTGATTTCATTCTTAATCTAGTATTTCTCATCTTTTAGCTTTTTCCTAGGGACCCTTTATTTGCACAGGCTTTGGGCCCCACAAGACCTGGATCTGTCCTGGGGGTGAATGGACAATGGAGGCGGGAGTGAGCTAGTCCTTGGCATCTTTGCCTCAGACCCATTTCTCACTGTCCCCTGCTCTGCTCTCTCCCAAGGGGGAGTGACCCTGCAAGCTGTTTCCCAGGACCCTGTTGTCAGCTGCCTTCTGGCAGGACCCAACCAATGAGAAGGCCCAGTGGGAGATGAGAGGCCTGGACGAGGGAGAAGCCAGCCCTTCGTCCTTCCTTTGGAAGCAGCACTAACCTCTGCTCTGTGCTCCTAGCTCCTGCCAAACAGGCCTCCTTCGCTTGCAGTTTCTTTCAAAGTCACTCTCCTCCCTGGGTGTGGGTAACACCACCTCTTCCCACCGCCCCTGGAGTCTCCAGGTGGCCGCAGCGGCTTGCTGTTGGTAATCTCAGGGCTGCCTCCCGGGCCTATTTGCCTTCTCAGCTCTCTATCACCTGTGTAACCAGTTTCTAGTATTACCTTCCCTCATGGAACGGTTTCTGTTGTCCTGGCAGATCCTGCCTGAAAGGAGGAGCTAAGGATAGAAACAGGAAGGCCTGTTCGGGGGCGAATGGAATCACCCAGTCGAGGAATGAAGGTGGCTGGCCCCAGCGTCATAGCTCTGGAGGTAATGACAAGTAATGGAGACAAGTGATTTGCTTATAGATAAGTTGGGGGAAGTGGGAGGAGAGAAGCCAAGGATTACTGCAAGGGATGGGGCTGAGCAAGTGTGGAATTGCTGAATAATAGGGTAAGCCTGTATTCAGCTTTAGCAGACATTATCAGGTAGTTTTCCAAAGTGGTTGTACCAATCCACACTCCCACCAGCAAGGCAATCAGTTGTTCTGTATCAATACCTGGTACTGTCATAGGTCTTTTTAATTTGAGCCATTCTGATGCACGTGTCATGGTGCCCCACCCAGCTTTTGATTTCCATTCTCTTTATGACTGATAAGATTGAGCACCTTTTCATATATTCAGTGCCCATTTGGATATTTTCTTTTATGAAGTGGCTGTTCAAGTGTTTTGAGGAGGGATGAGAAGGTGTTAAATGAGACAGTAGGAAAGCAAATGACTTAGGATACTTGCCTTCACCTGCAACACCAAGAGTTCACTTGAGCTTAGTGGCCATGAAGTTAAAACGAGATTGGTCAGCATGTCACATTTTTCTCCAGACCCAGGAGCATATGGAGAATGGGGCCTAGTCAGCTGCCCTGGTGAGTGAGGGACAAGGACGTTGAAGGAGTTACGGAGATGAACCATGGGCTCTGGACTGGGCAGGGGGCAGAGTAAGGACAATGAGAATATAGAAGGATCAACAGATTGTAGGTCCTGGTGGGCTGAAGATTTGTTGGAGCAGAAGGAATGAGCTGGAAAGGTTGGAAGTGGTGCTCAGAGAGGCGAACTGCTTAAACGGGTTATGGGGATGTCAGATTATTTGTCATGATTAGGTCTGTGGCACAAGCACGGCCATGAGTGGATGAGAAACTGGATCTTGATAGAAATCAAGGAACTGAGAGACCAAGGTATATGGAAAATGACCTATTTGAATGTTGGCATCACCAAGAATTATGATGGGATCATCATCGAAGAGAAGCTATTCTAATTCACCAGTATTAGCAAAAACAAAACAAAACAAAACAAAACACCATACAGAGCAAAGGGCCCAATTAAAATTGAAGAACAGACCTGTTTGTATATGGGGATTTATTATTTAGGTCAGATGATAATTTCAAATTAGTGCCGAAAGGATAGGTCATGCCACAAATAGTGTTGGGACAACTGTCTATCCACTGGGAAATAATATCATTTTACCCCTGCCTCACACCATCTATAAGAGTAACTTTTAAATGAATTAAAAGACCTAAATGTTCTAAACTACATAATTTTTAGAAGAAAATAAAGGAAAATATTCTTATAATATTGGAATAGAGGTTCTCCTAAGAAAGATCTGAGATCCCGAGCAATGGTAATAGTTAGTATTTATTGTGCGGTGCCCTGTGGTGGCTACCATTCTAAGACCTTCTAACGTGTGTTGATCCATTTAATCCTCACACCCACCCTGTGCATTAGGTACTCTCAGCCTCATTTTACATATTAAAACTGAGGCACAGAAAGGTTAGGTAACTTGCCTAGGTCACACAGCTAAGATAACTCCAGAAAGAATACAAATAATTGACACATAAAACTTCCATATGATAAAAAAAAAGTAAATAAAATTTAAAGAAAAAGGACAACTGGGAGCAAATATATTACTATCTGTTAACTTCCTCTTTTAAACAGCTTTATTGAGGTATGATTGACATACAATAAACTGCACGTATTTAGTGTACAATTTGATGAGTTTTGACATAAGTATACACCTGTGAAACCATCACCACAATCAAGAATGAACATATCCATCACCCCCCAAAATTATTTATAACTTTCAAACTGATTATTTCCATATCATACATACACAAGGAGTTCCTACAATCAATTAAGACAAAAACATACAACCCCCCAAAAATGGGCAAAGGATGAAACCAGGAATTCACAGTGCAAGACATAATACAAATAGCTAATAATCACATGAAAATATGCACAGCCTCAGTAATAATGCAGGAAATGCAAATTTAAATGATGAGATAGCATTTTAGCCTGAGTGGTGAAAATTGGCAAGGTTGATGCTATCCAGAATTGGTGAGGGTGTGGACACATGGGCTCTCTCAGAGTGTGGTGACAGTATGAATTTGCATACATCTTTTTGGAATAGGGTAGATATTCTCTACATCTAAAATACATATAACTTCTTTCCCAACAGCTCAAATTTCTAGAAATCCATCCCTCAGCAATACTCACACATATGTGCCTATGTATAATGCAGCATTTTTAAATAAGGAAACATTGAAGCATGAGGGGAGGTGGAATCCCTAAATGGCCATTAATGATTAAATAATGTTTAAAAAAGTATAATTACGCTCTGGAATATTACATAGCTATTAAAAAGAATGAGTGAGATTTCTGTGTACCAACAGGGAAAGGCAGAACCTTATTTTTACTTTTAAAATCTGTGTGTAAAACTTTTACCTTGTACTCTATGTACTTCCAAATCATTTCAATTCTTAACAAGTAGTTTAAAAATACATAAAAATGAAAAAGTGACGCATGCTTATAAAAAACAACAACAACCAAATTTGTGCAGTATGGAACTATAGAGGAGGATGTGGACACCCTCGCCACGTTTATGAATTCATGAAATGAACCAAGTACTAATTATGCAGAGATGAACAAAACGTTGCCCCTGTCCCCGTGGAGCTTACTTTCTACAGAGGAAGGAAGAACAAGTTAGAGGGGATACCGAATTTAGATGGGAGAGGGGGAAAAGGTCCCTTTGGGAAGTGAGAGTTAGCTGGAAGCCTGAGAGATGAGTAAGAGCCCTCCAGGCGATGAGTAGGCAGAAGAGTGACCGCGAAAAGGCGCCGAGGGCGGGGGGGGGGGGGGGGGGGGGGGGGGGGGGGGGGGG
>NW_024423564.1:71649850-71676758 GCF_017311325.1 Ursus maritimus
TGACGTGCGTAGTGCGCAGGTGCACCGGGAACCGGAAACAGCCCAGGAAGGGCTTGGTGTCTGGTAGCTGTGCAGGGCATTCAGGAGAAAGAGGAGACTGTGCATTTTCAAACTGTTAGCCTCAGGACTGCGTGATTTGCGTTCAGGAAAAATCCACCCTTTTCAGGGGACACAGCTGGACAGATTTTTACAAACACGCCCCGTCGTGTAACCACCACCACCACGATCAAGTCATAGAACACCTCCATCATCCCACCAAATACCCTTGTGCCCCTTTGGACTCGACCCCTTTCCCTTCCTGCCAGCTCCTGGCAAGCACCGATCCGCTTTCTGTCACTATAGCTTTGCCTTTTCCACATTATCATAATGGAGCCGTACAGGGTATAGCCTTTCACGCAGCACAATGCTGCTGAGACTCGTCCATGAAGTTGTGTGTACCAGCCATTCGTTCTGTTTTATCTCTGAGTGTATGGGTGCAGCACAATTAGTTTATTCAATCACTAACTGATGAACATTTGGGTTTGGGGGGGTTGGTGTGTGTGTGTGTGTGTGTGTGTGTGTGTGTGTGTGTGTGTGTGTGGTGGTGTTTTTCCTGGCTGTTGTGAATAAAGCTTCTGGGGACATTCACGTACAGGTCTGTGTGGAGGTATCTTCTCATTTCTCTAGGGTAAATACCTGAGAGTAGAAATGCTGGATTCATAGCAATGTCTGAACTTCATAAGAAACATCCAGACTCTTTTCCAAAAGCGTCTGTATCATTTTGCATTCCCACCAGCAATGCGTGTGAATTCTAGCTGTTCTCATTCTTGCCAGAATTTGATACTACCAGTTTTTTAAAAATGATTATTACTTTAGCCATTCCACTGTGTAGTAATATCTCATTGTGGCTTTTGGTGCCTTCTCCTCATGATGAACCTTGTTGACCATATTTTCACATACTTATTCGACATCTGTATCTCTTCCTTGGTGACGTGAGCCTCGGAACTTTTCATTTACATGACATTCTTTGTGAAAGTCCAAAACATTAACTAATAAATAAATATGAAATATTAAAACTGGGGGGCTTCAGGGGCTTCACTGCTGCCTCCTGTGTCCCAAGCCCTGACCTTTGAGAGGGCGCCTCAGAGCAGTGCTCCAGTTCAGACTAGGATTTTGCTAGCTAGTCTCCAAAGATGGCTGCCAAACAAGCCATGCCCCCCAGCAGCCAGGCCCCTTGTGCACTCCCCTTCCACACCAAACCTCGGCCGGCCCTGTAACCAACAGAATGTAGCAAAAGTGATGTCTCCTGATGTCTCTGGCTAGATCAGAAGAAGCCATAAAGCTTCCATCTCGGTCCTTTAGAGTGCTCACTCTGGGAGAAGCCAGCTGCCATGTAAAATGGCTAAATATGCCGAAACCCCTGTGCTATGAGAAAGCCCAGGCTCACCCTGGAGAGACTGCATGGAGAGAGAGATGCCTGGCCAGCCGCAGCTGTTTCAGCCATTCCGACCCAGGCACCAGACACAGGAATAAAGAAGCCATTTTAGATGTCCCGTCTAGTCAAGCCTTTGGGTGACTCCAGCTGTAGCTGCCCTCTAAAGACAACCCAACTGGAGTCCATGAGTTAGTACTCCCTACCCAAGTCAACCCTCAGAACCATGGAAGGTAATAATGAATTGCTACCTTCTTCTTCTTTTTTTTTTTTAGAGAGGGAGAAAGAGGCAGAGGGGCAGAGGGAGAGAGCCGATCTTAAGCAGGCTCCACACCTACCGCAGAGCCTGATGCAGGGCTCGATCTCATGACCCTGAGATCATGACCTAAGCCAAAATCAAGAGTCGGTCCCTTAACCAATTGAGCCACCCAGGCGCCCCAATAAATTCCTATTTGAAGTCACTAAGTATTGGAGTGGTTTGTTACACGGCAATAGCTAACTGGAACATGAATGATGCCCAGGTTTGGGGTCTGGGGAGGGGATGGGGTCATCCTCAAGTTGGGGAATGAGAGAGAGGGCTGCTGGTTGTTGTCACGTTCCTTCCTTTTTCTTCTACATTCTCATTCCCTGGATGTCATCTTATATCCTTATGCTGTCAGTGCCAGAAACGTGGGTGGCTACAAGAAAACGGAGACTGAGCAAGAAACAGGAACTGGGAAAGTCGGAGCAGATGCCAGGCCCAGGAATGAGCCCAACTCCAATGAAATAATAAGAACAGTGATTCCTTACAGTCCTTTACAGTTTCTAAAGCACCCTAAAATGTGTTATCTTATTTGACCCTCATGCCAGCTAGGTGAGGGGGACACTATTACTCCCATTTAACTGGAGGAAGAAACAGAAGCTCAGAAAGGTTAAGCGTGGCAGAGAGGACAGCCCCGGTGCATCCACGCCGGGAGTTTTTGTTGGGATGAGAAAGAGAACTAGGACAAATTCAGAACAGGCTTGGGATGAGAAATGGGGGTAAGAAATCATTTAGCAGAAGAAGTTGGTAAAGCCAAAGTCCAGGCTTTAGTCAGAGCCATTGCTCCCAACATTCACCACTCTAACCTGTCTTGTTTCTATAATATCATTGCCAATTCACAAAACATGGTTCTGTGGCTGGAACCTTGTGCCTGGATGAATAGCACAGGGTCCTGATGGGCCTCCTTACTCATCCTGTGCACACTGGTGTCTTCACTGTCCTTGAGCCCATGGTGGACATGCCATTTCTGTGCTTAGAAACCATCAGGGGCTTGCAGTAAACCAGACTCCTCATCAATCCCCACCCATCGTCCTGGCCCAAAGCTTAGGTCCACAACTGTTTCTAGTTGTAGGGATTCACTTATTCATTTATTCAAAAAATATCTATCAAATGCCCACTATGTGCCAAGCCCTGGGCTAGGGAGGAGAGCATGGTGTACAATAAGATAAATACCTTCCTTGACTGCAAGGAGCCTGTAATCTAGCAGGACAAATAGACAAGTTCCCTAAGGGCACCAAAGAGATTTGTAGAGTGCTGTGAGAATATACTGAAGAGGAGTGACCTAACCAAAGAGTGAGGGGAAGGAGTAGGTGAATGAACTGGGAAAAGTTGAGGGAGAGCAGCATTTGCAAAGGCCCTGAGGCAGAAAGGAACGCTGTGTAGGAAAGGAAAGAAGAAGAACTCCAAATGGGGCTTCAAAAGCAGACTAGATCATGTAGGGTTTTGTAGGCTTTGTGACGGATTCTGGTTTTGGAGTGGGTGATGGGACATGTTGGAGCAGAGACAGTGATTAGTAGCTTGACCTGTCTGCTGATTCCGCTTGAACACAGGGCCTCATCTCAAAGAACTCGTTCCTAGATTTGGTCTCCCAGTGTGGAGCTCTTGCTTCAACCACTTTCTGCAGATCTGGCTCACACCCATCTCTCTGGCACTGGCACAGGCCTGGTAGAGCAGAGATAATTTGTTGTCTATTCAACATCCACCCCTGTTCCTAACAGAAGTCTGGTTGTGCTCAGGGGTCCTCCTTCCTATACAGGGCCTGTGCTTCAGAGCAGCAGCCCCAGCCCCGGGGAGAATCTTGACTGGCACAAGTCAGTATCGGCAATCCCCGCTCCCCTGCCAGTGATCAGTTTAGGCACGGGCACGTAAGGAGGAGCCCGATCAGGGGCTTCTGGGAAAGGTTTCTCACTCAAGACACCCAGAGGAGTGGTCTTTTCTTCCACTGGACATTGTGGAGTCAGGATAGTGTGGCTGAATCTGGGGCAGCTGTTTTCTGACCATGAGGAGAGCCATTCTGAGGAAAAGCAACACACTCAAGGGAGCTGCAAAAGACAGAAAGAACCCGGGTGCTTGACGACATCACCGAGTCATCACATGGGAGCTTCTCCTCCCTCTCTGGAAGGAGTTCCTGTTATGGGAGAGGATGCATCTTTTTCATTACTGAAGGCGCTGAGTTTAAGATCTTCTGTTCCTTCTGGTCCCAGACACCCCCTGCTCACTGCCTGTGTCTCTGAGGCTGAGCTCTGTATACACCTGTGCAGACCCCAGGCCTTGCAAGCCCCTGTTGCCGCACTCCTTTTACCTGTCAGGACACCCACCTTGTTGATCCAGCTATGGTACCATAGGCCTCTCTCCCCCCAGCCCCCAGCAGTCCTGTTTGAGGCCTCTTACCACACCTTGGGCCTTGCATCCCTCAAATATAACTTGTACCTTTTGCATCCGTGTCCTTATGACTGAGAATAAACTTAAGCTTCCCAAGTCCTGGTTTTGCTCTCTAGCTGAGCTGCCCTTTGGTCCCCTGGCGTATTCAGCAAGCCATCAGGCAGAAGCTACCCCACACTTAGCTTGGCTAGGGCTGGAACAGGAAACGGAGTCAAGGTCAGAGCTTGGGAAGAGCAGGAAGCAATGAGGAGGGGGAATGCGAGCTGGTGGTTTGGGACCAAGAGTTCTGGAGGCAAGTTGTGGGGGAAGCGAGTGTGTAGAGGCCTATCTGGATTAAACGCTGGTCCATGGTGTGGCAGCTCGGCCAGGTTGAAGGAGTTGGGCAGGGCAGGACACCCCCTGTAAGTACCTAATATCTCTGTCCCCCTCCTTTCAGTCCTAACCCAGTGTTTCATGTCGATTTCGAAGTTGCCCTTCAGTAAACTACCTGGACTCTCTCTAGTTACAGTGGCTCAGAGGCTGACTCCAAGTCAAGTCAGCATACGGGCCACTCACTCCTGAGCAAGGCGCTGGAAATGCTGTGATGAGTTCACCACAGCCCCTGCCTTCTAGGGGCTCATTGTCATCAAAATTGTTTGCGGTCCCCACCCCAGACATTACAGAATGTGTCCCTATCCCCCACCCCTAATGCCAGAACATTTATCCTCCTCCCTCTTCCATCTCTTTTCCTTCTGATTCCACTGAATACTTACCTGTGCCAGGAAGTGTTCCCTGATTGTCACAGCTGGGCTCAGTTCATGCCATCCCAACACCCTTGGAAATTTCCTACTGAACTCCGTCCAGCAGGGATTAACACAGCATGTATCCTTTCAGCCTTCAGAGGTGTGTGTGTGTGTGTGTTTGCCTCGTTCTAGCCAAATGCCACATCCCCCAATGCATTGTCATCTGAAAGTATTTGGAAGGCAGCCTGAGCCAAGGCCCTCCTGCCCTTCACTCTCCCCTAAGCCCCAGTCCTGCTTTTCTAGATGTGTCCCCTTGATGTTCTGCCAAGACCTCAGACTCATCACACCCCAAACTGTCCTTCCCACCCTGCTTTCCCCCCAATTCCCTATTCTTGGTTGTAGCCACATCAGGTACCCAGACATCCCAACTCAAACCCCCCTGACCCATTCCCCAATAGACACACACACGCGAAACTCAGTGACTCCCCAGGTTCACAAGATCTTCACCCTGTGAACAGCTTACTTGGCCACATAACACAAAACTCACACTCCTACAAAGCTCATGCATGGTCAGTCACACAAAAATAAAATCAGAAACACACAGAGAGCTATGCAGAAACTCACCCTCCCGGGTTGTCACAGCAAGTCATGCATAATGATAAATACACGCACACACTCACACAGACACGGTCCTAGGCGACAAGCTTTTCACCAGGAACATTCTGGGGAAATGAAACATGGTAAAGTCCAATCATCTTGAACCCAGACCCAGACCCTGAACCCATAAATCCTACTGGGGGAGGAGGGCAGGCGTTGCCTTTCCCCTGTTCCTGACAGCCCGTGATTTGTGCCCGATCCATGGACCCAGGTGCCATAATTCACCCTTGGTGCCCACAAGATGACTGTCCAGCCTGGCGTTTTGCCTGCCTTAAGCTCCAGGCTGCCTGTGCCTGTCCTCCTGGCCCCAGATCCAAGCTGTGTCGATAAAGCTGGGGATGAGAGTGGGGGATGGAAACCACATAAAGCTCTGTCTTCCAGGAGAAAGGACCACAAGAGGCGTCTATCACCCCAACATCTTCCAGGATCCCCTACTGATCCAGGAACTCCTGGACAAACTCCTCTCTGTGCCCAGACCCACACCACAGTCAAAATCCAACCTGCCTTCAAAAAATTGGCAAAGACGATGCCAGCAGCCAGAACCTGGCTGTGAACACCAATGGTGAGAACCCAGGCTTCTTGCTGCGTTAGCAACCTGGAACGTCCTGCTCCCATCACCCTATCTTCCCTTTCCCCCACCTACAAACACACACACAGACTTCCCTGGCTCTGGGGCTGCCTGCCAGAGGACCGGCCGCTCCTGAGCCACCCCTGGGGCTGATGCTCACCGCAAGGGCAGTGGCAGTGTGGATGAAGAACATGGAATGGGCTACTTCTGTGTTACTGTGGTGTCACGGAGCATCTGGGTGAGTGGCTGGAGTAGATGATGGCGGGGAGGTGACAGGAGGGCAGCCTGACAAAGACCCAAAGTTACATGGCAATCTACTATTAAATCCAAGACAAGAAGGTCAGGTTTTCTTCTTATTGTTGAGAGCTGGGAACGAGGCCGCATGTGTAGAGCCTTCTGGAAGGGGCTATGATAACAATGAGGGTCTGCCTCAATCCCTATCTGCATCTGCTCTTCACCTTGAAGAGAGATTCCACAGGGATCCCCTGCTGACAGACTGAGGAATCCTGTCCAAACTGCTCTTTTGACCTATTGGCATCCTTTTCTGTCTTGGAATCTTGTTTATTTACCCTTCTTCCCCCCTCCGGTCCTCAGTGGGGGAAAGATCGAATAATCAAATGTTGTTGAGATAATTGACCAACCATTTGGAAAACAATACAGCTGGAGTCTTTACACAAAAATAAATTCAAAAGGGTAAAAACATAAAGTGTAAAAAAGTGAAACCGCACAAATATTAAAGCAAAGTGTAAATATTTGTATTGTTTAAAGGAAGAGTGGCTTTTTCTAAGCATGACATGAAATACAAGAGTTCGAAAGGAAAAGCTTGGCAGACTTAACCACATAAAAATCAAGTATTGAAGAAAGACAAAAAATAAATAAGACTGAAAGTCAGGATGAAGCAGAAAAACATTAGGAATATTATTTCTAATATGTAAAAAAGGTCCTGCAGATACAAGAAATGAATAAATACCCCAGTAGAGAAATGGACAAAGAACATGATCAGACAAGTCAGAAGTGAAATGTGATCGCCCATTAAGAACTGAGTGTATGCTCCCGTTCAATAGTGCTCAGAGTAACGCAAATAAAAGAGTATCAATTGTGACCTATCAGGTAGGGAAATGCTTTTTAGAAACTGACCAGGGTGTCTGTCATTGACAACAGTGAAAGGAAAGGGGCTCTCTCCCACACTGTGTTCATGGACTGGAAGTCCCACTATCATTGTCAGTTCCACCCAAAGCAATCTACAGAGTCTGCAATCCCCATCAAAATCACAATGACATTTTTTTTTCTTTGCAGAAATAGAAAAAGCTATCTGAAACGCATGTGGAGTCTTAAGAGACCCTGAATAGTCAAAACGGTCTTGAAGAAGAACAAAGCTAAGGTTCTCACACTTTATGATTTCAAAACTGATGACAAAGCCACAGTAATCAAAACAGTGAGGTGGTGGCATAAAGACAGATGTACAGACCACTGGAACAGAAGAGAGAGCCCAGATATAAACCCTCATGGATACGGCCAAATGATTCTTGACAAGGGTGTCAAGACCGCTCAATGGGGAAAGGGCAGTCTTTTCAATAAACGGTGCTGGGAAACCCGGACGTCTACATGCAGAAGAAGGAAATCGTGTCCACACTTAACACTATATACTCAAAAGTTAACTCAAAGTGGGTCAAAGACCTCTACGTAAGACTTAAAACTCTAAAACTCTTAGAAGAAAACACAGGGCAAAAACTTCATGACATTGGGTCTGGCAGTGAGTTTTTGTATAGGACACCCAAGGCACAGGTGAAAAAAGAAAAAAATAGATAATTTGGACTTCATGAAAATTTAAACATTTCATGCATCGAAAGACACTATAAACAGAGAAAAAAAGCAACCCACACCACAGGACAAAACATTTACAAATTTTATATCTGATAAGGGGTTAATGTCCGTAATACATAAAGAACTGCTACAGCTGAACAATAACAATGATGAGACAACCCGATTTAAAAATGGGCAAAGGACTTGAAGGGATGTGTCTCCAAAGAACAGAGGCAGACGGCCGATAAAGCACAGGAAGAGATGTTCATCACTCATCGTCGGGGACGTGCAAACCAAAACCGCAGTGAGATACCACCGCACAGCCTTTAGAAGGGCTACTATCAAAAAACCAGAAAATAACAAGCGTTGGCAAGGACGTGGAGAAATTGGAAGCCTGGTGCACCACTGAGGAAATGGAAAATGGTACGGTCACTGCGGAAAACAGGGAAGCATTTCCTCAAAGGATTAAAGATAGAATGACCGTAGGATCCAGCAATCCCACTTTGGGGTACACATCCAAAATACATCCCAAAGAAGTGAAAGCACGGTCTCGAAAAAAACATTCGTACACCCATGTTGACAGTAGCATTATTCATAACAGCTCAAATGTGAGAGCAAGCCAAGTGTGCCCTGATGGATAAATGGATATGCAAAGTGTGGGATATACATACGATGAAATACTATTCAGCTTTAAAAAGAGGAAATCCCAGCACAGGCTACGACATGGATGGACCTTAAGGGCATGATGCGAAGTGCAGTAAGCCCCGGGAAAAAGACAAATATAGGACTCCGCTTAGATGAGGTACATGGAGTCGTCAGAATCATAGAGGCAGGAATTAGAATGGTGGTTGCTCGGGCTGGTGGGGAGGGGGACATGGGAGTAGTGTTTAACGGATCCAGAGTTTGAGTTTATAAGATGAAAAGCATTCTGGAGCTGAGTGATAAGGATGGATGCACAAGAATGTACTAAATGCCACAGACACTTAAAGATGGTTAATATGATAAATTTTGTGTTACGTGTATTTGACCACAATAAAAAGAATTGAGGGAGAAAAGCTAAAAAAAAAAAAAACGAAAGAAAGAAAGGAAAGAAACCAAAACTGACCAGGGTGTCTGCCGTTGGCAGTGGTGTAAGGAAAAGGGTTCCTTCCCACACTGCTGCAGGGAGAGATATCCCAGGGTCAGTATTTCGAAAGGCCCGTGGGCCAGTGTACCCATAGCTGTCGCTAAGAGATCCAGCCCTTACTGCAAGCCAAGCAGTGTTCGAAGGGCTCAGCGTGTCATAATCCAAACAGTAATCCCACAAAATAAATCCTACTATTCTCCCCATTTTACAGATGAGGAAACTGAAGCTCAGAGACATTAAGTCATTTGCCCACCGTCCCTTCGCTAGGAAATGGTAGAGCTGGTATCGAATCCCAGGCATCTGGCTCTGTGACACCACATTATACCAAAATGAGAATCGTGCAAACCCTTTGTCCTAGAAATTCCACTCCTGGGAATCAATCTTAAGGAGTTAATTAGGCAAGTGCACAGATATATATAGATATATATATATATATATATAGATATATATATATATAGATATATATATATATGCAGGGATGTGGCTCTCCATGTCAAATACATCAGAGGAAAACTGGGAACGGTATCAATGTCCATCAGTGGGAGATCCATTGACTGAATTATCTTGCATCCATGAACCAGAACGCCACGCAACCATTAAAAAAGTATGAGTATATTTATATTCACTGATACGGGAAGATCTCAACAACATATTGTTGAGTGGAAAAGCAGGTTGCAAAACAGCATGCATAGTATGATCCCATTTAGGTAAAATGATATATATATATCACTCAAGATCTGCGAGGACGCTCACCAAACGCTAAAGGTTATTATCTTGAGATGGTGGGGATTTCAGGGAATCTTTATGTTCTCCTTTCTCCCTTTCTGTGCTGTTCGGATTTTGCACAGTGAGCATATATTATCTTTGTAAACAGAAAAGGCAGTTTAAGAAAAACGAGCCTCCCAGAATTGGCATCTCCTTGTTTGTGCCTCTCCACGCTTCGTGCGGCCAACCTGCAGTGAGTCCCTACTACACGGAAGGCCCTGGCTGGGAGGAAAAACACAGAAATGGACACTTGGAATGTCTCCAGGGCAGAGACAAGGCCACAGTGGGAAACATGGGGAGAGAGATGCATACTCTCTGCTTGACTGAGACAGAAACCGGTCGGGAAGCAGAAAGGCACCAAGAAGATGAACCAGCGAGGGGGAAAGTCGAGAAGGTGCAGACGCAGGTACTTGGTATGGGCGCCATGTCTCGCTCCCAGGTTGGCTAATGCTGTCCTGTTAATGAAGTGAGTGATTAATAGCCAAGGGGATAGAGAGCTGGTATATGAGATTAATCCCAGTTAATGAATCCATTGTTAACGGCATTAAATAGCAACGGGGGATGGGGAGGCAGCCTCCTCTCAGCACACCCAGGCCCGGCTGCTCCCGCAGACAGCAGACAGGAAGGCTCTGGCCTGATGGCGAGTAGCAGGAAGAAGAGGCCAGACCCCACGCCTGCTGTGAAGCTCACAGGCCCCGGGCCGTGCAAACGACAGCTTGCCCAGTCCCTCGTCCCTCGCTGCTGTCTGTGCCCTCGAGAGCCTGACTCCAGGCCAGGCCATGCCACACTCCCTCTCAGGGGAAGCTGAGTGCCAAGGGCAGGGGAGGGGGTGGAGGGTGAGGAGAAGCAGCCCCTGGTCCCTGGAGGTAGGAGGAGATGAAGCTCTCCAAGAGTCAGGGCAGGAAGGGCCCTTCGTGGGGGGCAGAGAAAAGGTGGACGGCAGAAGTTGCTGAAGGACAATGGAGTCCAGGGGTGAGGTGGCCTCGCAGTGCCCTGTCTCTCTCCAGAGGGACCCAGGTCTCAGCACCGCCCTGAGGCAAGTCATCAAAATGGCAACGCCCAGCTCTCCAGGCTGCCTCTCCCCTGGTTCCAGCTGACCTCCTGGAGCCATGTGGATGAATGGAGCTCCGGGGTTTCCCAGGGTGTAGAGATAACATTTCCCGAGCCCCAGCTTGTCTAGGCCCCGTGCTCGAAGCTGAAAACCAGCTCATCTGCTTGGCCCTCACCATAACCCCGAGGAATGGGTGTTCTTATTCCCACTTTACAGATAAGGACACCAAAGGCTCAGGGAGGGACACTGCCTTGCCCAAGATCACAGAGCAAGTTAGTGGTAGAACCTGGATGGGAAACCAGTTCTAACTGGCTCCAAAATCTATGCTCTTGAGGCAACTCTTCCTTCCCCTAGACCAGCAGTCCTCAAAGGGCGGTCTCCACACCGGCAGCCGCAGGGGCTGCGTCACCCGGCGACTCCGGGGCCCCACCGCAGACCTGCAGGAGTGGGCCCCGTGTGCGTGCTCTAGCAAGCAGGACCGACTCCGGGGAGGCCGCTGAGCCTTCGGAGCCCCCCGCTCGGCCAGCCCTGAAAATGCTGAAGCACCCGGGACCCTTCTCTCTGTCTACACTCTCTCTCTGGGTGATCTCATCCTATCCCCTGGCTTTAAACATTTATGTGCTGACAACTTCCCAATTTATACCTTCAGTCCTGACATCCCCCGTGAACTGCCATCACATACACCCAGCTACCTACCCGACATCTCCACTTACATGTCTCCAGGATCTCGAAGTTGAAGTGAACCGTGATTGTCCCCAAACCCGCCCCTCCCCCATCTCCCCCAGCTCAGAAAATGGCACCAAACCTGACCCAGTTGCTCAGGCCCAACGTCTTGGAGTCGTCCTTTAGCCCCATCTTTATCTCCGGGCTCACATCGAAGCCAACAGGAAACCCTGTTGATTTTTAAAATATATTTCAAACCTGACTCCATTTACCACCTCTGCACCTGCCACTATGGTCCAAACCGTCCCTCTCTTCTCGCCGGGCACACAGGGTCACATCCCAATTGAACCCTGCCCTCACACTCGTGCCCCTACAGTCTTATCTACTCTCAGTGGCCAGGGCGATCCTTTTAAGACATAAATCTGAGATTATGTCACTTTCCTGGTCAAACCCCTCCAGTTCTCAACACGTGTAGAATTAAACCCACAGTCCTGCTTGACCTCCAAAGTCGTATATAGTCCACACCCCTACATCCCTCAATCCCCTCCAACCTCATCCACTCTCTCACCACACCTGCCCCTCACACCACAGCCACACCTGCTTCTCACCCACCTCGATTACCAATTACCATGAGCATGCCCCCACCTTAGGGCCTTTGCCCCAGCCATCCCCTCTGCTCAGGTGTCTTATAATTGCTTCATTCAATTCTCTTCTTAAAGTCAGAGCGACCTGCCTCCCACCTCCCGAGGCTTACTCAGCTTTGTTTTCTGCACAGCACTCATTATCACCTCACATTATGTCATAGATTTGTTTTAATGTCCCTCTCCCCCACCAGGCTGTAAGCTCCATGAGGACAGGGACTCATTCACTCAGCAACTAGAACAGTGTCTGGATGGGAGCCGCTCAATCAGTGTTTGCTGAATGGATGAATTTCTCTGAACTTCTGTTTCCCCACCTGTAGCAATAGGCATCCTCACCCCATGAAGTGCCTGCGAAGATTGAATAAATATGCGAAATACCTGGCTCGTGACGGACCTAACGTGGATTCTCAATAAAGCTTTTTGTCATTTTGGGATCTCACCTTCCTTCCCGTGCTTAAGGATTCCCGATGGCTCCGTATTTCCCGCCACCTCGAGCGTGAGCCTTGACCAGGTCAGGCTGCTCAGGGGTTGACCACGGCTGGCCAAGGCACTACAGTCCAATCTGCCTTCTCTCTGTGCCCCGGAAGAAACTGGCAATGCATTCACATCTCTCTGATACTTTACGTTTTGCCCCACACTGAGGTCAGCCTTCACTTCTTCCGGCGAGGTTCCCAGCACTAAGCCGGTTTGCAGATGAGGACGCTGAGGGCTGAGGGTGTGAGCAATTTACCCGGGAGAGTGGGTAGCTCCAGGGCGTGGCCAAGATAAGACTCACACCTGGTCGTGAAAGGCCAACTCTCCTGCTCTTTCTCCTACTTCAGGATTCCTCTCCCGTGGCACATGCTCTCACCTCCAACCTTTCCCTTGTGCCTGGATTGCCCTCATCTCTGCTCCAAATCCAGGGTCAGCTCTTACTCTGGGATCCAGCTGGCCTTCCTCCTCCTCCTGGAAGCCTTCTTGACTTTCCCTCTCTCCTCCAAACTTCTCAAGTACTGGATTCTGTACATGCTTGCCCTGCTCTTTGAGTATCTCTGCGGGGTCTTCTCTCTTCAACCATAACAATAGTGACACCTAATTTTTAAATTACGCTTGCTGTAAAGGCAAACAGACCAGAGAGATAGAGAGGGGAAAAGTCCAAGTTCCCCTTCCCCGCCCCCTGTCCCGTCCTATTCCTCCACGGGGTAACCACCGCCAGCAGTCTGGCCTGACCCCTCGCAGCCCCTTCCAGGCACTTCCACACCTATACACGCCCACATGCCAATAGACGGGGTCAGGCCGCGCCTCTTCTTCACCTGGAGTTTTTGGGCAATACATCTTAGTGATTGTGCCATGTCAGCACAGACTCGCTGCAGGGCTGTGGATGGGCCATGATTTATTTAACCACTTCTCTCTTGATGGACACTGGGGTGGTTTCCAGTTTTGCACTATCGGAGAGCGCCCCGCATCTACGGCCCTGAGCACACGTGCATTTCTGTGGGAGGGAGAACCCAGGTGGGCTTGCAGGGGAGAGGCTGCCCCCTTCAAAGAGCCTGTGCCACCCTCCCCACCACCGCGGCCCACACCTGACCCTGCGCTCTGACTTCACAAAGCACTTCCACGAGCACTATTTTATTTCTCCTCACAAGAGCCCTGTGAGGTAGTGACATTAGTACCATTTCACAGGCGAAGACTGGAATTCAGCCCATCCTGTCACTCTGCAGAGCTCGTGCTCAGCTCTGGTCCTGTGCAGACAAGACAGGTCCCCAGGCCCCAGGAGCGGTGATGGGGCGTGCACTCCGGGAGTCCCGGAGGGGTCGTGGGCACCACAGGAGCAAGGGGGTCTGGGTATAGAGGTGAGGTGCTTGGTGGGGGCTCAACAGCCTGAGGAGGGGCTTTCTTCCCACTCCTTCCACGGCTCAGAGGAGCCTGGGCTCAGGCTGAGAAGCAGGGCTGCTAGGTTGCCATGGAAACGGAGGGTTCCTCTCTCCCTCACAGCAGGAATCACGGTGATTGGGGGTGGGGGGTGGGAGGAGGATGTTTCCCTGGCAGCACCGAGGGTTGGGGCTAGGAGGCAGGTCACTCCTCCCCTCCCCCCTCCCGTTCTTTCCCCTCCCCACCCACCCTTGAGGCCAGCAGGCAGCAGGGGGGGGCCAATGGGGTGCTGGCCTAGACCAGGAAGGGGGATTGTCAGTTGGTGGCTGTGGGGTGAGGTGGGGAGTCAGGGGATCCCAAAGGAAGCTGCAGATGGTCCCTCCATTTAGACACCCATGTATGAGGGTCCCCGGCCAGGTGCTCTTACAGGACAGAGCTGAGGCTCCTCTCACACTCAGAGAGTCACACCGTCCACCCCACTGGCTAGCCCAGCTCACACTGACCCCAAGGCACACATGCACATGAACTCCTTACACACACACACACACACACACACAGATATGCTCATTCGGTGACAGGTCCGCATGCACACTCATTCATGCACAGTCACACCCACACGTGCAAACCACACGCACCTGCTACCTGACGCGTGCATGCGGTCACATATTCAAGCACGCACGCACACACATCAGCTCTCTGCCTCTGCGACTATCAGTCCTGGAAGCGCCGTCCCTCCTTCTTCACCACATCTTCTCCCGCTCACTCCCCCTCTGCTCTGTCTCTCCCCCTCTCCCCCAACCCTCAGCCTGTCCTTGGCAGGAGCCCTGCCCTCTGGGCTCAGCCCTGGAAGGAGATGCTGTCATTTCCAAGGGAGCAGATTCTCAGACACAGACAGCACTCAGCCTTGAAAAAGCAGGAAGGGCTGGGGGGAGGGGGTGCGCAGTGTCAAGTTTAATACCCCACCCACCTCCCTCTCCTTTGCCGGTATCTGGCTGGCTTTCAGAGCAGCAAAAGTTACCCCCTTCTCTAAACAAAACAAACAAAAGCCTCCCACAAGCTTACCTCAATAAGCTAAATTGTGGTTATACAAAGAACCATGGTTAATAATAATATGCAGGTAAGTGGCTGTTGAAGGCTTGAGTACCAAGTACTATGCTAAGTCCGTGGTCCCACTTATTCCCCATATCAACCTCTCAGGCAGGGAATATTATTTCCATTTCACAGAGAAGGAAACTAATGCTTAGAGAGCTTGTGTAACTTCCAAGTGTTGGAGCTCGGTCTGCCGGACTCCAAGCATTCCCCACCGAGGGACCGCTCCCTGAGCCCCTGCACTGCGTGAGGGCACCTGGCCAGGAGATCCAGGCCCTCAGCTGGGTGACTGGGCAGGAGAGCAGACACCTGCTGGTTGGAACTGAATGTAAGACACCTTCCTCCTTAGGGTCCTTTGGTCGTTCTCTGCTTTCCACTAAGGAACTTGCCAAGTTGTCTCTGGGTCTCGAACCACTGCTCCGTGTCTAGACTCCTTTCAGCCTCTCCTCGGCAAGTCTCGAGCTTGCTCATCTTTCCAAGCCCCCAAGGGCAAGTCAATTTTTTGCAGAGAATTCTCCTCCTTCCATTTCCCCTCTGGCCTACTCCAGCCAGACCCACCGAGCTATTAGGTAGGAATACAATGGCTCATCAAGGTGTTAGCTAAACACAACTTAGTTAATTCCTAAGATGAATTCTGCTCTCAGTTGTTATTTTTTTCTCCCTGCTACACTGTGATTATATCCTCCTAGCTTTTTGAAGGTAAATGTTGTTTTAAGTATACTTACTTGACAACAGTTTAAGTTGCCAAATTCTGTGAGTTCCCCAATTTTTTTTAAAATAAAGGGGTCTGGGAACTACCGATTACCTACTGATCTAACCCAACCCCTTATTTTTCAGATGGGAAAAATGAATCCAAGAGAAAGGGCTTGACTTGTCAAAAAATTATTTGGGAGCTGCCCAGACTCTGGGGTCAAAAGATCTGGTTCAAAGCCAGCCCAGCCACTGTGCGCACACAAATGGGCAAGTCAGTGGACCTAATCTGTACAAGGGACTGATCTGAGAATCAAACAAGACACTGCATGGTTCATCACGTTGAAACTCTAACATGTGGTCAAGCATTAGCCATCACACAGGCCTTCAGCTGCAAAGCCCAAGGCAGAATGCGGGTTTCCTGATCTACGTTCTAGGTTATTCCTCCCAGCCGTAGGATGTTCCAGTGGGACAAGGGCGAGCTGCAGATTCAGAGCCCTAGTCAAACCCCAGCTCCCTCACTCACCAGCTGTGCAACGGGTCTTCATCTGCAAACAAGGCGTTATCATACTAAATCTGTGGGTGACGGGATTCACGGGGCGATTATACAGGAAGGGGCGTCTGCAGTGCCTCGCACACGGCTGCCTGACAGTGAGTGGTGTCGTCTCCCCTCCCCCTCAGATTTTCCTCCAGCTGTCATTCTCTGAATTTCTTCAGTGGTGACCAATCTCTTGCTTCCTTTGAAGGAAGATTTGATTTTGGAAAGATCCCAAGGTCACTGAGAGGCTCGTCTGGCCAGGGAGGCAGACAGTTAGTAATCAAGCCCAGGAAGGAACACCCTTCGGCTGTGCAGATGGGTTCCAGCTCTTCAAGGGGGAGGAAGAGCTTCTGCTCCAGAGCCTCCGGAAGGAGGCCAGTCTTGCTGGGGCCTGCAGTCCCACTTCGCGGGGCCTCTCCCGGGGGCCATCGAAGGAAGCAGGTCCGATCCTTCCAGAGTGGTCATTGTGTATTGGCAGCTCAGAGGGGGTGGCTCTGGCCTCCGTGACTGCCTCTTATCCTTGCCAGACAGATGTCAGAGCCAGAATGACACATCATCTAGTCCACTCCCCATGTTTTTAAATGAGAGAACCGAAGCCCTTCCCTCCCCGACCTGCTCCCTGATGGACAGAAACAAAGCTTCAAGTGCAACTCAGAATGTCCGAGCAAGAAACTGACCTTGGCGATATCCAGCCCAACCCTGTCTTTCTTTCCCGCTACGCTTTACAGATATGGACACAGAGGCAGGGAGAAAAGAGCCATGAACCGAAGGCATATGTTCCCCAGGAAGTGACAAAGCTGCTGCTACACCCAAGTCCCCTGACCCTCAGCCCTTGTTCTCTCACACCCAGAGAGAGACCCACCCAGAGACCCGCTCTTTATACAAGGAGCAAATGACTGCTCTCCCAGCCTTTCCCAAAGATATCCACAGAGACAGAGGAAGGAAGGCCAGGCCAAGAAGAAATGCTGGGAGGCAGGATGGCCACCCAAGGGGATGGCACTTCATGCTTTCATCAAGTGTTCTGTATTTAATCAGCAGAGGGACCAGCTGGGCAGCTTGAGTCGCAGGGTGACCAGGCAAGCTCCCTCCTCTCCAGCCTTCAGCTTCTGCATCCGGAAAAGAGAATGGGATGCTGTTCTGTATACACCTTGGCCCTTCACCCCATGACCCAAGGGTTGCATGCAGTGCTTAAGGTCCCACAGCAAGGTCTGATGGCCGGAATGAAACTCTGTGCCCTGCTCCACTAACTCCCATGGCACCCATTGGAGGAGCAGCAGGGATCACTCGCTGCAGAACTGGACCTCAAACACTCGCTTTCTTGGTTTCCAGTAGCATCTTTACCCCCACAGTGTCCCTTTGGCTGCAGCAGCGGGGTTCAGCTTAGGAAAACTGTGCCACCTAGGGGCAGCTGGCCTCCACTGCAGCTTGGGGAGAAGGAAGATTGCATCTAGGGTCCCTTTCTCTCCCGGAGTGGGCTCCTGACCCTTATCTGTCTTCACTCTCCTCACTACAGGGCAGGCCAGGATTCGGAATATGAGGAAACTGAGAAGGCCAAGCAGCAGCGATGTGGCAGGATCCAAACCAGAGCTCAGGCCTCCAGAGTTGAGCAAACTATGGTTTGTTGCAACAAGGATTTGGGGTGGAATGGGGCCTTGCCACAGGCTGTGGCAACACCAGGAGCTGGGACAGCCTGGGAGTCAAGTCTTGGCTCTATCAAGGACTCAGCTGGGCCGTCCCGATGCCCCATCTGAAAGAAGTGTTTGAGCTACCTGAAAAGCGGGTTTGACTTTTTTACTGGGTTCTGAGGATTAGCAACGAAGTATGAGAAACACCAGACACGTGACGGGTCTCAGCAAGTCGGTCCAAGGCACCCTGTCCCTGCTGCACCCAGAATCTGCCACTGGCCTCCCAACCCAGAGTAGGAGCCAAAGTCCCTGCAGTGGCCTTGAGGCCACTCGGGAGCTGCCTCCCCTCACCTCCCTCACCGTCCCCCTCCTTCTCTTCCCCACCCTCAACACCCTACCCTGGCCTCCCCCCTGGCCCTAAACACCTGGGTACGGTGTTTGCCGTTCCTCTGTTTGGAATGACACTGGCATAACCTGCTTCCTCACTGCCTTTGGGTTTTTACTCAAATGTCAGCTTCCAGAAGGGCCTTCCATCCCTAAAATTTGAACACGCCCCCCCTCCCACGCCAACCTGCAGGATTTTGGTTTCTCTCCTTTCACATTTGTTACCATCTAACATATTATCTATAAGTAACTCACTTCTCGTGTTTATCGTCTCTCTCCTGTTCCGTGTGTTCACTGCTGAGTTCTTGGCATACAGTCAGGGCTCAATAAATATTTGTTAAATGTGCGGGTGACTATTCAAATAATAATTTTTTAAAAGAAAGAAAAAAATCAGACCACCCACCCCTCCATGCGTCTTGGAAACACAGAGAATAACGAACATGCATGAGACTCCTGCGTCTATGAAATCGTTTCCTCTGAAGTGTTGAGCGGGACGCCCAGGACTTTGTGAGGAGCCGGGGCGCAGTGGCCGTGCTGACACGGAAGGTCAGGAAGCACAGGCCATGCAGGCTGGGGGGGGGGCTCGTGTCCAGGTCACACAGCTGGTGCAGGCCAGAGCTGGGAGAACCCCAACTCCAGGCTCAGAGGCTGTGAAGCTTTCTGCTTCCCACGTTCCAGCAGCTTCCATGGAGCGGGGAACCTGGAAGTGCTTACACTGAAGCACTTGGTTGAAGGATTGTTCTTAGCATAAGAACAGTACTTAAGTGGCCACCCAGCCAGCTTTCAGAGGGCTATCCCAAGGGACAAGCAGAGCCTTTCTTAACATGCCTGAAAGCTTATTGGGCACCAGGTCCATGGCGGCGCTGTGAGACCAGCCCGGGGCGGAGGAGGCCAGACTGCTCAGACCAGTGCGGCTAGCTCTCCAGAGCAGAAGCTGTCTCCGGCGGGGAGGCCAGGGCAGCCAATGCGTTTGGAAAGAAGCAGTCAGGTGTCCAGGTGGAAAGCGCTGGAGCCGGGCACAGGAATCCTGGGCTGGAATCCCAACTCCACTGGGAAGTTACTGGCCACCTTGGGGTCCAGGTTCCCAGAAGCCTCTCCTGTTTCTGTGCCACAAGGCACCCACGTCACCACAGAGCACACCGTACTGACGGGCAGCCTCCCTCCCTCTCAGAGCCGGCGGTTCGCAACCAGGGGGAGTATGTGTCCCAGGGGACATTTGGCCATGTCTGGAGCCATCTTGGGTTGTCACAAATGGGGGGGATGTGACTGGCAACGAGCAGGCAGAGGCCAGGGATGCCGCTACACCCTACAGGACACAGCCTCCCTCAAGAATGATCCGGCCCCAGTGTCAAGAAAGCCAAGGTAGAGAAATCTTGCTCTAAACCGTGAGTTCCCAGAAGGTAAGAAGTGTCTGATTCTTCTCCGCACACCCGTGCCCAACATGGCATGGGTAAGGCCAACCGTGTTTGCTGACCGCTCAGGGCCAGACCAGAAAACTCTGGGTCCCCATGACTCTACCCTGCAGGCCCCACCTGCCTTCTCCTTGGCAGGGCTGATGGAGCTGGGGCTGGAGGTCAGGGGGAGTCCCCAGGAGAAGGGGACTTGGATCAGCCGGTTCATGGGTGCTCAGTTCTCGGGCTCTGCCCAAGTCTTCCCTGTTCCAGAGCCAGTGTCCGTTTTTAGAGTCAGTTTCCCAGCTGGAAATGACACTTTCCAGAGAATCTCCACTTACCATAGCCCCAGTCAAGGTTGTCCCAGAAGCAGGATCTGGCCCAAATCAGGAACAAACCAGTCCTAACATGACGACTGGAGGTGATGTGCGGGGTAGGGAAGCAGCCCCTTGAGAACAGGGCCATGTCAACGGTGATCAAGGGCACATCCCTGGTGCTCACCATCCTATGATATCTGGCACCTGGTAAAACAAATGCGTATTTCTGTTGCTCCTGATGGAGCCCCTACTCTGTGTGGTCCCTGTCCTGGCCTTGTATGCAATCCCATTTAATCCCCTTAGCAGCCCTGCTAGGAGGGGCTACATTCCACATTCACAAAGGACCTCCGGTGGGACCCCCAAAGATGGTGGCATCTCCAGGATTTGAGCTCAGGTCAATCTCTTACCAAAGCCTACCACTTTTCCACTGAACCACCCTACATCCTCTCTATCCAGGGGTCAGAAGTTCCTTTGAGAAGCAGTTCTAGGAGAAAGCCCTTCCAGCCCTGATGCCCCGTGGAGGGAAACCAGGATCCAGCTAGGATTCTCTCTTCCACCCTCCACACCTAGTCCTGGACAGTATGGGGGAGTCCTTGGAGCTGGGAGAGACTTCAGCAAGCACCTATCAGCATTCCTGGCACAGCCTCCGGAATCGAGGTCCACGAACCTGCCCTTCTTATCGGTGACCTCCGAACCCTATTCCAGAACCTCTGGGGTGCACATAACAAGACATTCAAGGCCTGGCCTCCATCTAACCTTTCCTGTCCCATCGTCTGCCAGTCTCTTTAGACACCCAGTGTTTCACCTCCCAAGACTACGAGCTCTTGCTGGAACCTGCTGGCACCCTCATACCTCTGTGCCTTTGCACACGCGGCTCTCTCTACCTGGGAATGCCTTTCCCTGTCCGGTCGGCCAAGCAAATTCTTCTCAATCTGGGCTGGTTTATCCATTAGGCCTAGCAGGTATCGTGCCTCAGGACTGAAACACTTTAGCGACCCATGAAAATGTTTTCATTTCTTTTAAAATCAGAAGAAAAAAAATAAACTTTCAGGTCAACGAAATTGTTTTAATATGTAATGTTATTAATTTGCCTTTATACTAGTGGGATCATAAAATATCCTTTTTAATGTATATTTTCTGGTTTTTTAAAATATACTTTTAAATTCTGTGTGTGTATCATTTGCACAACATTTGGTTTTAACAATGTATGTTTGCATGTGTGCATGTGTGCATGTGTGTGTGTGTTTGTGTGTGTGCAGGAAGTGGCCCATAGAGGCAAAAGTGTCTGGGACCACAAAAATCATAAGGTAGCCCTGTCCTTAACTTTCAAACCCAGCTATTGAGTCACTTCCTCTAAGAAGTTATACCATGAGCACACCCCCAGCAGAGCTGTCTCTTCTGAGTCGCCTCTATCCATTTTCCCGCTTAGCATATGATATTATCATCGTTTGTTAACCTGTCTTTCCACTAGATGGTGAGTTTCATAAGGGAAGGGCCCAGCGTGCAGCAGGGACTCTACAAATGTTACCAAATTCAGCGGGAGCTTCTTGATACCAGTAAGGAGCAAAGGCCTCCCTTCTTTGGGTCACTGACAATGTCCACAGCAAAAGCTGTCTCTCCAACCATGTATTCACTCAGGGAGGGCCGTTACCCGCAGGACACTGTCCTAGGCAGCAAGACAGCAAGAGTCAGTCCGATGTAAAGAAAGCCATCATGGTCCTACCCTCATAGGGCTTAGGTCTGACGACCCCTCCTGCCAGTCTCTACCCTTTATACTCTGCCAACATTTCCCATCCTGCCCCACGAAGCTCCCCCAGCGCAGAGGGGCCAGGAGAGAAAGCACGGTTACTGAAGCCCTCCTTCCCCCCACCTGCCCCAGCCCCTCCGGCCCCACTACCTTTCCCAGGGGATGGCACTCCTCCTTCCGGGCCTCCTGGAAGGTGACTACTCCAGCTCCTGCGTGCTCATTAATTTCACGCTCCGACCCCTGCGTGAGTGACCTACTTTCTGCTCTTTCCCCACGTGGCTGCCCAGCAGCACCTGGGCTCTCCACACCTGGGGCGGGGTTCCCTCAGCCTCTCCCCCTCCCTGCAGCGGGGTGTCCCCTCCAAAGGCCCCGCCCGCCTTACCTCCTCCCAGGAGGGAGCCTTCGGGCCCGCCCCGGGGAAGGCAGGCAGCCCTGGGTTCAAATCTTAGCTCTGTCCCTCCCGGTCTCAGGGTCCTGAGCCAGTCGTGGTCCCCTCTAGCCTGGTGTCCTCCTCTCTGTGCGAATCTACCCCGCAGGGCGGGTGTGACAAGATCGCAGCTGCAAATGGACGGGCATCACAAGCGCAGATTCAAAACTAGCCTTTGTCCCAGCCCCATCCTCGGCCCCCTGCCCCAGTCCGAATTCCATCCTTTCTAAAGGTGCCTGGTACACCCCCTCTGCGGGAGGACGAGGCGCCCCGCCCTTCCTGGTCAAGCCCCTTTAGCCACCCGGGGCCTTCGAGGCCCGAGGCCCAAGGACGAGCTGGGTGTCCTCCCTGGTCTTCCCCCCGCCCCTCCCCCCGCGATCCTCCCCCACTCCGTCCCCTCCGCCTCCCCCCCCACTGCGTCCTGTATTTCTTCATACCCGCCCCACTCAGGAGAGGAATTAAGGCAGGGCTTTTAATTGGTAATCCTCATTTGGCATTCATCACAGAGACTTACATCTGGGCTTTTCTGGGAGAGCCCCAAAGTCAAATATCCTGCTTTCCCATTCCTATGACCGCATGGTAGAATAAGAATAATAGCTAACATTCACTGTGGGCTACTCCGGGACACGCCCCGCTCTCAGGACTCTACACGGTTCGGTTTCTTTACTCCTCACGACGATGCTATGAAGGAGGGACCCTGGTTTTGCAGTTGAGGAACCTGAGGACAGAGAGGGGAAGAAACTTGCCCAAGGTGATGGAGCTGGGATTAGAACAGAGGTAGGCTGGCCCCAGAGCCCAGCCCTAAGCCATTACCAGGGCAGCCAGACTACAGACTGTGGCTTGCACTCAGAACTGGCTTAAAATCCCCTCAGTCAAAAAAAAAATGTGCCCAGACAGGATATGTAACTTTCCATAACTGCAAATGGGACTGACTGTCCTCTCTCAGGTTCTCTTCTCTCAGGCAGGACTTCATGGCACAGTCCAGGCTTCTAGAACTCTGTGCTCTTTCTAGGATGTTGGGCTACAACAGGGAGCTCTGGGTTCCATGCATACGTCTGGAAGGCCAGTGCCTATGCCAACTCCCAAGAGGCCAGACAGCAGGTTGCCCTGAGTGAAGGGTGTGGGCTGAGCACACGGCAGTGGGGGGAGGGGAGCACAGGGATCATTGAATCCACTCGGAGGCCATGGAATCCACTGCATCAGGGGGTGGGGCAGTCCCTGGCTTCAGAAGGGCAGCGCGGAGATGCCGATGTCAAGCAGGACCGGCCAGCTCTGCTGCAAACTCCATTTAAAAACATGAGAGGGGAGCAGACAGCAGGTGCTCTCCACCTGCCTGACCCGGCAGCAGGGGCCTGAGCCCCAGGGAAGGTGCCCAGACAAGGGTCTGCCCTCCCCGTGGAGAGGAGAGGCCCTACACCACCACTCGAGTGGAGGGCTACAGAAGTGACTTTGTATCCAGCAGACTTCATTTAGTTTTAATAATGCATATTTGTTTCTGATTATAAAGATAGAAACGTGCTTATTGCCCACATTAAGAAAGAAATGGAAAAGTCATCTATAATCCCTCAATCCAGAAGTAAGAACTGTTAACACTTTTGTGCCTTTACTCTAAGCCGTTTGTCCATACCCAGGTATTTTTCATCACTGGGATTCTAACAGTATATCGTGCCTGTTTTCCCATTCTGAAAACTCGCCAAACCATGCTTTTTAATGACTGTTCAATGTTTGATCCTAAAGGACATCTCACGATGTATTTAACAATCCACTTCTGGTTGGATAGCTAGGTTAGTTTCTATGTACCCCATTTCAAAACCGCAGTGGCTGTTGGAGCAAAGAAGCTATGGTTTCTAGTTGGAGAGGACTGAAAGCATAAATCAATGAATAGGGTCGGTCCAGATGTTTAAGACTCTGAATAGCCAGAGGGGGGAGTTTGGCCCTGGCTCTGTGGTCCCCAAGGGGGTGGAGGGTCTGGAGCTGGCCATCAGAACGCTATTTGGACTCTTCTAAGGCAGGTGCTGCAGCCCAACCTTGGCCTTCCCGTGGGCTGGTAAAGGGGCACTCCCGCCGCCATCCGGGACTGGCCGAAGGGACAAAGCACTGTGGGAACCCTGGGGAACTTGCCAACCAAGCTTCCCCGGTGGTGCAGGGCTGAAAGAGGCACTCGCTCTACTTTTCACAACATTCAAAGGCAGAACTGTCAAAAGCTGGCCCCCAAATGCTCATATTATGTGGGAGAAAGTCTTGGGGAGAAAATGAGGCAGGAGGGGAATTATGCAGTTGAAAACATGTACGAATCCAGACAGAATAATGAAGCACAGACACGAGGTTTTGCACTCAATGGAAATTGCATTTAGCCATGTTTTGTGGTTGGAGAAAAAGAGAGAGACTGACTCAGAGAGACAGATGGAGACACACGGGGCGAGGAGAAAGAGAGGGGAAAAAAGAAAAGAGAGATGCAAAGAGAGAGTCCCAGCAGCCAGCTGGAGTGCCGCAGAGGGGAGGAGAGGGAGCCGAGGGGCCTGGGGCACAGCTTTGTCTTCTCCCCCAGCCTGTCCTCACCTGGGCCAGAAGGAAATCAGGAGACCGCCCCCTCCAATCTGGGGGCTTGGGATTTTTTTCTTCCTATATTTTTCTGTGTATTTTCTGTAAGTCCAAGTTCTTAAAAAACTGCCCCTCCTCTCCTGCCCCCAGTGGAATACTACTTAACAATAAAAAGGAAGCAGCCGTTCATACAGACAACAGCCCGGGTGGAGCTCAAGGGCATTATGCTGAGTGAGGAAAGTCAAGCTCAAAAGGTTACATACGGTGTGATTCCATTCGTACGCCATTCTAGACATGAAAAAGTTACAGAAATGGGAGAAGATTTGTGATTGCCAGGGCTTGGGGAGAGCGGGAGGCGAGTCTGGGAGGTGAGTATCAAGTAGCACGAGGGAGCTTTGTGGTGGCGGGGTGTTCTGGGTCTTGGTTACGATGGCGGTGACACCGATCTGTACGTGCAATAAAATGACACCGAACTATACACGCGCGTTGTCCCAATGCGGATTCCCTGGGTTTGATACGGCGCCACTGGGGGAGACTGGATGAAGGGTCACGTGACCTCTGTGTACTGTGTTGGCCACTTCCTATGTGTCTATAATTATTTTAAAATAAAAAAGTTGCCCTCTAAAAGTTAGCAAAGAACAGATCCCATATTATACTTATAATCAGAAACGATATCTCAAAATGTTGAAGTGAAAACTAACGTTTGTGATGATACCTCATGACCTAAGGGTTATAATCCACATAGAAATTCTTGCTTAAGCAGAAATCCTCCCTGAGAAAAGAAGGCCAAACAGGGACCAAGTGGAGGATTTGGAGAGAACGTGGTTGAGGGAGCAGGGCACTCTGCCTCTTCCTGGCTGTGTGTCCTTGGGCAAGTCACCTGACCTCCCTTGGCCCAGATCTCTCATCTGTAAAATGGGTCCCTATACAGACGAACGGGACAGCACTATACAGCTGAAGCACACAGCGCTGAAGAAATACGAATTCCCTTTCTTCCTCTAGGCAGCCACCAGCAATGACAAGCGCAGTGGCCTGCAGGGACCCCGCCTGCACCTGCTGGGGTCAGGAAGGGAGGTGAGCAGTGAAAGGGCCCTTCGGAGACTCCATTATACACAACCAATCATGCTATAAAAACTCTTCAAGGCTGTCAGTCATGCTATAAGCCCTACCAAAGTTGGGAGAAAAAATACCCGTTTTTTTCTGGAGAAGGTCTTTCTGGGATTATATTTATCTCTTTGAGTACATTTTAAGGGCATCACAAACGGGGTAGCAATGAAAGACAAATGCTATGGCTTTAAAACACAGACAAAACCAGTAATTCCATTTGTATTTTTAAATTGTAAAAGATGAAGATAAATCTTACTGCTATGGTAACTGTGAAGCATGAAAGGTAATGCAGGTTTTGAACACAGGCGCCCTGGCAGGTGGGATCACCTCTGCAAAATGGGTCACACAGGTGGGTGAACACGCGCGGGGTAGACTGAGGGGGCTGAGTTCTGGGGAGCAGAGGGGAAGCCCCTCTTGGCCTGGACTCCGAGATCTGCTGGTGGAGATTCTGAGAACCACTGCGGTGGAGTCCAACCCCGTCATTCACAGGCGAGACCCCAAAAGGGTGACCTAAGCGCCTAATTCTCAGGGTGGCAGTGTAGCGTACGCTTTCAGGAACACATCAGTGTGGGGAGCCAGGCTGGCTTCAGAACTGTAAGAACACCTTAGAGACTCTTCTCGATGTACAAGTGCTTTTGTGGAGACGTTTCCTTTGCTTCTCCCGGAAGCCTCCCGCTGGCTCCAAGACTCCCTCCATCCAGGGCCCCGCCTGGCGCCCAGTGGAAGGTCAGCCGTCCACCGCTTGAGTTCCTCCAGTGACAGCAGCCCACGCCTTGTTGGACAGCTCCTGTCGTCAGAAAGCTCTCCCCGCCAGCCAGGTGTGATGTCTCTGACCCAGCCAATCGACCCCGCACACAGCCTGTCATTCCGCCATTTGAATTCCATTCCTGTACATTTTAAAGATGAAAACATCTTTATGAGTCCCTTGTTGAAATTCAAATATGGCCATGAACACCTAAAGCCCCACGTCAGTGAAGACCTTTGAGGTGGAGTGTTGGCAGGGAGCCCTGTGATGGAATGACTTGGGAGAGTCAGGGAGCAATGAACCGGGAGGCTGGGAGGCCAGGAGGCCCGGAGATGCTTTATTCGGTTGGTGGGGGGGGGGGGGGGC
>NW_024423564.1:71676768-71722768 GCF_017311325.1 Ursus maritimus
GGGGGGGGGGGGGCTCTTTGGGTCCTCCAGAGCCTGTGTCTCCTTGGAGAAGAAAACGGAAGCCTCCTGAAGGGCAAATTCCTTCCTTTCCCATATCTGTGTGCCTGGCTGCTGGAAACAGTCCTATCCCAGGCAGAGGCTCTCCACTCTGGGGAGATCTGAAGGATCCAGAGACTTCTGGTCAAGACGGTACTGTAAGTTCACGTTCTGAATCCCACCTCCATGCACTAAAGCCATAGCGATGATTTAAAGAAAAAAAAAAAAAAAGATAAATCCAAAACAGGAAAAGCTATGCTCAATCCAGGATAAACATTTTCATGGTCCAGAAGTGCAAGAGACACACAAAGGGCTGGATAACATGGAAGCTAGAGATGTGGGTGCAGAAGCAGAGGGAACAGCCAGGAATTTGACTCCCTTGCGGGGTAAGGGGCTCAAGGAGCCCCAGGTGAGGCTGGGGCCAGGCGCCACTCAGGTTCAGTGACTAGACGTGTGAGGCCCCCACCAGTGTCACAGGATGAGAGCCCTGAGCCATCAGCATGAAACCTGCTTCTGGATGAGGCCCCAGGAGGCCAGGGTGTCTTTGCCATAGCTTTCATGTTTTCTCTTTATCCTTGATATGTTGTAGTTTCACTACATTGTGCCTGGGTGTGAATTTACTTCTATTTGCTCTGTTCAGTACTGAGTATGCACGGTGAATTTGAGCTCTCATGTCTGTCTTTAATTCTGGAAAATTCTCAGCCCATATTCTTTAATCTTGCTTCTTCTGCACCCCCTATGCTTCCCTGGAACTGCTACATAGCATTCTGTCAACCTATGCTCCACGTTTCTTAACTGCTTGGGGGCTTAAAAGGCTAGTTGTTCCCCAGTACCTATTTTCCCCCTTTCCCTTAGAAATAGAATCTCTGGGGCACCTGGGTGGTTCAGTCCATTGAGCGTCTGCCTTTGGCTCAGGTCATGATCCCAGGGTCCTAGGATTGAGTCCCACATCAGGCTCTCTGCACAGTGGAGAGAGCCTGCTTCTCCCTCTCCCTCTGCTGCTCCCCCTGCTTGTTCTCTCTCTCTCTCTCTCTCTCCCCCTCTCTCTCTGCCAAATAAATAAATAAAATATTTTTTAAAAAAGGAAAGAGAATCTCTGACTATTAATTAGGCACATAGCCACTTGGAATAAAGACTATACTTCTCTGTCTTCCTTTTGCCTACATATGGATAAATAACTGAGTTCTGCACAATGGATATAAGCATGAGTCTTGTGGAACTTCCTTGGAATGTCTTTAAAACAAAGGAGCGTGCTACTCTCTTGCTTCCTACTATCTGGAAAGGGCAGGGATGGCTGGAGGTGGTGGAGCCATCTTAGACCACAAAGTAGAATCAAGATAGAAGGAGTCTCCATGACTTTCTGAGGTTGCCCTAAACTTCCTAATGATGGACCACCACTCCATGAGAGAGAAATGGACTAGTATCTTGTGTAAGCCATGGTTATTTTCCTATCCGTCTTAGTTTGGATTTCCCAAACACAGATCGCGAGACAAGGATTTGAATGCATGTAGTTTATTTGGGCAATGATGCCAGGGAGCACCGTGAAGAAGTGGGGAAATGAGCCAGGGAAGAGATCAAGGATTTGATCAAAGGCAGGTTCCTATTGGGGGTGACTGAGGCTCTATCCCACTGTGGGGCCTGTGGGAGACTGTGTGAAACGGGCCGCGTAATTGTCCTGCCAATGGGCGAGGAAGGTGAAGCATTTATCCATGAACTGATGTCCCCTCTTGCTGGAGGGTCTTTCCTGGGGCTAACTCCCCCAGGACTCTGCCCACCCTTTGTGCAAGCTAGGCAAGCTCCTTAGCCAGACAACCCCCCCCCCGCCCCCGGGGAGAAAGGCAGGAAGCTGTTGTCCTGTACAGAGCTGTATTCAGGCGAGTGCTGGGGATCCGCCCAGGGGATGTGGGCAGCCGTCAACCCTATCCACGGCCTCTCTGTTGCCTTAGAGCCCCTGCGACTTCTCCGCTGCCCTTTATCTCTTGTTGCAACCTGGGTGAAATCCCCGATCCTCTCTTCCATATAATGAATCCTATCTTCTACTATGTCCAATCCAGATTTATTCTGTCTCCTCACTTTATTTTGATGAATTTCTCATCCCCAGAGTTTAGAAATGGTTTTCATTTCTGCCTATTTTAGATTTATAATTTATTTTTCTCTTTTTATGGGTGGATGTAATTTGAAGAGTTTCAATATTGATTTTGAAGTCGTTTTTAGATAATTCTATTATTTTGCTTTTGTCTGTAGCAGAGTCATTCTGCCAGCTACGGATTTTGTTGGCATTACCAGCTTTAGTTTTCCTTGTGTTTTTTGGAATTTTAGTTTGTAGGCTTTTCGTAAGTGGGATTGATTTCTCTCTACATAATCACTCTGTCTTGTGGTTTGATGGTTTCTCCCAGGGCCTCTGGGGCCTCACCCAGCACCACAGTTCATGCTGATGACTCAAGGCTCCCACCCTGTGATGCTGGTGGGGTTTCACATGTCCAGTCACTGAACCTGAGTGAGGTTTGGCCCCGGCCTCAAGTGGGGCTCCTTTCATGTAGAAGAAAGACAGTTACTCATTTATTAATCCAATAAATATTTATTGAGTGCATTCTTTGAGTCTGGCCTGTTGTAGGGGTGGGAATACCATAATGACCTAGACAAATAAGTATAAAGAGGTCTATCATTTATTATCAGTTAGGGATTGGTGCCCTTAGAGAAACATAAAGCAGAGTAAGGGAGTAAAAGTGATGGAGGGTGGGGGTTCATATATATCAGGTAAGTTGTTCAGGGAAGGCCTCTCAGTAACATTTGAGCAGAGAACTGGATGAAGTCCAGCAAGTCATGCACAGATCTGGGGGAAGAGCATCCCAAACAGAGAGAAGAGTAAGTGCAAAGGCCCTGAGGTAGAAGCGTGCTTGCTACATTCAAGAAATAACAAGAACTCCAGGGACCCAGCAGAGGGAACAGATGGAGAGGGATAAGAAGTTCCTCCGGAGAAGTGGTCTGGGGCCACTTGGTGCAGCAGCGTGCTGGAGCCGACTCAGACTGGGTCTGGAGCACTTGTTGCTCAGTGATGTCATGTTGGGGGCTTGACATTGGCTTTGGAGGGAGAAGGTACACTACAATTAGCAAATGCTCCCAATCAGGGCTCCCCACCCCGAGAGCCCACTGTTGAGCATCTACCAGCACGCCACTGCTTGTAGGGTCGGTGAGAAATTTGTTCTAATTGGAGTAAGAAGCAATTGGAGGGTTTCGAACTGGGGAATACTGTGATGTGGTTTCATTTTAATATAATCACTTGGAGAAGGGTCCATCAGGTGTAAGATGGAAGCGGGGAAGTGGACTAGGAAGCTGTTGCAGCAGACCAGGTGAAAGGGATGGGGACTTTGTGTGGAAAGATCACAGGAGAGGAGGCAGTTACATTCTGCCTTCTATCTCCCAGTGTTGAGCCTCTTTCAGTAGAGTGATTCCACGGGCTGGTAGCAACGTGTTTTCCTAGAAAGAGGGTGGGCTTTGAAAGCAGCGGGCCTGGATTCAAATCCTGGATCCACTGCTTAATTGGAGCCCTCGGGGAAATTATTGAATTTCTCTGAGTCGCAGTGCCTTATGAGTAACGCTGAGATAACACCTGAACAGAGTGGCTGCTAAAGAGTGTGAAATTCCTGCTTGTCTTTCTTTCCTGGGGCACAGCACCCTCAGCCTCAGCACAGCACCCAGGGTCCCTCCCTCTACAGGCTGAGTCCTAGAAGCAGCAATATGAAAACACTGGCGACCAGGTTCCCTGACGCCTGCTGGGTTCTCAGTTCCCAGGTGGGCCACCAGTGCCACCTAGTGTCCAGTCTGGTTCCTACAGGCCAGCCTTTTCCATAGGATCTCTTAGTCAGGTATCAGCTCAAGGTTGAATAAAGACTCCTGTGCCAGACAAGCCAGCAGCCCCTTAATTGTCCTAACATTCTTCATCTGACCTGACCAGCAAGCCTGCTCTCTGCTGTCCCCCAATCGCTCCTGGCGTGTTAGTCTTGCCTCCGTATCCAGACTGTGAAGGGCAGGACCTGTGTCTTCAGCACCCATTCCCATTTCTTGAGCAATTACTTAGTGCCAAGCACTCTGCTTCAATCCTTAAGGGAATTATATCTGTATTCTTTTTTTTTTTTTTAAGATTTTATTTATTTATTTGACAGAGAGAGAGAGACAGCCAGTGAGAGAGGGAACACAAGCAGGGGGAGTGGGAGAGGAAGAAGCAGGCTCATAGCGGAGGAGCCTGACGTGGGGCTCGATCCCGTAACACTGGGATCACGCCCTGAGCCGAAGGCAGACGCTTAACCGCTGTGCCACCCAGGCGCCCCTATATCTTTATTCCTTATCTGGAGACACTGAGGCTGAGATGTAATTGACTGCCTTGAGGTCCCTGGGTAAGCAACTGAGGTCAGCTTTGATGCCAGGGGTTTTCTCTGCAAGTCCAAGGTTTTGGGGATTTTTTTCCCACAAAAGCATCCAGCACAAGTTGGGCACCCAGACTCAGGGCTCGTTTTAATTATCAGGCTCTCTGAAAGTAGTGAAACAAAGGGAACACCGAACAGGAGTCAGGAGAGCTACACTCAGGTTCAAAGTCAGCCATAAAAAGGTACAGAGTAACCTTGGGCAGATGGAGGCCCCGTGTGGTCTTCAAGGGTCCCCGTGATTCAAGAAACGGACCGGGAGCCTCCCTCAGTCCTGATATTCAACACCACTCTCGGTCCAGGTGAACATTCTGGGCGCTGAGGCCACTGCCTGAGTGAGACCCGGCTCCACCACGCGGTAGTGTGAGGTCTTGGATGAGTCATGTATCCCAGCCTCCACGTCGCTGTCCCCGGAGTGAGGACAATGAGACTGCTCGCTCCCTGCCTCACGCATGGTCGACTTATCTATTAGACCCTCTCAGACAGTGCGTGGTACAAACTAGGTGGTAAATTCCCGTGCTTTTAACAAAATATGGATTCTACCTGCTGCTTAGTTCTTTTTGTTAACCGTTGAACCAGATCACGTAACAGTCTCGTGCCTCGCGGACAAGGTTTTCCATTGTTTGACTCCTGCGAGCGCCAGCACCCGGTCACGCGTGCAGCCACAGATAAAGCGGCACTCAAGGTCATCCCTCTGACATACGGTTTCCTTGTAACATCACAGAATGAGGCCCTACAGCCACTGGAGTACACTGACTCTCATCCTTCCAGATAGCTTGGAGATCTGGACGTCTGAGTCCTGAACAAGGCTACTCTGGGCTTTAGTATCCTCAGGAGGAAACTGGGGGTGGGCAGTGGAATGGTATGTCCACTCTATCCTATTTTTGGGGATCTCCTTCTGAACAGGCAAGTGGGGAGGCTAGAGAGTTTGCCCTGTGACAGGATGAGTCCCTCCCTTCTCAGAACCGCAGGCCTCTGTAGCACCGCTGACCGACAGAACTTTCTGACACGATAGGAGTATTCAGTCACTGCGAGGTCCAGTATGGTGGCCCCTAGCCACCAGTGCCTTTCGAGTACTTAAAATGTGAAACCGAATCTTAAATTTGATTTAATTTTAATGAATTTAGATTTAAGTAGTGCCTTGTGGCTACCATATTGGATAAAGCAGCTCTACAGCCTACGGGCATCTTCCTGGAGACAGGAGGAGGTCGGTGAGACGCAGAGAGACTGAGGGATTTTCTTAAAGGCATCCAGTGACTCCATGACGGGACTGAAACCAGAACCTAAGTTTTTTCTTGTTTTGGGATCATTTTCTCCTGCATCACCACTGGCGACCTCTGTCATGCTTTTCAGTGGCTCCACGCCCTCCTGCAGGTTAAGTAGCTACCCATGACCACGGTGCCCTTCTGCCCCACGTCCTCTCTCTGAATGGTAAACTCCTACTCATTCTCCAAGATCCAATTCAAAGATCGTGACCTTCTCTCCATTTTCTGGCAGTTCCTGATCCCTCCCCATCTTCCTGCAGCATTTTGTCTACATAGCTTCCAGAACACTCATGATGTAATTAGCTATTTATTTGTCTCCGACTTGACTAGAATTCCCTAGAGGCACAGGCAGTGTTTTATTCTTTGCCCTGTCTCCAGAATCCAGCACAAGAGACTGGTCAACAAATATGTGTGGGCTCAACATACTGAATGTACTACGATTGGCAGTCTTCAAACAAAAACAGACTTTCCCAGAAGATAAGGAGACAGAACTAGGGATCAGGGTGCCTGGGTTCTGTTTGTGACTCAGGCTCAGTTGCTAGGTGACCCTGGGTAAGTTGTGCCCCCTCTCTGGGCCTGAGGGAGTTGGACTGGGTCATCTCTAGGGCAGGACCCAGCCCCCTCCAAGGGTCTGAATCTGAGGGGCTCTGGGCTCAGTAACTTGGGCAGAACTGGAGGGGGTTGCAGGAAGCAGTGGTCGGAGGGGGCTGCAGACTGTAGCAAGAGCTGCTGGAAACGAGGGCTGAGGTCAGTGAGGCTGAGGGGCTGCCAGGAGACGCCACCACGCGTCAGAAGCAGCTGCTGGGCCACTGGGCTGGGAGAGTAGGATGGAGCCCTAGACAGGGTGGAGGGAGGACTGGGACAGCAGCAGAGGTTGAAACTGTCCAAACCAGAAAGACAAGAAAGACAGAACAAAACAAAATACTGATTGTAGAAAATCTGTGTCTGGTTAGTCTCCCCTCCCTTCCACCTCCCCCCCTCCCTTCCTTCCTTCTTTCCTTCATATCACACATTCGCTCAATATTTATTCATAGATTTCGTGAGCTCGGGAGCTCTTAGATCATTGGACAAAGAAGCTGAGGCCCAAGGTCGGGAGATGACTTACTCCAGGTCACTCCAGGAATTACTGGCAAGTCCAGGACACACAGCGCAGGTGCGGGCCTTCCCAGCTATACCAAACCACTGCAGGACTGACAGCCAGTTGGGCTCCTTGCTGGCCTGCCCAGCACTCCCTCTGAGCTGTCCCCTCCTTCGCAGGGGATCTGGAGCACCTGTCAGTCCTGCCGGGAACTGCAATCTCTTTCAGGGAACACAAGAGGACTGCAGTGGTCCTTGGCCTCCTCGGGGCCTCACTCCTCATGGAGTGGCTTCATTCGATGAGCCTTGGACTTGGAGCCAGGCAGTTCTGAATTCAAGTTCCTAGAGACTTTTTTTTTTTCTGGATGAATTTAGAAAGTCACTCATCTTTCAGAATCCGTCTCCTCATCTATGAAATGGAGATAAGTATCCCTCACAGGAATATGTGGTGAGGTTTAAATGAGATGGTATGTGCGATCATGCCTAAAAGACTGATTCAGCAAAAGTTCTGTGAATAAATACAAGGAGAAGGAAAAGAGCAGCCCTGTCAGTGGCCTGTTGGCGTGGCACTCCCAGCAAGGCCGTGGCATTCTTCTGCCGAACACCAGCAGGCTCACAGAACACCGACACCAGACAAGGTCGCTGTAATCGTGACGTGACAAGGCAAAAATACACCACTCCATAATGACGCCTGACTACAGACAAAAACAAGAGCACTGTGCAAAATCGTAAAAATGACCCACACCCCCTCTCTCGGGAACAGGAGAGATGGTGGTGGTTTCTTGACCAATTACAGACTTAGTTCTTCTCCCTTCCTCCCTGTCTTAGATAAAACGATACCTAGCCGCTGGATCGCCTCTGCCTTCTGACAACACCTAATGCAGGGCAAACGCCTGCTCACAACCAGCCCCTCCTGGCACCCCTCACCCACCCCAGCTGCCTCACGGAGCGCCGTGTCCATGCAGCAAGCAGCAAACCCAAGCTCGTTTCACAACGGGTGCGCTCCTCGCGGTCTTTGCTGTGGGCCATTAACAAAGATCTAAATGATGGGAGTTCAGCCCCCGCAGTAGAGTAGTGCGCACGCACACACACACACACACACACACACACACACCACGTATGTAGCTGCATATACATTATAATATATGGATTTTTTGTCTGAAGGGTCTTTCCCTCAAATCATACAGTACGGGTGACTTACTATTCTGCTCGTCAATGAAATCGGCCATTTGGTCTAACTAGGCTCTATTAAAATTTGGAAAATAACCATCACAGGCCAGGGAAGAAACGGAGACAAGGAGAGAGATTAATATTTATGGAAATCTTACCACATGCCAGACTTGATCTCATTTGGTCTTTACAGTCATTCTGTGGGGGTAGGTATGGTGTTATTTCCTGCAGTTTACAGATAGGGAAACTGAGGCTTGCAGAAGCTTGGTAAGTGTTTGGCCGGGACGTAAAGCCCGTGCTCCTTACACCCAGCCTGTGAGCTCCTCTACCCTCCCAAGGAAGAAGGGATGAGCAGAGCTGGGCCCACTCTGTCCCCCTGTCCCTGAGCACCCTGGCAAACCAGGCCCCCGAATTCCAACTTCTCTAAACCACAGACCTGCGTAAGGCCTAACAATTAGTCAGGAGTAAAGCATAATCCATTAGAAATCAAAAGGCCTTCATGCATTCTCATTTTATAAATGGGGACGCTGAGGCCCAGGGAAGTAAGTCCCCTCCCCTGCCTGGGCTTCCTCCTAAGAGTTGCTGGAGCTGATTCCGGCTTGCAAGGGCAACGCCGCGTAGCCCCTCCCAACTCCCCAACTCCGTGTTCGGTGCTGTCCCTTTGGGGGTTTGCTCTCAGCCACCATGTGAGTATTTACACCATGGACATAGGCGAATACTACAAACCAGAGTGTTGGTTTGTTTTTATTCCTTCTGAAGAGAGCCGGTTAAAACACTTCCCAGCACACCCCTGGCTTCCTCCCTCCTGTAAGGAAAAGGAACTGTGAACAGTACTGGGGGTGTTTGGGAACAGCTCCCCCCAGAGTCCAGCCAACTGAACCGCACGGGGCGTGGCTGTGATTTTCATCACTAATGGCCATACGCTTCGTGATTTACTTGTGTCAGAATAATCTGAGGGTCCGAAGGATGATGTCTCCTGGGCCCCGCTGAATCAGGCATTCTGGGGGTAGGGCTCTGGAATCTGCATTTCGATAGGTCTCCTTAGGTGGTTTTTTTCGGTTCCTGAGTTTGAATATCACAGCCCTACATTCTCACTGCCATATCACACGATGCCTCAGACACAGGGCAGAGTTAAGGCCCACAAAAATATGCAATTCAGCCTCCTTTCTTTTTATTACTATTATTAATTTGTCAGAGTGAGCGAGCGAGTGCGCACAAGCAGGGGGAGCGGCAGGCAGAGGGAGAAGCAGGCTCCCCGCTGAGCGAGGAGCCCATTGCAGAACTCAACCCAGGACCCTGGGATCATGACCTGAGCTAAAGGCAGATGTTTAGCTGACTGAGCCACCCAAGTGCCCCCAGCCTCTATTCTTGAATGTTCACCATGTGCTGGCTGAGGGTGGATGAAGACAGGTCCAGGTCTGCCTCTGGCTTCTTTCTCCTGTCTCTGAGGTGATATAGAGAGTTCATCGGTATATTGACACCGGAATCAGGCAGAATTCCACTCATGTCACCTCCCAGAAAGTTCCACATAAGTTTACTTGCTGGGAAGTTCCAGTAGAAATCTAGAAAATGTGTAGCTAATTTTCAATTATCTAAACAATTCAAAGCAGAAGAATTGGGTTAGAGTCCTGGATATGGTCTCCACCAGGTGTGCGATCTAAGACAAGTCCCCTAACCTCTCTGGGGTTCAGCTGCCTCCCCTGAAACTAGCATCTTCCCTAGAGGTTTATAAGACTCAGATGAAATAACACTGGGAAGGCAGGCTCACTTATACGGTGCTAGACATACATTTACCTCCTTAGCTCCTCACCTTTGCACGTGGGCCCTCCTCGCCTCTAGCACCATGGACTGTCGCCCTCACCGGGCTGTGAGCACCTCGGAGAGGGCCCTGGGTTTACCCATCTGTGTGTGTCCCACACGTACTAAGTATTCCCTAAAGGTCTGTGATTGAATATGAATGTATGACCTACATGTAGATATAGACAGATAAAGCCACCCCTGCATAGATGCACATAGGTACAGGGATGGGATTATTCACAGAGTGGTGACATGGAATTGTAAATAGAGCACAGGGATTGGGGTCAGGAGCTTCAAGTATTAGGGTGGGAAACTGTATCTACAACTGCATAATAAATTATCACAAACGTAGCGGCTTAAAACAACACAACTTGCTGAGCTCATAGATTTTACGGAGCAGGAATCCAGTGTAGCTTAGTTGAGCCCTCTGCCTAATGTCTCACAAATCTGCAGCCAAGGAGTCAGTCAGGGCTGCGGTGTCATCTGAGGCCCGACTAGGGAAGGATCTGTTTCTGCACTCAGGTCATTAACAGAATTCAGTTCCCTGCAGCTGTAAGACTGAGAACATCACTGTCTTGTTGGCTGTCAGTCAGAGGCTGCCCTCAGCGGCTAGAGTCACCTATGGCTCCTTGCCACGTGCGCCTCCCAACATAGGCACCCCATAAGATGGCAGCCTGCTTCCTCAGAGCCAACCAGGGACTTAGGAGAGAGATGCCAGCAAGATGAGTCCTCCAATTTTAAGTCATGTAACCATGTAACCCCTTATGTAATAATGTATAGCCCATCCATTCCATGACCTTTGTTATATTCTATGCTAGCAGCAAGTCCCAGACCCTGCCCACACTTACGTGGAAGGACTTACACAAAGCCATGAAGGCCAGCGGGTCTGCCCACCATGGGAACTCAGATGAACCTCACGAAGGATCTTCCTTGTAAAGCTGGCAGACAGATTTGGGGGATGGCAGAGGTCTGAGAGACCTTCTAACCACTTCACTTTCCACAGGAGAAAATAGAAGCCCAGAGAGACTGAGTCACCAATTAGTATATGGCAGAATCAGACTGGAATCTAGACCCCCTGTCTTCCAATTTCCATTCTACTCTACTGCTTCTCTCCCTGCTTACTGTCAGGACTTAGGGGCCAACAGACAAAAATTTAGGTGACACTTTGAAGATGTAGCTCAGTGGACGTTGGAATGTCTTGGAATACCTACAGAATAAACCCAAATTCTTAGCATGACACTCAAGGCCCTTTGACTGCCTGGCCCAACCAAGCTTTCTTGTCTCAACTTTTACTATCTCCCCCATACGTTCCATCACAGAGAACTACATTCAGCTTTTCCACCAGGAATGCCTTTCTCTTTCTATGCCTAGAAAATAAACAAATCAACAAATAAATAAACCTACTTATCATTTGAATCCCAGCTCAGATGCCACCATCTCTGTGAAACCCTCCTTAATTCTTGTAGGCAGAACCAATCACTCCCTCCAATCGCTCTCTTAGGATTTCCTTCAGTCTCCTATATACCCCTTTTCATATGTAAGATAGTTGATTCTGAGTTCTGTTTCTCCTGTGAAACTAGGACCTTAGAGCAAGGTTATTAGAAAGATGAGAAACTCATTTGGTTTAAACAAGTCTATCCTGTCCACTGGCCTTGTCAAGAGACCACCACTCAGCCTCTCCTGCTGAGTTGAGACACCACCAAGGTTAATGAGAGTATTTATTTCAAAGTAGATGTCTCCAGAAGACATCACTGCAAGTTGAGGAAAGGCTAGCTAGATCCCCACTCAATTACATTCTCCTTGATAGTTCCCTAGCCCTTTGCTCCGATCAGTAAATCTTTACTGATTGAGTGAATGAAATTGGACCGTCATTCAACAATCATAATTGATGTCTACCAAGGGCCCGGCCTATTCTAAGACTGCAGGTTACGGAGACAAATAAGACAAGGGCATGAAAAATCTAAAGTGCATGGGCTTTAGAACCAAAAAATTTTGATTCAAAGCCAGATTCAGCTACTTATGAGTTCTATGACCTTGAACAAGTCATTTAACTTCTCTGACCTCAGATTCCTCTGCTAAACGGGATAACAATGTCTGTTTCCTAAGCGTCACTGTGCACGTTACGTGAGAGGATGTATGTGCCTGGCCCATGGCAGGGGCTGTGCCCTTGCCCCATCCACAGGGAATCACCAGTCACGCAGCAATACTTCTCATCCTCTGTGACCAACGAACGCTGTCACGGACAGGAAGTGCGGGGAGAGCAGGGCGAGTGGAGGGGCTCATTCTATTGTATGGAAAAGGAGGAAGGGCCAGAAGAACATTCCAGGCAGAGGGACCAGGAAGCACAAAAACAGGCCATCCTCACACCTCGTTTTCATTTCGTCCGCTTCCAGCTTAGGTGTCATCCAGGCCCTGAACTTAACAGAGAGATAAGACAGCATCTTCCCTCTGTGACAAATGACTGACATTTTTATTTCTTTGTCATACCGGAGAAAGCGCCTTCTCTCTCAACCAGAAATACGAAATAATCCAACTTGCAGCTGAGTTAATGCTGAGAATTGAAATGCACTGGATTCTAAAGTTCTGATTCTAAGAAGAATGTCAAATGAGTCTCATTCCCATTAAAATGGGATACATTTTAAAACATGTTTTACGGAGTGTGAGGCTATCAAATTGAGACTTATTACGACCTGAGAGTGATAGAGTTACTGTGGGAGCTCTCGGAACCTTCTAAGAGTTTACATCTGTGATTGCATGGTCTTAGTATCTTCAACTCCCCACATCCTAGAATGTTAGCTATGGAGGACCCTGCAGAAGTTCCACCTCTGCATCTTCCTGATGGAGAAACTGAGGCCAAGACGTGGTGAATGAACTGCCTAAGACCATATGGCAAAATCCTTAATTTCTGACTCTGGGATGTAGGCCTGTCAATGTCAAGTCCGCGGCTCTTTCTGCTGTATGACGGTTACCTACTCCCGAGGGACTGTTAAAGGTTTAGGGTGGGTCTTCTCACATTGTATACTTCCGTACATTTTGAAAAGGATTCATTTCCTTTGCGTCCAATCAGCCGTTTTTAACAAGGTCAATACCAAAATGTTTTATCAAACCTCAGGCTTTAGACCATGCCCTTAGTACTTAGGCCCCGCAGGTGATAGAACCCTAAAGTAGAAAGGGATTTTGGAGGTTTATCTTGTTCAACTCCCCTTCCACCACAGAAAGCGCATATCCAGTAATGCATTCATTTCTCCCAAGGGGACTTAGCCCACTGCGTGGCCAGGACTCCACGTTTCAGCGAGCAGAATTCTGTCTGTCTACTCTGCCCATTAAGAGAAAGGGAAGGAGGGAAAGCGTGCTCACTTCTTGATCACCATTTGGGAACCAGGCACATGTGAAGAAGGGCTTGGATGGATCACCTCATTTGGTTCTTAGAACGTCTCCCTAAGTAGATGTGATCATCCCAATACATAACGGGGGGGGGGGGACAAGACTCAGAGAGCTTCAATAATAGGCTCAAGTTCATCCACAATAAGTGGAAGATTCAAGCCCACGTGTAACTCTTTGGAATGTCCTGCCTCCCCTGCCTTCTGTCTCTCTTCCACAAAGCCTTGCAACACGCCACACTACAGCATCCTTTCAAAGTAAAAAAATCCCCTGCTTAAATGCCTTTGATGGCTCTTCAGTACCCACTCGAGGTAAATAGTCCAAGCTCTTTACCTTAATATCCAAGGCCCTTGACAACCTGGCTCTTTCCGGACTTTGCAGGCTAGCTTCCCTCTACCCTGCCAGCGCATCTGAGGTCTCCCAGGAGGATGCCTTTCTATCTGCACTTGCTGCCTGAACGCCCTTCCGTTCTTTCTCTGCCTACACTCCACACGGATGTCACCTCCTTGTTGGGGCCTTCCAGGCTCTCTGCAGAATTCATTCCTCTCTGTCCTCCCCCAGCACATCGTACGCACCTGCTTTTGCACTGTTCCTGTCCTGCGTAGTCCAAGGCCCTCCAGGGCAGGGATTGTATTTTACTTTGCTTTGCATTCTCAGTTCTTGACACGTAATAGTAAATACTATAAATATTTATGGAATAGAACGGAGGCTTAATCCTTTTCTGGATGCGAGTCCCTCCATTACTTGAAGACCTCTCTGAGGCCTGCCTATGCCATTCTTTTCCTAGTTATTTCTTCTCCAGGCCAGGGAGTCCCAGCTCCTCCAGCTGTTTCTTATAAAGTCTCATTTCCAGATTCTTCAGGCACCTGGGTGGCTCGTCAGTTAGGCATCTGCCTTCAGCTTGAGTCGTGATCCCAGGATTGAGCCCCGTGTCAGGCTCCCTGCTCAGTGGGGAGTCTGCTTCTCCTCTCCCTCTGCCCCTCCTGCCCCTGCTCCTGCTCTCTCTCTCTCTCAAATAAATAAAATCTTAAAAAAAAGAGAGACTAATTTCTAGATTTTTATCATTTTGGTCATTCATTTCTGGGTGACAATTTGTCAATATCCCTCTTTTTAAAATATGAGGCCTAGGATGAAATTTAGGAGCCCGGATAAAGTCTGAACGAAGTAAGAGTTTCCACCGTCTGATACCGAGGTAACATTTCTTTAACCATGTCTGCGGGCCCATCATCTCTGTCTACTTTATCTTCTTTCACTCCTGCAAGAATCCGGCAAGGTAGGCTCTATTTTTCCTGCCTTATAGATGAGGATACTAGCCTCTGGTAAGGTACTTTGAGAGCAAGTTAACTTAAAGTCACATGCCAGAGCACAAAGTGAGCTTGCGGCCACCTGATACCTCGAGCTCATTTTGACGTCAACTGCTGTCAGGTTATGTTTTTCCTGTTACCAGCTAGTAACCGGCTTAAGAGTAACTGAGGACAAAAAGAATCGGTGCCTTTAGAAGGGTGTGGAGCCACAGCGTAGAGAAAAGGCAGGTTGGGTTAATGACCAACTTCCTAACAATAATGGCCTTTATCTAGGACCTCAGACAGGGTCTGGAATTTCTCAGCCACATGGCTTCCTGGAACTATTTTTATTTGGTATTTTACAGAAGGAAAAAGAGCAGAAGTGTCTTAATAAACAGTGAGATTTGGGCTCAGCTCTCCTTTGCAAAGCCCTCAGACCATCAGAATCTGAGGAGCCAGTCTAGACGGGGCCCTGTGAGTTACAGAGTAGGCAAGAAGGAGGCTGCCCCTCTGCTCTGTAGCCTGGGCCTGCGAGGACTCCACTGCACACATCATTCCATAAACATCTACCAAGCATCACTGTGTTCCAGGTATGGTGTGAAGTGTTAGGCACCTAATGAAAATTCTAGAGTCAGTTCCAACCTTCTGGAGCATATCATCAGCGGGAAGACAGGTGCGGAAGCAGATGAAATGCACACGACCCGGGAAGTATAATGATGAAAGGCTGTGCCCAGGCTACTAGGGCAGCAAGAGGAAGGGCATTTAACCTGTCCTGGGCGAGGGTGGAAGACAAGGGATCAGGGGAAAAGTCAGCTTCATGGATGAGCAGGAGTTAACCTGTGAGGGTAAGAGGAAGAAACAGAAAAAAGAAAAAATTCCAGGTATGATCAGAGGCTCAGAGGCATAAAGTTCCCATAGAGTATGGAAAAAATTACAGGCAGTTTGGTACTTAATTACACTTCAAGAGGCTGGGGAGGTAGACAGGATTATCAAGTGCGTGTTGTGTGTTAGGTACTGTGATAAAACACTCACATACAACACACCTTATTTCAGATCATCAACTCACTGTGTGACCTTGAGTGAGTGACGGCACTTCTCTGGGCCTCATGAGTAAAATGAGGACGAGATGAATTCCAAGGTCCCATCTACTCTCAGCTCTGGCATAAGCAAGGGGAAGGCATTCTAATCTATGCTCTGTCTACCATGTTTACAGAAATGCTAGTCAGAATGATGGAGCAGCATGGCCCTGCTTCCCCAAGTTACAGACAGAGTGTTCAAGAGGAAATGAATTCTGTTAGACTTGAAAATGTTTATCAAGCATCTAATGTGTGTAGGATCCAGAAAAGACACAGCTTGAAATTGCTATCAGCAGGGCGGGAGATGATAAATGCCATGGGCAAGGGTCAGACAGTGAGCTGTGGGGGGCTCAGGGTTGGGAGAGATCCGAGCCAGCCTGGAAGGCTGGAGCAAGGCTTCCTGGAGGAGAAGGCATTTGTGATGGGCACAGGGTGCGCAGAATGTCGGGGAAGAGGCTGAGCAGAGGCATTCCAGGCAGAGGAAGCAGCAGGAGCCTGGCTAACCAATCAAAAACTGTGCTTCTGCCCCCCCCCCCACCTGTGGCCCCATTCCCGCTGCACGTCTTCTGCTCACCCCACCCTGCCCACTCTCAGGATTCCTAGCTGACAGTTGAGACTCTCCAGAGCTAAGCCTTATTCTCTCTGTCCAGCTCACTGACCCATGTTGCTCCTGTGTGGACCCTCTGCTCCAGCCACACAAAGCTACTCACCATTTCTTAAATGCTCCCTCAGCATTTAAGCATTAAATGCCCCGTTCCCCTAATACTCCTGCTCCCCCTCCCCAATTTTCTTACCCATCATTCAAGGTCCACCTAAAATACCACCTTCTCTATAAAACCCTCCCTGAATCTCTTCCAAACACAGCAACATTTTGATTTCATTTCCCTCCTGGCACTTAGAGCTTCCTGCCTTGCACTGGACTTTCCTCATGAGACTGTAAGCTCTGTGAGCAGAATGCCATGCTATGTGGGTGTCTCTCCCAAGGGTCTCGCACAGGGCACTTAGTAACAGAGCAGATGGTCAGCTCCCCAGTAGACACACGGGCTGTAAGCAAAGTGGTCAGAGGGTGAGGGTAAACAAGCCTGCCCTTCGACCGTCATGGAAGGAGAAGGGGAGCTCTGTCGTCGTCGTCGTGGGCTATCCAGCCTCATTGCCCTAAACTCAGGGGAGGTATGGAGCTCACCTCCAGCTCCTGCAGCACACTCTGTTATCCCATCCTCATATTGCTTCTAGGAGGCTTAGGACTCCTGGTGAATCCAATCAGGAAATTTCCAACCGTTCTTCTGATGACAAACTTAGTATACAGACGAAATCTGTTTAAACTGCCTGCTTAATGATCTTAGGCAGCCTTGAAGCAGGAAAAGGAGTCACAAAAGGTCAACAACCAGAAGGTGGGAAAGGGCAAACATCCACATCGAGATGGAGGTGAAGAGTCTGATAGGCTTCAGGGCCACCGCCCCATACCACCCCCACTTGTTTTAAGCTCCAGAAGCCATATTTTCCTTTTCTTTCACCAATTCTCCCTTGGGGTCCCTGTCCACCCAAAAGTGAAAATGAAATGTTAGACCATAAAAGTAAACTACTGTTTCCTTGATGGTCAGTCCCGAAATAATCATTCTTTCTTGCTGTCCCTTATGGAGGGCTCTGCCAGGTTTAGTCCTTAATGTAATAAATAAAACAGCAGGCCTGGAGTTTGCCAGCATTCCTTCTTAAACTTTTTTCTTTCTTTCTTTCTTTCTTTCTTTCTTTCTTTCTTTCTTTCTTTCTTTCTTTCGCCTACTTTCTTCCCTCTCTGTTGCCTCTGCGCTTCTGGGCTTCTGCTCCTCTGCAATCCTTTCCAAGGGTCTGCTCACAGCCCAAATCCACACTCCATCCGCTTCTTGGTTTTAAAACTCCTTATGTCTCCTTTTTTGAAATTCAAACATTAAACAATGACATCTATGATGCGCTGTGCCCTGGGATACTAAGTGGAATAAACGGGAAGTGCTCCCCTCAAGGAAGAGACAGACTAAGCTAAGATACTACAATGTGATACACTTCGTACAGAGATATTTACCAAGTGACAGCACAGAGGAGGGAGCAACGAATTCTTCCTGAGAAGTGTCAGAGACATTCTGACCTGGGGATAAAAGAGAAGCAGGAATCCAAAAGACAATATATACCTTTGTCTATTTTCTTAGCAAACCTGGAGGAATATCTCCTGCAGAAGAAGCCTTGTCTGAGACATTGGAGCTACAGGTGTGAACAAGGTTCCTGATCCCAAGAAACTTTCAGCCTAGAAAAGGAGTTTAAAAATGTGCCCTAATAATGGCAAGACAACACATATCGAGCCATAGAGTTATAGGACAAACCGCCAGGGCAGTCCATAGAGACTGTGATAGAGAACACTTCTCTCTGGGTGTAGTAGGCAGAATTCTAAGAAGGTCCCCAAGATTCCTGGCCCTGGTCTATGCATCCTGCATAATCCTGAGACAGTGCATATGATGAAGTTTACTCTCGGGATTAGGTCTACGTAACATGGCACTGCTGCCCTCAAGTAGGGAGGTTACCTGGCTTGACCTGACCTAATTACAAGTTTTGTAAAAGCTCAGCGTTTTCTCCGACAGTTGAAGAAGGAGAAATCAGAGAGATTCTAAGAGTGAGGAGGATTTGATGTGACAGATTCTCTGTCGATGAGATGGAAGGGGGCCATGAGGCAAGGACCTGAAAGTCGTCTCCAGTTGACAGCCAGCAAGGCAATGGGGATCTCAGTCCCAGAACCAAAGAGAAATGAATTCTGTCAAGAAACTGAAGGAGCTGGGAGCAGACATTTTCCTAGTTAAGCCTCCAGATAAGAAGGTAGCTGGCCAACACGTTCACGTTAGCCGTCTGATACCAAGTGGAGAACCCAGCCATGCCTCGCCAGACTTCGGCCCACAGAACTACCCAACGGAGGTGCTAAATTTGCAGTAATCTGTGGTAATTTGTTATGAAGCAGTAAGCACTCACAACACTGTCCTCTTGTTGGCTGTGTACATATCAATGTCCCCAACTGCGTGCTCCGTGGATTCAGGCCGTATCTAATTATCCTCGTAACCTTAGGCTACTCATAAGACAGGTACTCCCTAAAATTCCATCAAATGAATGTTCAAAGGAGACTCAGGGATACAGATGAGGGCCTGGGTGCAGTTCAGGATCTGAATACACTCTGCCCATCCCCTCCTCCCAAAGGCAGGGAGACTGACATGGAGCCCAGTGCTCAGACAAGAGGAAGAGGCCCCCATTCAGTCCAGCGCTCCAAGGCCAATATCTTCCACAGACAAAGCAAGTAGCCTGGCCTTAGCTGTCCCAGCTGCGGCCCCAAACTTGGCTTAGGTGGACTAGCTTTCAAGGGGGCACTACTCACGGAAGCATCATCAATCAGGGTCCCTGTGTGACCTGAGAGGCACCATGTTTTAAGTAATACCACACCCATCTCAGTAGGGCTCTTGGGATTTATAGTTCACGGAAGATCTTAACTACATGTGAAAGCTGAATATATTTTCGACCAGCCAAAGTAAAAGTAAACAAGTCCTTGAATCTCATCTACTCTTTTCTTGTGAAACATTGTTGTTTTTAATGTGAAATTTAAAAAATTACACAATGAACACCTGTGTACCCTCCACCTTGCTTGCAAATAGTTAAAATTCCCTATGTGCTCTGCTCTCCCTGATGGCATTCCCACCCCCACGCCCCTAGAGATAACAGCTTCCCTAAGCTTATTGCTTCCATGTTGGTCTACATGTTTTCCTACATGTGTATGCATGTCCCCGAACAAAACAGACGATGCTCTGCTTATTCTTAAACTTTGTATAAGTAGCAACATGCTGCTTACCCTTTTCAGTTCAATGCTACTTCACAGATATTTTCATGTTATTACATGTGGCTCTAGATTAGGGTTTGACAGATTTTTCTATAAATGGCCAAATAGTCAATACTTTAGGCTTTGTAGGTCATAAGGCCCATTGTAACACAAAAGCAGCCATAGATAACCTGACTGGGTTCCAAGAGACCTTTATTTTCATGTAAGTTTCATCTGTCATGAAATATTCTTCTTTGGATTTTTTTTAGCCATTTAAAATGTAAAAACCATTCTTACCTTCTGAACCATATACAAATAGGAGTCGGGCTAAATTTGGCCAAAGGTCCCATGATTTGTCAATCTTGCTTTTTAGATCATTCGTTGTTATTGCTATAGTATATTCTGTTCATTCTACACCCTTTAAAAACATTTAAAAACATTCCTAAATATTCGCAGGCTCAAGAAATTTAGTAGGCACTGTTTTGGATCAGACACTGGTCCTGCTCTTAAGAATACTGTGTAAGTAGACAAGATAGAACATGTTAACCAATGATGAGGTGAGAGTGGTAAAGACCCTAACTGGCCTGCGGTGCGAGCGAACAGGAGTGGAGGCAGGAGAGCTCACTTCATTTTGGCCCAGTGGTTGAGAAAATGGGCTGTCAAGCTGGGCTGCCTGGCTTCCTATTCGGACTCCACCATTTCCTGGCTGTGTGACCTCGGACAAGTTACTTTACCTTCCTGTGCCTTGGTTTCCTCATCTGTAAAGTGCAGATCAGAGTCACGCTTACTGCATAAGTTTGTTATGAAAGTGAAATAGTCACAAGAATTAATTAAGATAGTACATGCAAAACATGTAGAAAAGTACCTGGTTCAAAGTAAGCATTACATAAATGTTGGTTTTTATTATTCAAGTTGAAAGGAAGATCATGGAAGGCTTTGTGGAGGCAGTATGAAATCAGAGTTTTAAAGGATGGGTAGGATTAGGACATATAGAAATGGAGACGAAGGCATTCTAGAAGGCTCTAGAAAAGCCCAGAGTAGCAAAGGACAAATGTAGAAAAGTACAAGTGAACCAAGTAAAGGAGAATAGAGAGAAATGAATTTAGAAAGGAAAGTCATGGCCTGACCATGGAGAGCCCTGAGTTCGAGACTAAGGCGCTGGACTTTGTCCTGTAGGTACTTACTAAGTTTTAGGAAGTGGGGACTCTCATGATGCTTCCAGCTCCTGGCAGCTGTGGGAGGCAAGTTTGAGAGAAGAGTCAGAATTAGGCTAAACTCCAACAGTCCAGGGAATGGGGACTTCATTAGGGAAAAGGCAGAGTGCTTTGGAAACGGACTGGATGCGGAGGACAGGGAGGCATCTTAAAAAGTACCACCGTGGCTTTAAGACTCGGTGACTGGGAAGATGGCGGTGCCATTGTCTGAAATGGGGAACACAGCTAGAAAGAGAAGGGTTAGGATGGAGAGTCATGATTTTGGTTTGTAATCCATGAAGTTTAAGGACACTGTATGGAATTGTCTAATGGAACTGGAGCTAAGAAGAAAAAGGGTTGGGGAGTGGGCTGGTGACGTAGACTACATGCTTTGAGTTCATCCTTCCAACAACTTGATGAGATAGGTATATGATTATCCTCCCTCTATTCTAGAGAGGAAGAAACTGAAACCAGAGAAGTTAAGACGAACCCCACAGCTCATAATCAACCACTCCACTCTACTGCCTCTGCAGCTGGCCTTCTCAGGGCTTCACCCCAGAACAGTCCTTCAGACCCTTGCTCAGACTATTTGATGCTCTGGGGAGCTTGGACTAGTTACCTTCTTGGCATTAGCAAATTAGAAGCAGGTGTGAAGGGGTTGGGCATAACGACAGCAAGGTAAGTGGCAGCTAACAACCAGAAACTTGAAGAAACCATCATGAGAACCCCAAAGCATGGCATTCTGGGGACATTTAGTTAAGGTGGAATAGAGTCCTTCACTCTTCAACAGCCCAAGAGGATTTCTTCATAATAAAGCCCGATATTGCTACCAGTTCGTATTCATAACGAATGAAGAAAATAATAAATCTATTTCTGGAAGTTCCAGATAGCTAGGAAGTTCCTAATATACCCTGAAAAGATTTTCACCTGGTATGGATAATTATTTTAATGTTAAAGGAACAGACACTCAGCACTCTGGGGGAACTTCTCTTCAAAAGCGGTTTTCCAGACAGCAGAAATTTTGACTCAGTTGTTTCCCCCTCACTGCCTATAGAGCCCTAGAAGTCTGTGGAGGATAGCCTGGGCTGTGTAGCTTTAAAGGACCCTGCACCAGAAGTCCCAGGCCTACTCAGGCTGTCATTGGTAACTTCTTCCCTTCCTCTCATCTGCCTCCCTGACTTGCTTCTCTGAAAACAGGCAGTAAGAGGTAACAGTGTGCTGGGGTCAGAAGGAGAAACAGCATTCACAGCAAACATGAGCACAGTCCTCAGTACACAGGGCCAGTGGAAACAAAGGAATAAAACACTTGCACTGGTGCTGACCTGTCAGGTGGTGAGGCCATACCAAATTTGGAATAAAAAGACCAACATCATCTGTGTCCTAGCGCTGTTGCTTACCTGCCCTGCACTTTACTGTTTTTATCCCTCTGCCTGGAATGCTGGTGCCTTGTGAACATATCCCTCAAGTCCTGGCTTGGGTCTTGAGAGTGTTCTGAAACGCAAATCTGATCAAGTTACTTCCCCATTTAACACTTCAGTAGCTTCTTAGTGCCCAAGCAGGGGCATTCATAAACCCTTTGGTCTTAAGACCCCTTTCCATGCAGTTTGTTACTTCTGTCAATATTTACCATATTAGAAATTAAAACTGAGAAAGTTCTAAATTTTTATTGATTTAAAAATTACAATAATAAACTCATTACATGTCAACATGAACACATTTCCAATGAAAAATATCTATATTTTCTATAACAAAATGTTAAAGAGTAGCGTCTTACATTTGTGCAAATCTCTTCAACGCCTGGCTTAAAAGAAGACAGCTGGATCCTAAAATCTGTTCCTGCATTTAAGCTGTTGCAATATCGTATGTCCTACATTCTATGGAAAACGTCACTGTACACTCGTGAGAGAATGGGTGAAAAAAAAGCAAACCACATTCAGCATTACTCTGAAAATAATTTGGAGTTCACTGACCCCTGAAAGGATCCGAGGGACATCCACGGGTCCCAGGAGCACTTGATGAAAACCACTGGCCTACAAGGTGAATTCTAAGGTAGACATACAAGGACATTCAGTGTCATTCTAGACCCTACAAACACCTCCTCCCAGGTTCTGGCTTCCTCTCCCTGTATAGCTTCAGCGGCATCATCGCCATATGCACGTGTCTCCCACACTCCCACCACACCACTCACACCAGCCAGCCATACGGTATCATGTCTTTGCAGCCATCCTTCTCTGCCTGAAATTAGCTTCGCCCTTGCAGGCTCTTTCAAGAGCCAGCTTGACCGTGTTGGACTCTCGGGTGCCTCCTTTGACCCACCCTAACAGAGCTGACCCCACCCTGCAGGCAGAAGTCAAACAGGCTGGAGATCCATCTTTTCCACTCAGTCGTTTCCTGGCTGGGTGACCTTGGACATGGGGTTTCATCCCTCTGCTAGGGCTTATCCGCGGTGGATGCGGCGGTTCATCCAGAGGAGTGTAACGGAGCGCTAGCGGGCACGGAAAGACCTCGTGTACAGTGCCTGGCGCAGAGGGCTCACCGCGTACTTGCTGAATGGGTGAGCCACGGAGGGACCGCGGGAGCTCGTACTTAACTGGGCATTTACTTACCAGGTCCCTGCACTGTTCCGTGGGCTTTGCAAGCATTAACTTCACCTCACAGCAGCCCCTGGGATAAAGTACTATCACGGGAGAGACGAGGGCCCTGGGGGAGAGAGCGAGGTCACTTGCTCAAGGTCGTCCATCGCACAGCGGGTCAGCAGCGGGGCGGGGACTCGAGCCCCAGAGCACCCGCTCTGCGCCCGAGGCGGCGCCCGGCGTCAGCCGGGCTGTGGGGCCGAGACGTGACCGCTCTTGGCTCCGCCGTCTCGCCCTCGGAGTGGGTGACCGGCGGCGGGACTCGAACCCGACCCCGAGCTTTCTCCAGGCCTCAGTTTACCCGCCGGGAGACGCATGGCGGAGAGCCGGGCCCGGCGCGGGTCCGGCCCCGGGCACGTAGGCGGCGGGGCAAGCGAGGCCGGGCCGCTCGGTGGCGCCCTCCCCGCGCAGCCCCGCCCCGCCCCCCGCGCGCGGGCCCAACGGCCGAGGCGCGCGCCACCCCGCGGCGGGAGGAGGAGGAGGAGGAGGAGGAGGAGGAGGAGGAGGAGGAGGGGGAGGCGGGGCCGGGGAGCCGCCGCCGCTGCCGCCGCCGCCGCCGCGGTCGAGCCCCCCACCGCCAGCCCGCCGGCCCGCCCGCCCGCCGCCCTCCGGAGCCGCCCCCGCCCGCCCCCTTCGCGCGTCCGCTCAGGCTCCCTGCGCAGCGGAAACATGGCGGCGGGAAGGGAGTGAGCCGCCCCGCGCGCCGCTGCGCCCGCAGGTAAGCGCCTCGGCCGCCGCCTCCGCTCCCCGCGCCCTGAGGGGCCTGGGCCGGCGGGGACCGCCCCGGGCGAGGAGGCGGCGGCGGAACCTGCCCGGCCGCCGCCCCCGCCCCTCAGGGCCCGCCGTCCGTCCGTCTGCCGGCTGTCGGGCCGGGGGCCTGTCCGCGGTCCGAGCGCGGCCGCGGCCCTTCGCAGCCGTGTCAGCCCGGCCCCCAGCCCCGGCGGCCCGCTGCGCCTCCGCGGCCGGGCGGCGGGGCCCAGTGACCGGCCCGCGGCCGTGACGCGGTAGGGGCGCCCCGGGGGCCGGGCGGCGCAGCCCCGAGGGCGGGGGCGCGTCTGGAGGGTCGGCGTCTCGGCGGGTCCGAGCGGCGGCAGCCCTGTCCGGGCCGGCGGGGGCGGGCTTGGCGCGGAGGCCGGAGTCGGAGCGGCTGTCAGTCTGCGGCGCGTCTGTCGCTGCGCTCCGACGCGAGAACCGAGGGATGCTTGGGGGCCGGGGCGGCTCGGACCGAGGTCGGCGGGCGTGCGGAGGGCCCGCCCGGAGCTGTCAGCCGCGGACGTCGGGCTGGCTCCCGCGGCCAGAGCTGCGCCGGGACCCCTCACGTGGGCCGCCGGAAACGGGCGGGGAGAGCAGGTTTCAAACCTCGGAGCCGCCGGGCACCGCGGAGGGCGAGCGGCCGGGCGGGCTGGACCCGGGGCACAGCTGAGAGCCGGCAGGAGAGGAATGCAAGGGGTTTCCGGGAGACGGGCGAACCCCAGAACATCTTCGGACTGGAAGGGAGTTTAAAGTCATCTAGGGTTCCTTTCTCCCATCGCATACCGAAGTCCCTTTGAAAATCCCCAAATCCACCCTCATCATTTGAACTAACCTGTTTGAACACCTCCTCCAGTGATGGGAAACCCACTTCTCTCCAAGGAAACCCGTTCTGTTCCTGGACGGCTTTGGTTTTTAGAAATATTTTTTTGTTTGGAAGAAACCGCTGCCTCCCATTTTTCCTAGTTCCTTTCCCTTGTGGACGGCGGTTGAGATATCTGAAGATACTCATCATGTCCCCAAGAGTCTTCTCTTCACTAATTCCAGGTCCTTCAGTTGTTTCTTAAATGCTGAGGTTCTCTGATCCCTTCTCTGAATGAGCTTGACCATATCCTCTTTAAAGGAGAGCTTCGTAATGTGTGTGAGGAGACAAAACCTATTAAGTTTCTCCAAGAAGTTCCTTGGTTCCAAAGATTGACCTGCTTAAATAAAAAGTATTCCCTTCCTCATTTCTGTGCTGTGTTTTGAACTTAAAAAAAAAAAAAGTCCAGTACTGTGTCCAAATGAACTGAAAGAGATCCTGTTTTGTGAAGATGTTTGGGTTTCCCCTCATTTTTAAAAAAAATATCTATGAACACTTCATCAGATGAGCTGGTGTATATCAGAGTGTGGCAATGCACCGTGCAAACAGGAGAGCTTATTATTTTTACTCTGAAAAACGATTGAGACTCAGTTTGGGGCCAGACTGCAATTTAATATTTAGTTGGAGAGGGAAATGCTTATTACATTGAACTCTTTGCTCTGTTTCTAACTGCCAGCAGAAGGCCCAAAATTACTATGAAAAAGAACATTTTTTTGTTGCTTGCTTACCAGCATTATTTTTTGCTTGCTTTTTCATCACTTAGCCTTGGTATGTGAGGGTTCAGTTTTTAAAAAGTGTCTTTTACCAACATCCTAAACTACCCTAAGCAACCCTGCAGGTTAGTAATTTTTAAGCCCAGCAGAGATGTGATGGCCTTGTAGATAAAATGCCAAACTCCTGTATCTGGGACCCTGTTCAAATTCTAAGCAAAGTTTCACTGTTTTTATAACATAGGCAAGCACATGCCAGCAGTCAGAATTGGTTATTTATCTTTGTTCTTGTGTCTTTATTTTTTAAATTGGTCAGTGGTTTTGAAGTTTGCAGCACACATGTCAAGTTTTGATTTCTGGTTTGTTTGTGCAAATGCTATTTCCCTTTTACGTAAGTTGGGTAAAAATTTGTATAGAACCATTCTGTACGGAACTATACAGGCTCAGGAAAGGCTCTGGTTCCTTCCCTTCAAAGAACTTGAAGTTAACGGTTGGAAATACTGACAACTCTGAAAAAGAACTGGTGTGAATATACCACTGCAAATTTAAAGTCATCACGTCCTAAACTTTAAGCCTCACCATCTACTTTGTGTCAGGCACTATGTTTATATGTGTGTTTAGCTGGGTATACAAAGATGAATAAGCTGCAGTTTCAATCCTTGTGGAGCTGGTAAATTCAATGCCCAAATAGGTTCTCTTAGAATAAAAGGTGAGAGGGATGCATTTGATGCTGTGGTTGCCCCAAGGTCAGGACGTTTAGGCTAGCCTAGGACTTGAGAGAAGGCTTGGGGAAGAGGTGACACCTGACCCAAATAATAAATGGTAAGAAGAAGACAGGCAGAGAAGGGTAAAAAGTGTGCTTCCAACAGAGAAAACAGCTCAAGGAAAAGCATCAATATGAGAGAAGGAATGGCTTGCATAAAAAAACCACAAGCGGGTGACACCTGGGTGGCTCAGTTGGTTAAGTGTCTTCCTTCAGCCCAGGTCATGATCCCAGGGTCCTGGGATCGAGTCCCACATCGGGCTCTCTGCTCAGTGGGGAGTCTGATTCTCCTCACTCTCCCTCTGTGTACTTCCTCTCTCTCAAATAAATAAAATCTTTTTTTAAAAAAAGACAAATGGTAAGTAGTAAGGCTGCAAATAGGCAGAGACCCTGTCATAGTAGACCTTGTACTTGTATGCATAGGTATCTAGAAATTAATTCAGTGGGTGATGTTTTTAATCACTGAAAAGTTTTTATGAGACACGGTAGAATACATTTTTAAAATGTGGTCATAGGGATGAGAAGAAAGGGATGAAGTTGCGAGAATCTGTGAGGCTTTATGATTGACTGGATGTGCAGATGAGAGGGCCAGGAGTCCGGCACGGTGCTCAGATTTTTGGTTTGGGTGACTAGGGGGATGGTGGTGACATTAACTGAGACAGGAAACACTGGATGATGGATTCGGTTTTGGACTTGAAGATTTTTCAGTAGCTTGAATTAAATCAGTGAACAGATGTGGTGGAAGTAAGCTAGAAAAAAGGGAGGTTGTGGTCTGAAAGTGAAATATTGGAGTTCACTTGTGTGGTGTGGAGCTCTTCTAGGTGACAGCTAGGTCTGTGTGTGTGGGTAGCTGAGGTACAGCAGAGGCGAAGGTCGGTGAAGCCGAGTATGACAGGAGCTGCGAGGCTGTTGTGTTGAATGGGTCATCTGTGTGGATAGTGAAGTGATTTAGGATGCTAGGCTGTGGGGAGGAGAGGATGATTGTGACCCAGGTGCGGTGGTGAATGGAGGGGATTAATCGGAAGGGTGGCAGATGACAGATGAGGAGGGGGGGTAGAGAGTGATATAGCCAGATGGCGGACCTCAAAGGAGGAGGAGTTTTTAAATGGAAGAGTGGAAAAGTAGTGGTTTTTCACTTTTCCTTCTTGGGAGCAGGGTTCTGATCTGTTCATCTTTATTCAGGACTCATATTAATCACTTTTGGCTCTGAAGAGTCTGTTCTTAGTCTTGAAAAGGGTGAGTACCCTATATCAAATCCTTTCTGCTGATATTTAATGACAAGAAAGTCAACGGAGGTTTCTCCACTGATGATTAGTAGGTGGACAGGGAAGCAATCAGATAAAACAATCAGATGTTATACCCACGGTTTCTGGGAAGAGCCTACATTTTGAATTAGAAAGACCAAGATTCAAATTTAGACTCTGTCACCTATTAACCTTAGGACTGTAAGCAAATTGTCTAACCTGTGTTACTTTCAGTGTCCTTACCTGTAAAAAATAAATTCCTATTTCATAAGGTGTCACAGAGATTACATGAAATTATGTGTATAAAATCACCAGAAAAGTAATTCAAAGGAAGTGTTAGTTCTCTTTTAGCTACCTTTAAGGGACTTAAGCTCTGCTGGCTGAACTTTCCTCATGCTTACTCAAATTATAAGGGAATAAGTACTCAAAGAGGAAGAGCAAAGGGGTGCAGAGTTCAGAGGAGGGAGCCATCGTTTCTCAGTATTTGGAAGCAAGGTTAGGCTTCACACTCAAAATAAATTTCATTTGGGCACTGGAGAACAAATTTCAGTACATTAAATAATTTAGGTGTAGATACCAAGGGAGAAAAGTATAGAGTTTGTTTGTTAAAAATGGATAGTTGCCACAGGTCTGGGTATTGGTGTGAGTCAGCAGTGAGCGATATGGCCGGAGAGTTGGGCTGGGGCCATAATGTTAAAGACCTGAAACTATGGAGTTTGGACTTGATGCTACATAGCCTAGGGAACCATAGATTGTATATCCTGTCTGCCTACCTCAGTTTCCTATCTAAAATTTATAGTTTCAGAAACTTGGGATTTTTGTTTGAAGTAAACCAAGTAAGAAATTCCACATTTGAAAACAAGGCCAGTTTTAGTTTAAAAAAATAGCTGTTAGGGTTTGTTTTATAGTTGTAGTTTAATCTCCGAGATAAGCTTGCTTGGTAGGTAGGCTTAGTGGAGTTAAGAAATGTATAAGATCTTACTGGTAGAAAGTGACAAGATGCTTTGATTTCAAAATCTGCCTTCTTTATGCTAAATGTCACTAAATATTAATTGTACAGCCTGGGCTGGTCGCTTTGCCTCTCTCGTCCTCAGTTCCCTCATTTGTGTTAGGTGTAAGGTTTAACTAAGGTAGAAGTGTAAAGCACTTTACATAATGTCAGTTACATAATAGGCACTCAGATGTTGCCCCTCCCCTCAAACCATTGCCAAGGCCTTAGTGCTAACTCCCTAGCCACCAGGGCACTGCTAGAGCTAATTATTTTGATGACCTTATGGCCACATAAGGCCAGCAAGTCTTATCATCTTCTGTCTGTCCTGTCACCTCCACTCACCTGTCTTTTACACTGCTTTTCCTGTGCTGACTTGGTTTCTTCCTCCTCTCTCCCAACCCTGCTTGTTTATTCCCTATTCATACCTTTCCATCTGCTCTCTGAAACCCCTATTTCCCACCCTATTAACCATCTTCCTAGATTTTGTGTGTGTGTTGTGGCCTTAAGCGGAAGTCAGGCTCTCACCTGAGGAGTCATGGGGCAGCGCATTCTCCCACACTGTGCAAAATGAGAGAGATGAGGATGACCACAATTTCCTGTGTACCATGACTTCCAGACCATTACTTGTCGATCTTCTTCAAATTGCTGTGTTCTGTGGTACAGGGGCTATACCACTCTTGTCTTCTTGTATATAGATCTTCTCCATCACTTAGGCCCTAGCATGTGCAGTCTTTCTTTCTACCTCAGTTTCCATCCTCACCCTTAGTAACTTCAGTATTCACACAGATAATTGTTTCTTCCACACAATAGCTTCTTCAGCTTAAGTGATCATCACAGTCACACCATGGGCCTTATCACCAGAGGTGGCCCACTTCTGAAATTATAAATGAAGACATGCAGCATTGTTCAGAATGTCTTCTACCTGGCCTTTGCCTGCGACCGTCAGCTCTGTTGTTTTATCTCATTGAGGCCTATCTTCACTTCCTTCCCTATCCAGCTTAATTTCCTTAGTCTATAATTTATTTCATTCACTCTCTTGCCATTAATCCTCTATCCCCTTGCTCCACTGTTCTTCTGTCCTTGGCTGGGCAAAATCTCAAAACCTTGCTGAGTCAAACCTGTTTCTTCTTGGCGGTAGTAGCTCTGAGCCCTGCTGGAGAAAATCACACACTCCTACAGATTACTGCCATTGGGCTTTCAATACGTAGTCATTTCTTTGCCCTAGTCTCCATGAGGTCTTATGTCAAACCTGTTTCTTAAAACTATATCTGTATTTTCTTGTTTCTTCTTCTTTCCCAAGGTTACATCTCTGACCTCCATCTTTTCATTTCCTTCAACCTCTTTCTCTCTTCCGACTCCTTTTTTTAAATTTAAATCTGCTTTGAAGTCTCCCATCTTCAAGTAAATCTGGTAAATAAAATCTTAAGTCCATGTTTCCCTCAAGGTAACATCTAATCTCCTACCCTTTACTCAAACTTCTTGAGTTATATACATTTAGTATATAAACTTTCTCATTCTTTTTTTTTTTTTTTTTAAAGATTTTACTTATTCATTTGACAGAGAGACAGCCAGCGAGAGAGGGAACACAAGCAGGGGGAGTGGGAGAGGAAGAAGCAGACTCCCGGTGGAGGAGCCCGATGCGGGGCTCGATCCCAGAACTCCAGGATCACGCCCTGAGCCAAAGGCAGATGCTTAACGACTGAGCCACCCAGGCGCCCCTAAACTTTCTCATTCTTAACTCTTCCTTGTATTCTGGTTTTAGTCTCCTTCGCTTAATAAGTTTCAGTTTCCTTATCTGAAGATGAGACTGATAATAGTACCTGTTAAGTACTGTAGTACCTTAAGATTTTTGTGATTGTGTGTGTGTGTGTGTGTGTGTGTGTGTGTGTGTGTGTGTGTGTGATTTTTTAAAGTGAGGGAATCTGTATGAAAGACCTCTCCACGGTGTCCAGGACATTGTAGCAATGCTATGTATGTCACCTTCATATATGTTACCTTTGTTATTGCTTTTTACTTAATCTTCAAAACACTCATGAGGAGATAAGTCTCCTTATTTTGCAAAGAAAGGAAACGAGATTTAAAGTTTTAGAAACGTGCCCAAATCATACAGAGTCTCCGAACTGCTCTGTCAGGGTCATCGGCCTTCTCCTTGTTGCCAATGCCAGGGGGAGGCAGGCGATTTTCAGGCCTTTGCAGCAGCATTTCACATTCATGATCATTCCCGCTTCCTCAAAACATTCTTTTTCCTTTGGCTTTGGTGCACTTCAGCGTGTTGGTTCCTCCCTGACCCCTTCATCCTAAGTGTTTTTTGGATGAGAGCTTCCCTTCTCTTACCTGTCTTTGGTCCTAAGCCACCTTCTGTACATTTCCTTAGCAATCTCATCCACTCACTTGGCGTACAGTAACATCTTTATGCTCATGACTCAAATTTCTGTCTATAGTCAGGATTCTCTTCGGATTGTTAGAACTGTGTATTTAGCTACCTATAGTCAGCTTTACAAGTAGCTAGGTATCCTGTCTACTTTAGAATCAGTATGTCCCAGCACCACAGGTCCCAATATACTATGTGAAAAACTTCTGAAATTGAAATGAACCTAATAAAAAGATATTCCTTAGGACATATTCCTTAAAACAAAGTCAGTATGCCCCAAACTGAACACAACATCCTTGCTACTTTTCTTGCCCTGCCTTCTTTGTCTAAGAAAATTTCTCTTCCTCAAGAGTGATTCTGGTTTAGAGAAATTTATGTTTATTCAGTAAATAGTTATTGTTGATCATGCAGAGATATTTAAGGCATAGTCCTTTCTCTCAGGGAGCTCACTGTTGATGAGGGGAAGGTAAGACACATACTTAACCAACTCTAATACATAACTCTATAAACACTCCAGAAATTCAGTGGAGTGGAAGAGAGGTCACTGACTTCTGCAGTGGGCACGTAAAGTCTCTAGGCTCTTGGCTTAAGGGAAGCTCCACATATATAATCTGAGAATAGAGCCTGAGATGGAAAGGATGAGAGTTTGAGAACAGAGTTCCTTTTGGAAAGATAAAAGTGAAAAATTTGTCCTTTCTCTTAAATCCCTGGTCTATTACAAACTCCATTTTAAAAACGTTCTCATAGGATAAATTAGTTCTAACTGTTCATTGACAGAACAAGGTGTCATTGGTTCAGATACCAGCAGTTTAGTGGTGCGCTCTATTAAACACATGCTCTGTGTTAGATGCTTGAAAGACAGAGATTAATAAGAAATATTCAAGGGCCCCTGGGTGGGTGGCTCAGTTGGTTGAGCACCTGACTCTTGATTTTGGCTCAGGTCATGATTTCAGGGTCATGAAATCAAGCCCTGCGTCGAACTCTGCACTCAGTGGAAAGTCTGCTTGTCTCTCTCCCTTTGCTCCCCCCCCCCATAAAGAAATAAACAAAATCTTTTTAAAAAGTAGAGGAAATATTTGGTGCTGTGCAGGCATTCGTAGTCTACTAGAGGAGACAAAAGTAATAATTGTATTACAGTACAGTAAGTGCTAAACGTGGTAGGTGGTATGGAAGGATTTCTGTGTATCTGTTGTGGGCTAAATTATGTCTCTTGTTCCCCTCCCCCTCAAAATGTGTATGTTGAAGTCCTCATCTCCAGTGTTTCAGAATGTGGATGTATTTGGAGGTAGGGCCTTTAAAGTGGTAATTAAGATAAAATGAGGTCATACGGATGGGCCCTCATCCATTATGACTTGTGTCATAGTATAAGAGGTTAGGACACAGATACACACCAAGGAAAGACCATGTGAAGAGAGAGGGAGAAAACAGCGATCGCTATAAGCCTGGGTGAGAGGTCTCAGGAGAAATCAACCCTGCTGACACCTTGATCTTGAACTTCTAGCCTGTGAAACTGTGAGGAAATATATTTCTGTTGTTTCAGCCATCCAGTCTGTGGTCTGTTAGGGCAGCCTGAGCACACAAATTTACAATATCCGTTCCAGAGGACTTTATATCTCCTTCTGCCTGGGAGTTTCAGGGATGCTATAGATGACACTGGGATGAGGGAAGGTTAGGAAGGATAGACAGTTACTGTTGCCTATTATTGAAGGGTGTCACACACATTTTATTTAATCTGAAATACATAATAACCCTGTTGGGTAGGATTTCAGATCATTATAAACTCTGTATACTGATAAGAAATTGAGGTGCAGGTGGAGTATATGATGTGCCCAATATCAAACAGCTAGACAGTGTCAGAACAACTCAAAACTACATCTTACCGCAGATCCTGTATTTTGTCCAGAATGATCCGTTGCCTCCTGTGACCTCCTTTTTAAGACTCTGTGCTGTCTGAGCTTCTTACTGTTTCTATTGCAAGTCATCAGGTATTAATTTCTGTATATTTTGAAACACATAACGGCTGCTGCATTGTTTTTTCCCTCTACATTTACTGTAAATGTTACAATTGTTAGCTTTTTAAATTAAAGTATATTTTTATTGTATATTCATTTTAATTGCTATGTCTGTTCCTCATTGGCATATTATAGCATATTTTCAAGTGTTTTCTTATTTATTATAATTGCTTTACACTCATGCTTATGTGGACTTTCCTCTGGGACATTCAAACTTGATGGAAATAAAGGCTATTTTAGTCATTATGTCCTGTAAAGTAATAGAAAACATGAGAGCCAATATGCTTGTTCTTGGAGAGATTTAAAAAGAGAGCAGACAACCATTTGTCTTAGATGATTTAGAATTTTAGACTTCCAACCTTGATATTTTGGTGTTCTGTCTTGTCTCCAGTTACCTCCAGTTACCAAGGACTATCAGAAAGTCTTCAAACCAGATTAAATTTTTTTCTTTAAAAATCAGTGAATTTTAAAGGTGAATTTGGGAGTGTTAAAGTTTTTTTTGTGTGTTTTTTAAAAGATTTTATTTGAGAGCGAGAAAGAGTGAGTGAGCACGAGTGGGGAGTAGGGAGGGGCAGAGGGAGAGGGAGAAACAGACTTCCCACTGAGCAGGGAGCCCTACTCAGGGCTCAGTCCCAGGGCCCCCAAGATCATGACCTGAGCCAAAGGCAGACACTTAGCCAACTGAGCCACCCAAGTGCCCTGGGAGTATAAAAGTTTATAAGGCCTAATAGGCATAGAGAGTCATAATTCCAGATTAAGGGAATATAGTTAAAACACCCAATTTCTTTGTGTGTTTGTTCAGTTTTTCATTCATTGGTTCAACAAATGTTTATTAATGTCTACTGACTGCCGGACACTGCTACATACAGTGACAAAGATGAATGCCATAATTTTTAAAGTGCAAAGACAAGCCACAGAATTAAAGAGTATATATGTGGTACATGTGTCAGCCAAATACCCTATCTGTAATAATAAGGGATTCTTACAGATAGATTAGAAAAAGACAGATTCATAGAAAAATAACAAGGCATGAAGGAGGCAATCTAAATATTTATTGGTCATTGACCAGTAATTAAAGGCAAATTAAAACTCTAAGGACATGTTATTCAAACCTATTAGACTGGCAAAAACTAAGAAGTCTGATGATATAAAATATTGTTAGGATGTAGAGTTGAGGGAACTCTTAGATACCGTTGATGGGAATAGAAATTGTACAATCATGGCGAAGAACAATTTGGCAATATCTGTTAAAACTAAAGCACATATAACCTGTAGTCCAACAATTCTTGGTCCAGGGTCATAAAACTGGAATCTCATTCTCTCAACTCTTGGCCCAAGAAATCTAATGGAGGGATCACCAAACATTTGAGTGGCTTCTCTATGTCAGGCACATAATAGGTACCTGAAAAAAACATGAAGGCATGTGAAATTGTTTAAGGATTTATTTATGCAATACAAAAGTAACAACCAGCATCTTCTGTGTTTGTTTATACATATCCCACTTTTTTCCAGAACATATTTAAAGCATACCAACTCTGTGGAACGTGCCATACTAACAAAGGGAATAACTTTTTTGAGTATCTTTCAGGCATATTGCAACATGCAGATATATGTTCTCACCCATCTGCAAAAAGGTATTACTGGCTCCACTTTACGCATAAGCAAACGGAGGCTGAAGGATATCTGGCCAAAATCATACAATTTATGAGTGGTAGGACTCTTTCAAACCCAGACCAGCCTGACTTCAACCCTAGACCCCTTCATATGTCACCTTGTGCTCTCCCCACCAGCAGCGTTACATAGTTCTGAGACTCTCTGTATAGGAGGCAAGGATGACTTGTAAGAATTGACTTTTTTTTTTTTTAACTGAAACCATGGTTAAGGGAGGACTACTATGTAATTTAAGCCCTCTGTGTGCTCTTCCCAGCATTATTTCCAGTCTTTTCTCCCCTACCTTCCCATTCAGAGATGCCCACTATCCCTATAAACTTTTTTCACTTCGGTGCCTCATGCATGTAGATGACAAAAATATGCCAAATGCTACGCAACAGAGAGGACTCAGACAAATGTAAGAGATTCTTACCACGTAATATTGCCTGTTCACTGGAAGCACCATGCCATTATTTGGTAGGTTTTTTGTAGCTATGTTGCCATATTTGCTTCTGAACAAAAGTGATGCCGTTCGTACAGGAGTGTTATTTCATTGGAGCTATTTGTGTGACCCTAAAATAGTGCTAATACCTACCGCCCTTACATATGAGTTGCGTACTTTTTCTGCAAATGCTTTATAAGTTTGATATGATTCTTAGAGTTATACTAATTTAGAAGTCCTGATTGAGTTTTTAAGAAAAAACTTTTTGAGAAGTCTCTTAACAGAGTTTATAGTTCTTCGACTAAGTGTATTTTCATCCTCAGTTGTAGTTGTACCTACATTTAAAGGAAACCATTCTTAGAAATCTATCTTCAAGGACATTCTGTAAATAATTATTAATGACCCTAGATATCCTCTGTCTATATAAAAGCTTTGAAAATATTACTGAACAAATACCAGCAGAGCCAGCAATTCTCTTGCTTTTTTCTTGCTCCAGAACTTACTCTCCAGGTGATCCAACTGTTATCCCTCTGACTTAATTACCTAAGGCAATTTTACCTAGTGAATAAACAAGGGTTGGTGGTTTGGGCTGAATGCTATTAACTGCCTTAACAATGAGTAGATTTTTTTTAATGCTGACTTGGACACTTACGTGTCAGAGTTGTCTTTTTGAGAACTACTATTTGAATTTGTTATAACGTTATGTAATGTTTTTGTTGACTTCTTTATTCTCAACACTAACAATTCTCTTTTGATATGCTAAATTCCTTAATGATGGTCTTTAAATAAACTCTTAGGCTGAAAAGAGAAATGTCAATTCAGACAATTTACTGATTTGCTGGTGTTTCTGAATATTAGTAATCAATGAAAACCTATGTTTAGGTGCCTAATACAGTAAATGTTTACATAGTAAGCACTCAAATACATGTTGGTTAAATCCAAATTTGAATTAATGGACTATTTTCATGATACATATTTTTTTTTTCTTTTTTGTGCTCCTTCACCTTATATTAAGAGGGAAATGTATTTTACACTGACCAGATTTTGGAAATAGATTTGTTGTGTGATAGAAAGGGGTTTAAATATTATGTCTTTCACCCCTAATCTAGCAAAATGATACTTAGTTTATCCCATTGATCAGACACGTTTAGCAATCCCTGATATATTTGTAGGTCTTGCCTTTTCCATGAATTAAAGGCCATGGGATCCTGGTAGGCAAGGCAATGTCTTACACTTTTCATTCCCCACTATATGCATACTGTGATGGATGCTGATATGGTGGCGGGCTCTTGGTATGTTTTAAATAAATATTGTTATAATGTTTTTCCTCTGTATTGCTGGAAATAACAATTACTGTTTCATCAGTATGGGAGGAGACAACCAGACTTTTGTTTTCCCAATCTGCTTGATCATCTGGAACACATATTAAGAACAACAGAGACCTTGACTTGGAGATTGTATTTTTGTAGATTTGCGGTAGTGCCTCTGGTGACCCTTTTGGGAAAAAAAGCAGTGCTCTAGTTTTTTTAAATGTTGGTAGTATATTAACACTTTTTGGTTGTAAAGAACAGAAATCCAGCATAAATGGATTGAAGCGAAGAAGGAATTTATTGACTTACTTAGTTGGAAACAGGGCCTGGTGAAGAGAATTATTAATAAACTTCTCCTTGCTTCTACATTGTATCCCAACTTCATCAGGCAAGGAGTGCATAACAGAGGTGCTTGAAAGGACCCTAGGAGAATAAGACTCTGTTATGTCTCAGTCTTATCCATAGTTGTAGGTCCTGCCTTTCTGCCTTTATTGGTACCATTTTTAGCCCTGGGTAATTTTCCAGTTCAGCAAGCCTCCTGTGCAGGCTCTAGAAACTTTTTTAGAAAAGCCCTGTTTCGTACCCAGTGTTTTCAGATTGTCCACCTTAACTCAGGATTGATATTCCCCATTATGCACTGGTGTGGCCTTACAGGTTATTCAGTATTTTGGATGTCTCCCCTATTTCATGTTAAGCAGTTTCTTTTTTATAGGAACTGATTGAAAGCCACCTGTATAGCCAGTACACATCACATCCTGCATTTTCCCTACCATGTGTCTTTGCAGTATACCTGATAGGAGTGAGTCCTGATACAAAACAGACCACAGTGTGATCAGCTTTCTCATGCCACATATGGATGGCCAAACTCTCAGCATGAGATAGAGGTCTGCACTGTTCTGTTCCTAACCTTAATCCAGTCAGTTCTACATTTTAGGGATCTCTCTTCCAAATACCAGTTTCGGTGTCATATGGGTACTAAGGGTTGCAAGCAATAGAAACCAACTCTGGTTAACTTTGTCTACAGCAGTGACTCCCAAACTTTGCTGCTTATCAGAAACACCTGGAGAGATTTTTAAATTAAAAATCCCATGGACACCACCCAACCCCCTCAAACAAACAAACAAACAAACACAAAGATTAAATTAGGATTTCCAAAGGAATGGAACACAGAAATTAGTATCTTTAAAAAGCCTTCTAGGTGATTATGATGCTTGCCCACTGTTACCTATTTCAGTGAACAACCTCCAAATTCATCTATTTGCCCTGGCCTGAAAACTGGTACTTGTTTCTGAAATGACTTTTTCTCCATTTTCAGTTCATAAATAATACCCATTAGGTCTGTATCCTAAATATCTAATGAGTCTTTTCACCTGTATCTTTTGTTCTATCCTAAGGCGTCATAATTCCTTTTGGACCATCGTATTAAACCCCTAAATGGTTTTCCTGCTTCTACTTTTGCATGTTACCCCCTCCCCGCCGTCGGTGTAGTCACCACAGATCTGCCACCTCTTTGCTTAAAATCTTTCAGTGGCTTCCGATTGTGCTGGAGATACAGTGTCTGCCCTGCGGTCTGCATGATGTGAAGCCTACTCTCCTAGCCCGTCTCACAGGGTGCCACCATCCCCTGGCTACATTCCAGTCACACTGGCACCCTTTTTCTTCCTTAAATATGTGAAGCTCTTTCTTGTGTCTGAGACTTTACGCACGCTGTTCTCTCTGCCTGGGAAGTCTTCCCTTGATGCTTGGTTAGTTCTTTCTCAGCTTGAAATCACATCTCCACAGAGGCCTCCCTGACTGTCCTTCCCCGGTCACTGTTTATTTCTGTTTTAGTACTGAATCACGAAAGGTAATTATTTATTTATTTATTTGTTTATGAAGTTCCATGGAAGTGGGATCCAGTCTTCTTATATATAACATCTATCACAGTGCTTGGCATACAATAGCATTCATTAAATATTTGTTGAATGAATGAGTGGATCTTCAGTGCCACCATCCTGGTCCAAGCTTCTGTGCTCTTTTCCCTGAATTACTACAGTTGCATTCTAACTACTCTACCTACGACGGTGCTGGCTCCCTTTAATCCATTTTCCATGTTGTTTCTAGGGTTAATTTTTTAAAGACTTGAAGTCTGAAAAAAAAAAAAAAAACCCTGGAAGTCTAACAATTGTACTAAAATTCTTCACACTTCCTGTTGATCTTAATGTAGCTTATAGAACTTTAAAAAATAATTATTTTGAAAATTATGGTAGCATATACATAACAAAATTTATCATTTTAACCATTTTTAAGTGTACAGTTCTTTGGCATTAAGTATATTCACACTACGTGACCTTCACCACCATCCATCTCCAGAATTTTTTTCATCTGTCAGAACTGAAACCCTATACCCGTTAAACAATAACTGCCCGCTTCTCCCTCCCTCCTGCCCCTCCAGCTACCATTCTACTTTCTGTCTCTGTGGCAGCACGTATTTTGACTCTTCCACGTACCCCTATGAGTGAAATCATATAGTTCTTTTGTGACTGGCTTATGTCACTTAGTATGGTGTCTTTATTCATCTATGTTGTAGTTTACAGAACTTTTACTGACCTGGCCCATCTACCTATGTAACCTCTTTTCACTTTGCTCCTTGCTTTTGCTGCATCAGTGATACTTCCTTTCTTTCTGTTCTGTGGGCTGTCAGTAACCCATCTCACCTCACAGTTTTTTTCTCATGCCTGTTCCCTCTGCCAGGAATGCTCTTTCCCCTTCTTGCCTGGTTAATTTCCACTCATTCTTCAGATTTCAACTAAGACATCACGTCCTTCACCTACTGCCTTCATTGCCCAGAATCTCTTTAATCTCTGTGTTGATGATTTCATGGTGCCATGTGACTTGTCTTCGTACTACTTATGATAGTTCTCTATTTTTTTTATTTTTTAGAGAGAGAGAGAAAGCATGCAAGTGGGGGGGGGGTGAAGGGCAGAGGGAAAGGGAAAGAGAGAATCCCAAGTAGGCTCCACGCTAAGCACCGAGCCACGTGGGGCTCAATCTCACAACCCTGAAATCATGACCTGAGCCAAAATCAAGAGTTAGATGCTTGACTGACTGAGCCACCTGTTGTGTTTATAATAGTTTTAAATGACACATCTGTTTGTATGTTTTGGTAGACTGTTATCTGTCGTGATGGCAGGGATCATACCTTCTGTTCAGTATGGTGTCCCTAGCACCTAGTGTATAGTAGATGTCTCACTAGATATACATATATACATATGTAATAAAGAATATTAAAATCTGTTGAATTAATGAATTTAGGTCTGGAAATTGATGGCTTAAGGCCTTTCTTCCTCTAAAAATCTGCTACCATGTCTAAGCCTTCCTTAACTGCTTTAGTTTGCAGAGATCTTCCCTTTCTGTGAACTTAAATGTCCGTATTCATTTGCCAGATGCTTAACATTTACACAGGTAATCCTTATATCATCTGGAATGTTCTATTTTTTTGTATTATTTATGGTTTATATTTACCAGTTGATCTTCTTCCTCTAAACAGCCACTGGAGTTACTTTTCTAACTTTCAGGATTATAGAGCTGATCAGTTGGGAAACCTCTAGAGCAGTGCTGCTTAAACTACATGTGTTGAAGGAGCCATTTTTTTTTTTCAAGTTTTTATTTAAATTCCAGTTAGTTGGGATGCCTGGGTGGCTCAGTCAGTTAAGCATCAGACTCTTGATTTCTGCTCAGGTCATGATCTCAGGGCCATCTTGAGATGGAGCCCCAGCATGGAGCCCTCCCTCCTCCTCGGGGCTCTGCACTCAGCGGGGAGTCTGCTTCTCTCCCGCTCCCTCTGCCCCTCCCCCAGCTTGCGCACTTGTGCACACACACACTCTCTCTCTCTCAAATAAATAAGTAAATCTTTTAAAAATAAATAAAAAATAGATAAATTCCAGTTAGTTAACATACAGGGTAATATTAGTTTCAGGTGTAAAATTTAGTGATTCAGCGTTTACATACGACACCAGATGTGAGGGAGCACATTCATCTTAGACTAATAAGTTTTTAAATACAATAAAAATAAATTATTAGATGAAATTTTTTGAAGTCCAAGTATAAACTTCAAAATGTTATTAGATTGAATAACGTAAAATTATTCTGTCAAATTGTAGTACAAAGTTTCAGAGTGCTTACTTTTAATTTCTTTACTTCCTACAAACTGGTAGCCTTTTGCTGGTGAGGCCTACACACTGAATACTAGCTAGCACCACTTTAGGTCTCTGTGTAGGGAACACTGGTAACGGGATGTCAAGGTGAGGCAGACTGTGTAGACGGACTCCTTGCTTCCCTTCTATCTGATAAGCTCTGTAGTTATATATTGTGTTTTGCCTAAAAATGTGTTTGAAGATAGTTCTTTGACTAAAAAGGGTCTGAAAACCTCTAGGCTGCAGAATATATTCCTGGATCTTTATCTGATTCTAACCTGGTTTTCTAATTCATCACTGCCTCCTGCCGTATGTCCTATGCTCGAGCTACCTGTCATTTTCTACAGAACATCGTACAAGCCCTTTCATTACTTACTACTTTTCTACTTCCCTTTGCTTATTTAGAATTTCCTAAATTTCCTTCTCTGCCTGGAATAAGATGCATTCTCCAAATTCTAGTTCAGAAGTCACCTCCTCTGAAGGCTTTTTCAATTCCTTTAGACAAAATTGGTCTCTACTTTTCATATACCCATAATGACTACATGTTACATTCCTTTGTAATGTATTTTCCTTATCTACCTCCACTTCTAAATAAGGTCTTATCCATCATTATATCCCTTGCCCAGGGACTGATGCATAGAGTATTCAGTAAGTATTGATTGGATAAATTGGGAAAGTCGTCAATATTTGGTACATATGTCAGAGAAGCTTTTTATTTGGTCTTAGACAAGCTGCATGATTTTCTCTTCACTAGGGAACGTATTCCTGTATGTTGACATATATAATAAGAGTTGAAATATATGTCTTAGAAAATACAGGGGCACCTGGGTAGCTCAGTCAGTTAAGTGTCCGGCTCTTGGTCTCAGCTCAGGTCTTGATCTCAGGGTCGTGAGTTCAAGCTGTGCGTTGGGCCCCAACTGGGTAGCCTACTTAAAAAAAAAAAAAAAAAAAAAAGATACAAATAAGAACCTCCTGGCCAGACACCTTGTATGGATATGCTTTAAAGCCTCAGGGCAGAGGGTGGGAGGTATACAGAGAAGGAGGTTAAAACTGAATTAGCCTCGAAATTGGTTTAATCGAAAAGTTTGGAATCTGATTTTTTAAATAGCACTCTTGTTTTGTTTTATCTTAATTGCATTTGTCTGTTCTTGCAGTTTGATGAGTGACCTTTAAGTAACCTCTTACCGGCAAGAAAGGCTGGCCTATGGAAAAAAATGCAAGATTTGAAGTCACGTGACCTCGATAGTCTAATTCTGGATTTAGCAATTACTAGCTGTGTAACTTTTACCAGTTATTTAAACTCTCTGAGTCTTGTTTTCATTTCTAATGCAGATACTAGTATTTGCCATTTGTGCCTCGCAAGCTTGTGAGGACCAAATGAAACAGATAATATGAAAGTGCAGGTAAACCCCAGAAAATGTGCTGTTTGTTATCAGCTTCGTGACTTCAGAGAAGTTAAAACCTTTGTACCTCAGCTTATTCCCCTATAAAATGGGAATAATAATACCTATATCATTAGGTTAATTGTGAGAATTAAGATACTCATAAAAAGTATGTAGTGTGGCATAAAGTACATTCATTCGTTGTGCAGCCATCGCCACCGTCCATCTGCACAACTTTGTCATCTTCCCGGCTGAAACTCTGTCCCCAGAAACAAAAACTCCCCATACCTCCCTTCCCAATCCTGGCAACTACCATTCTACTCTATGAATTTAACGTCTGGGAACCTCAGATAAGAGGAATCAAGCAGTATTTGTCTTCTTGTAACTGCATGCCCTTTTGAATTTTAAAGTACAGTATTAATAATGATGCTAATTGTCATGATAATTCTAATGATTACCATTTACTTTTGGGGTTAGGCACATTGTTTCCTTAATCTTTGCAGCACTGGCCAACAAATGACCTATCCATCCTCATTTGACATTTGAAGAAGGTGAGGCTAAGGAGATTAAATCATTTACCTAAGGTCACAGGTATGTGAAACATCAGATGAAGAATTTATTCTGTGTTTTCCTGACTAAGGCTCCCGCTACGCCTACTACACCGAAAGTTGAAGTAGGCCTGACTCCAGCCCACATTGAGACAGCGCCGGAAAGGACATAAGTATGTGTCATGGCCTCCTTTTCTTCTTATATACCGGTTTACCTTGTTCAGATTTCTAAAAAATAGTGCAAAGAAAGTTCCAGTAAGAAGACATGAACTTTTATATAAGTTAGACTGCTTTAGATTATGAGCTCTTATCCAAGAGTCATATCTTTTCTTATTTTCCTAGCATCTAACATAGGGTTGGCATTTAGAAGTCACAAGAACGTGTGCTAACAAATCGTATGCTCTCAACCTGCCCCTCCTTCCTATTCAAGTAGGTTGGTCTCTGACATGGAGACAGCTATAAATACAGTGCCTGCTTTCAAGGAGCTTAGAGTCTAGTTGGAAATGACACATATAAAAAATTACCATCACCAAAATAGATTCTTAGTAGAATCAGTTATTACACATGCTGACTTTAAGCGGCTCATTAAAAAAAAAAAAAAGTCATGTTGTATTTCAGTTACTTATGAGGCTTAGTTCATATAAAAAACATTTTGGGGGAAATTAATGACCATTGCTTCCTGAGTCAAGGAGTTGGAAGTGTCCCTCCAAACACATGCACATATCCCCTGTGAAATTCCCCCAACTGCTGCCTGCTGACAACCCAGTGGTGCTTGCCACTCTGTGGGGTCAGTGAGGAGTGATTGAGTCAGGCAGGGGTCCTCCAGCTGAGGGTTATGTCCTTGTGTTGCATGAGCACATGAGCTACAAACCCCAGTTACTTCGCAAATGCCCCAGCTCTTTTCCCTGGTGGACATTCCATTACGCATTAGCTCAAAACCATTATTTCTTAGGAGAAATAATGAAAAGCCTGATTCTGCATATGAGAAAAAGTTTAAAGAGTATTGATTAATATATAACGTGTGAGGGAATGATATATGAAAGTCAAATAGCTGAGAGACCAAGTGACTTTTTTCTCGTATAGCATATTTCCTATTTTCTATCATTGATTATTGTTGGGTATACCAGGCCACCATAGGACTCAATTATGGTATTCTGTTTTAACCCAACTCTTCTGACACCACCTGGTATAATCCAGTTCAATTCTGACACTAGCCACCTGGAGTTAGTATCAAATTGCATAGGTTTAAGGGAACACGATTCCCAGCAAGACTGCCCCCACTTCGGACGCCAGCCTCAAGTGAGGTCCTCAGGCCATCTGCACTTCTAACCAACTGGCTGCAAATCTGCTGGTTCCTGGGACCTCCCTCTCAGGTTCAGTAATTCACTAGAACAACTCAGAACTCCGGAAAGGGCCATACTTGTGATTGCAGGTTTATTATAAAAGATACAAATCGTATACAGCCAAATGGAGAGACATATTGGGTGAGGTCTAGATGAGTTCCCAAACACAGAGCTTCCATGGAATCAGGGCATCTTCCTGGCACATAGATGTGTTTATCAATTAGGAAGCTCCACTGACCTTCTGTGTCCAGAGTATTGATTGGGGCTTTATTATATAGGCCCCAACAGTGGGCTGACCCAAAGCCCGAATCCTCTAATCCCATGATTGGTCTTTCCAGCAACTGGCCCCCATCCTGAGCCATCTTATTAGCACAAACTCATGCGTGATCCAAGGGGTTTATGAATAACAAAGATATTCCCATCACTTGGAAAATCCCAAGGGTTTTAGAAGCTCTGTGCTAGGAACCTGTGACAAAGACCAGACAGATTTTTATACAGCATATGGTACATGAGAGAAAGTTTAGTATAGTGGTTAGGAGTAGTGTAGTGGGAGGTTATTTCAGTTCTTTTCCTCATGAGGTGCAAGGCATTTAACACAGTACTGGTACTTAGTCAATCTTGGACATATGTAAGTATTAAGGAGTATTTTAGTTTCCTAGGACTGCTGTAACAAAGTACCACAAATGGGTGGTTTAGAACAATGGAAATTTATTCTCTCACGGTGTGGAGGGCAGAACTCTAAAATCAAGGTGTCAGCTGAGCCATGCTCCCTCGAGGCTGAGTAGAATCTCTTCCTAGCTTGTGGTGGCTGTCAGTCCTTGACATTCCTTGGCTTGCAGCTGCATCACTCCAATCTCTGCCTGTCATCATGTGGTGTTCTCCCTGTTTGTGTTTCTGTTCACATGTTTTCCTCTTCTAAGGACACCAGACAGATTGGATGAGGGCTCACCCTATGACCTCATTTAGCTTGATTATATCTACAGAGACCCAGTTTCCAAATAAGGTCACATTCAGAGGTACCAGGAGTACATAATTTTGGTGAACACAACTCATAACATGATCAATAGTGAATTTAACATATAATAGTCCACCCTCTGCCCCCCCTCAATTCATGACCTTCCATTGTGCAGAATACATTCATCCCCTTCCAAAATCCCCCCAATGTCATAACCCATTCCAGCATCAACTGTAAGGCCAGAATTTCACGTAAATATAATCAGCTCAGAAAGTCCCAGATCTCCCTGATGGCTAATGATGTTGAACATTTGTTCATGTGTCTGTTGGCCATTTATATGTCTTCTTTGGAGAAGTGTCTGTTCATGTCTTCTGCCCATTTTTTTTTTTAAAGATTTTATTTATTCATTTGAGAGAGACAGCCAGTGAGAGAGGGAACACAGGCAGGGGGAGTGGGAGAAGAAGAAGCAGGCTCCCAGAGAGGGAGCCCGATGCGGGGCTTGATCCCAGAACGCTGGGATCACGCCCTGAGCCGAAGGCAGACACTTAACGACTGCACCACCCAGGTGCCCCATCTGCCCATTTTTTTTACTTGATTATTTGTTTTTTTGGGTGTTGAGCAAGTTGGTACAGCCACTTCAGAAAAAGTTTGGAGTTTCCTCAAAAAGTTAAAAATAGAGCTACCCTATGACCTAGCAATTGCACTATTGGGTATTTACCCCAAAGATACAGATGTAGTGAAAAGAAGGGGCACATGTACCCCAATGTTCAAAGCAGCAATGTCCACAATAGCCAAACTGTGGAAGGAGCCAAGATGCCCTTCAACAGAAGAATGGATAAAGAAGATGTGGTCCATATGTACAATGGAATACTACTCAGCCATCAGAAAGGATGAATACCACCATTTGCATCGTCATGGATGGAACTGGAGGGGATTATGCTAAGTGAAATAAGTCAAGCAGAGAAAAACAATTATCATATCACTTATGTGTGGAACATAAGGAATAGCATGGAGGACATTAGGAGAAGGAAGGGAAAATGAAGGGGGGGGATCAGAGAGGGAGACCTCGAACCAAGAAAGACTACAGACTCTGGGAAACTGAGGGTTTCAGAGGGGAGGGGGTTGGGGGGATAGGTTAGCCCGGTGATGGGTATTAAGGAGGGCACGTATGGCAATGAGCGCTGGGTATTATACGTAAACAATGAATCATGGAACACTACATCAAAAACTAATGATGTATGGTGACTAACATAGCATAATAAAAATAATTAAAAAATAAAAGTAAAAATACTAAGAAAAAAAGTCCCAGATCTCATTTTCTTTCTTTTTTTTTTTTTTTT
>NW_024423564.1:71722778-71761693 GCF_017311325.1 Ursus maritimus
TTTTTTTTTTTTTTTTAATGATTTTTTATTATATTATGTTAGTCACCATACAGTACATCCCCGGTTTCCGATGTAAGGCTCGATGATTCATTAGTTGTGTATAACACCCAGTGCACCATGCAATACGTGCCCTCCTTACTACCCATCGCCGGTCTATCCCATTCCCCCACCCCCCTCCCCTCTGAAGTCCTCAGTTTGTTTCTCATAGTCCATAGTCTCTCATGTTTCATTCCCCCTTCTGATTACCCCCCCCTTTCTTTATCCCTTTCTTCCCCTACCGATCATCCTAGTTCTTATGTTCCATAGATGAGAGAAATCATATGATAGTTGTCTTTCTCTGCTTGACTTATTTCACTTAGCATTATCTCCTCCAGTGCTGTCCATGTTGTAGCAAATGTTGAGAACTCGTTCTTTCTGATAGCTGAGTAATATTCCATTGTATATATGGACCACAACTTCTTAATCCAGTCACCAGATCTCATTTTCTTAATCAAGTATGGGTGAGACTCTGGTATGGTCCATCCTGGTACAAAATCCTCCATCTGTGGACCTGTGGAACCTAGAAAACAAGTTATCTGCTTCCAAGATAGGAAAGACATTTCCGTTACCAAGGGAAAATGGAGGGAATAAAAGATCACCAGTCTAAAGCAAATTCACAATCATGGCAAATTCCATTAGATTTCAAGGCCTGAGAGTAATTTTCTGTGACCTGATGCTCTGTCCTCTGGTGTGATAGGACACCTCCACCTTTCTACACCTGGAGGGTCCCACCGACCCAGGCCTCTACATGTGTGGCTTTCCCCTTCGTGTTATTCTTCCTTCATTTTATTCCATCTTTGTTCCCTTCAGTCCAGACCAGCAGCACTTCTGCTTGTTTAAACTTCTCAAAAACCTCATCAGTCTTTCATGTAGTTCATGGGGATCCAGACCTTCTGACAAGAGGCTCCAAATCGTTCCTGGATAACCATATCTCCATTCCTAGCTTTTGAGATGGTTGATTGTATCCATGAGTCACAGGCAAACGATTGTCCAGCCACACCCTTGGCCCTATTTCTAGAGCATGTAGTCTGGTTAGGCAGAGAATTTTCCAAATCATCAAGTGCTGATTCCTTCTTGCTTAACAGTTCATTCCTCAATTTATCTCTGCTCATATTTTACTGTAAGCACCAAGGAGAAACTAGGCCATACTTCAACACTTTGTGTGGAAATTTTTTCAGCTAAATATCCAAGTTTATCACAAGTTCACCCAAAGACTGAACACAATTCAGACAAGTTTTCTGCCACTTTATAACAAGAATTGCTTTTCCTCCAGTATCCAATAATGTGTTCATTGTTTCCTTCTAATACCTCAGCAGAAGCATCTTTAATGTTCATATTTGTACCAAACATCTCTTCAAGGCAGTCTAGGTTTTTTCAGTTAAGCCTCTACCCATATCCAAGCCCAAAGGCACATCCCCATGTTGAACTATTTCTTAGAGCAGCACCTCACTCTCACCAGTACCAAATCTGTTAGTTTCCTGAGGCGATCAGAAGCTGAAAGAGGCAAGAAGGTATCTTCCCCTGCAGGGCTCAGAGAGAGCATTGACTCTGCCAAAACCCCGATGTCAGACATCTAGTCTCTAGAACGGAGAGAATACATGTCCTTTGTTTATTACGTCCAGTTGGTGGTACTTTGTTATAGCAGATTAAGAAGCCAAAACGGGCGTTACTTGGAGGTACTGTAGTCATTAGTGAAAGACAGTGAGCATGGAGCATCTGCCTGTATCCACAGGGTTTCTTGCTATTTCTCTCTCTCTTTTGTAAAGCATATTTATGTCCAGTTGCACTTAAAGTTTACTTTTGTATGTTAACGGCTTATGATTTCCCTTTTTTTATCTCCGGAGAGCAACTTTAAATCATTGGTAGGAATGCTGTGGTACCAAGAAGCCTTCAAACTTTTGGAGGAGAGGCGGCTTTAGTTTTACAGACCTTCCTTCTGCCAGAATGCCTAGTACTGGTTCTTAGCTCTCATGCATACTGCCTCCATCAGGGTGAAGCATGAGGACCCCAGTGGTACTTCAGTTAGCCCTTGGATAGATATTTGACCCATAAGTGATGAATTGCATAATGAGTCCTTTACCATTACTTCTAATGGACATCTGTGTTTTTCAGTTTTGAGTTATTTTTCAAGAACACATTCTTTGCCTGTTGTAATGAGGACTGATAGGTTTTGTTTTTTTTTTTTTGATTCCCCTTAGTGCCAGTCACAGTGTTTGCAGGTCTCTTAGAAGATACTCTGTAAATATTGTTTTGCATTGAAGAAGGCTAATCCATGGCACTGCTAGTGAGAGACTAGCTGTAGTGATAAATAAGAGATGTTAGTTGCCAGGGCTGTCATTTCAATTTGTCTTGCTAGTGTTGAGCTCATTAATAAATTGCCACAGTGATAATATGAAAGTAATGAACCTTCTGGAGGCCCAGCTGGGGCACAGAGTGCTAGCAGGGACCTTCAGGGCAATTGCCATTGTTATACACAGTTCTGTTAAAGAACTTTTTTTTTTTCCTTTGAAACATTTATATTTTGCAAAATCCAAATCCTGTTTTAACATTTTTGTACTTTCTAAGTGAGTTTATTTAAATTCAACTCAACAAACATGTATGTATCTGATGCCTGCTACTGTCAGGCACTGTATTAGACCCTAGGGATTTGTAAAGATGACTAAGACAACGCTTAGGGCTTTGCTGTCAAACAGGCAAGAGAGGTATAAAAACAAATAATTGTAATACAGTATTTAAATGCTGTAAGTATGAACCAGATATAAAACAGAATGGAAAAGGCAATGATTATCTAGGGGAAAGAGCTAAGAGGGCTTAGGAAGAGGAGAGTCATTGATTTCTGAGTTAAGTTTTGAAGGATGAGTTGTTGAGTTGACAAGTTGAGTGCATAATGGAAAGAGGGACTTGCAGATGAGTTGAGGGAGTGCAAATCATTTAGAGTAAGTTAAGGAAAGAGGGTAAAGAGAAGGAGAAGATGGGAGGATGAGGCTAGAGAAGTAGTCAGGGGCCAAATCTTAAAGAATTTTGGTTTTGAGGGACTATGTATGCAATGCAAAGGACTTTGGTGGATTTCATTCCACAGGCTACATGGATCCATTGAAGGATTTTAAGCAGAGAAGCAACATGATGGAACTTTTATTTTAGAAGGATTACTCCAGTTGCCGTACACATGATAGAACTGAAGTAGAGCGAAACCAGATAGAAGGCTTGACTAGTTTTGTACAAGCAAATAACAACACAGTATACTGCAAAGAGCATGACTGAGATTGTTTTAAGTCCCAGTTCAACCACCTACTAGCTCTCCAACTCTGAAAGTTCCTCATCAGTGAAATGAGAGTAATAGAAATCTCTCACTGGGTATTATGGAAAATCATATGAAATAACGTGTATACATGGAATTGGTCCAAAGAGCTGAGTATAAATATTAGCTGTTATATATCAGCTTCTGGTTTTGCAGAGTTTTAGGTAACCTGTAACCAAGTTAGGGTTTTCAAGAAGCACTTGTATTCTCTTTCTATCAGTCTCCCAATAAAACAAAGAAATCAAGAGGTTTACAAACCTTTTTACTTACATTAGGATTCATCTTTCAGGATTTTTTGAACATTTGAAAAATAACATAACTAAAGCTTTTTCCTTCGGACACCCTGCCAGACTCTGAGTTGGAGAATCAGGCCTAATGTCCTTTTTAGTCAGTGGTGCAATAGGAAAAGACCACAGCCCTAGTTCAGCAAGTGAGCTTTTTAGGTAAGAAATAGCATCAGAGTCTACTCTGCCTCTGTTTCTTCAAGTGTTTAAGAAGAATAATGTGAACAGGTGTCCTAGCTACCTTGTATATCGGTTGTGAGGATCACATCCTTTCCATAAGTAAGCACTCAGTAAACTACTATTCAAGTTACTATTACAAAGAATGTAGAAATGAATCAGATATGGATCCTAATATCAAGGGAATCATAGCATTAAAAGAACTGTAAAAGATATCTACAAATAACTAATATGAAGAAGATAATATGTGAGTCAGATAGCATTGGAAATTATAAAGGACTTTGAAACTGGAAGTCATTTATATTTTGTGTAATACATTGTAAAAAATATTGTTTTATAAAGTGCATTTTACATGTTCTCACTATTTGTAAGGTGCTTCTCCAAGCAAAGATGAAATAGGGTCACTTTCTTGGAAACCTGTGGAAAATGAATGATAAAGACGGATTAAGATTTTAGGTAGGTTTTTAAACGTATATGCATATTTTTGTCCCAGGTTTCATATTCACTGATATCCAAGTAACTTTGTTAAAGTACTCTTTGAGCCTCAGGTGTGTGTTTGGGGGGGGTGGGGAGGGTGTAGCATGTAGTGTGTGTAATGGAGATGATGTCACGTACCTCTCAGGTTTGTTGTGATGAATGGTCATTATATGTAAAAGTGCTAAAGAAAACAATGTTCATTCCTTCCATTACACTACCCACCTTTTCACTATTGTCAGATGTTAAGCTTTGAGACAGCAGCTTCTTTGGGATATTTTCAAGTTTATTTTTACTTACGAAAAATTTCAAAAATCCAACAAAACCAAAAAGTTTTTGCAATGAAAAACTCATGTCCACCACCTAAATTTTGCCATTGCTTGTAAATGTCACATATCTACTTACCTGTCCCTCCACCCACCCGGCCGTATTGAGATTTCTCTAGTGATTCCTTAGGACTTTTCTGAAGGAGGTTTTTTAAACAAGATAGGGTATTTTCACTAATTTGGAAGCCAGGAGTGCAAATACATTTCAGACATTTGTACTTAAATGGCAGTTTTCTTATTTACATTGTTTGCTGCTGTGAAGAATTTTATTTACTGAGTGATTCATTATTTGAATCTATCTGTACTATTTGTGCTCCTACAGTATCGTTTCCAACCTTAAATTGTCCCATCACATTTTCCTGAGAATGCCTTCAGTTAATCTTTCTTTCAGTGTCACATTGAGAGTAGGCTCTTTATAGTCCTCCTTGTTGTCTCTTTTCCTTTGAAAGTATCCTTAAAAATTGATAAGAAACAGTAGTGTGCATTCTGTGCCTGCTGGCGACCACTGCAGCTGGAAGCTTTGTTGGCGTGGAGAGGGGCGCCTGCACAGGTCTTCAGAGCTCAGGTAGCTCAGCGCTTCCCCTCAACTCCCACATTTTGTTTCTGAGTGTGGGCTTTTTCCCAAGACAGTTGGTCTCTTTAGTATGCCCTAACAGGAAGTACAACCCTTTACCCATGTTTGGTTATAGGCTCTCAGCATTGAGTGATTTTCTCCATTTTATAGCTTTATTTAGATTATATTTGACAGAAATTCTTCTAAGTTTCTGATTCTCTGATGGTACTCTTCCCTGTTTTCCAGTGCTGCCAAGTGTTAGGTGGATTTCCTTAATGAGCTATGAGGACTGTATTCAGAAAAGTCTTTGAAAAGCTAAGTTATATTCATAATTATGTCTCTCAATTCCTTTCATCCTCTCATTACCTGTTCGTAATGATCCTGTGAGATTTGAGACTTACAGATACTAAAGGACCCAGCTCGTTTTGTTCCATTTTGAGATACTTGCCTTAAACTGTTTGTCTCTCATAAATCACCTGTGAGTTCTACTTACAAACCACCCAGATATTTTTTAAATTCAGAAAGTAGTCTTAGTAGAACTAAGAGTGGTATCATAGAGGGAGACTGGGTGACTATTTTAGATAGAGTGGTCAGGAAAGGCTTCTCTGGGGAGATGATATTTAAGCTGAGACCCAAATGATAAGAAGTGAGCCATGTGAATATGCGGTGGAACATTCCAGGTAGTGCAAAGGCACTCAGGTACTGAGGAGTTTAGCCTGCATCTGGAGCAAAAGAGGACAGCATGGCTTGAACAACGGGAATGATGAGGGCTGTAGGAGAGGAGGGGTAGAGGGAAGGGTCGGATCGTGTAGGATGATATGGGTCATGTTAATAAAGGACTTGGATTTAATTTTAAGAGCTATGAGGAGCCTTTGGGAGATGTTAAGCAGGGGAGGGGCATGATCTAACTTACATTAACAAATAACCAGGATAGGGTCATATGGTGGAGAAAATCACCCAGTGCTAAGAGCCTCTAACCAGAGGCAGAAGATTGTATTTACTCCTAGGGCATACTAAATGGCCTAGATTTCCTGGATAAAACCCAAGCCTCAGAGACAAGAGATCGGCCAAATTACCTTGCTCTAAATCCCAGCTCCACCATTTACTAACTATTTTTGGGCAAATTCTAAGACATCTCCCTGTATGGATTTTCTCCTCTATATGAAGATAATATTAGTACCCACGTGGGGCGCCTGGGTGGCTCAGTTGGTTAAGCATCCGACTCTTGATTTCGACTCAGGTTATGATCTCAGGGTTGTGGGATCAGCTTAGTATCAGGCTCTGTGCTCAGCAGGGAGTCTGTTTGAGATTCTCTCTCTTCCTCTCCCTCCCACTCATGTGCTCTCTCTCTCAATAAATAAATAAAATACTAAATAAAATAATAGTACCTACCTTACTGGGCTGTGAGAATTGAACAACTTAATGCAGGTAAAGTGGTTAGAACATATTAAGTTCTTAATATTTAAGTTTATAATTTATTTCCTCTAGATATGGGTGGTCTAACATGATAGCCATGTGGTTAGTGGGACTGAGGTACTGAATTGTAAATTTTACTTACTTACGTGTGTGTGTGTGTGTGTGTGTGTGTATATATATATATATATATATATTTTTTTTTTTTTTTTTGAGAGAAGGAGAGTGGTGGGGAGGGGGAGAGGGAGAGGGAGAAAGAGAATCTTAAGCAGACTTCACACTCAGCGTGAAGCCCAATTCGGGGCTTGGCCTTACAACCCTGACATCATGACTTGAGCCAAAATCAAGAGTCCGACACTTAGCCAGCTGAGCCACCCAGGCACCCCTTGAATTATATTTCTGTTGGGCAGCACTGCTCTGGACTCTGGGTCAGGGGGAGAGTGTTGGAAGAAGCGTACGGACAGACGTAGGTGCTTTTCCTGATTACGCAAGTGCCCTTGAAGATTCCCAAACACCTTCATCCAGTGCAGCCTCTCTCCCCATCAAATGAGCCCTCCCTCTTACCCTCTTCCTGAGTATCAGTTCGTGTAATGAGCCTGCCGTCACTGATAGTGTTTTGTATTCTTCAGGTGTTCAGAGTGGGAAAAAAAGTTACGAATCACTGCTCTGTATTAAAGAGTATTGCACAGGTTTTATACCTATCAATGATTTTGATGAAATACATTTCTGGGGTTCTCTGAACTAGTATCACCATATAAGATTGTTCTCTGAAATAAAATCCACCACTAATCCTGGCCCAGTGAACCCCAGAGACTTAAAATGAGGAAAAAATTAAAGTAGATTTTAATTAAGGAATGAATTGCTGGGTCAAAAGCTGAGGAAGTTGAGAAAGCATCTTGTGTCCTAAAAGCTAAATTTCCAGGATTAAAAAACAACAACAACAACAACACTCAAAAAGCTAATAAGCAAGCAGAAACTTTTCTCTGAAGTGAAACTGGACATATGTTTTTTGGGTTTTTTTTTTTTTCCTCATGCCTCTTGGTTCCTGCTGGTTCTGTGGTTCTATAGAAAGGTTTTCTGACTTGAGAGCGTGAAGAAGGTTCCTAGTAAATACAGAATGACTGTTAGCAGATGGCACCACTCTTCTGCCTTCGCTGTTTGGAATGTTTATATCCTTTATCCTACCCAAATAATTAAAAAAAATCTATGATCTGCCTTAGCTTAATACCACATCTCAAAGATTATCCATGCCCTCTCAGTCAGGTCGTCTTCTAGAGAAGAGAGCCCTTGCCTGAGATTGCTGTACTGCTTCAGACTCACACAGGACACGTTTCACTGGAGGCCCCTTTGTAGTCTCTGGTCTTTCTGATGGCAGAGAAGAAAGAGGTAGTGTCAAAGACTCCCAACCAGAAATGGGTGTCAGGGCGATTGCCTGAGTCGCTTGCAGGAAGACAACTGGTATCACTCGATGAAGTTCCCGTATTTCAGTAACTGTAGGATTTTCTATGAAGCCATAAAATCAGACACTTGTGGCGATGGATGATGCGGAAACAGGAGTGCAGCTTGTCTGTAGTAAATATGAGACCTGCCTGGGAATGCACTGTCGAGTTCTCACCTCCTAGTTTTCTGGTGAAGAATTTGAAGCCTGAGGAAGTGACTCCTTGGTGACCTGGAATGAATCAGGCCAAGTTTAGGCCTAAGTTGCAGCTTAGTTTCTTCTTACAAAGAAACCATAATTGCCCCCAAGTTTGTAATTGTGTAAGATTCATACAAGACCCTGGATAATGCCAGGGAGTCATAACTCACTTCTTTTAGGCTAAGAACCTGAGACTTTGGGGGGATTTATAGAATGATTTATAGATTCCACTCTGTCGATGAGCCCAGATTACTTTATGTACCTGTCTTAGTGACCTAAGCAGGTGAGGATTTAATCTACTCTCAGGGCTCTATGTTTGAGGAGGTAGTTTTCTATACCAGACTTTATCTTATTAGACTCTAATTTTATTAACTTGATTCTAAATTGATCTTGAGATATCTGGTACCTGGTAGCATAGACATTTTTCAAAGGTCTGTTTGGGCAGTATGAACAGATAAAAAGTGGTAAACGGGTTAATAGTCTCTTACTGGTCCCCAAAGCCATATGAGTCTGACCTCAGATTTTAATTTTGTCACCATGAAAAGCTTTCATTAAGTGGTTCCTGTCTGCAGATGGTGACATGCATTCAAATCTTCACTCTGGGAAACCTTGGGGAAATAAGTCACTCTTAGCTTATTGTTCTGGATGGCTACAGGTTTGTTCGACTGTACATTAAATCTTTATTTTTAAAAATCATTTTAGTTGGAAATTATTCTAAAATAAATTGTGCCTTTCTTCCTTTTAATTTAGTTTAACCTTTTCTTAATGATGCAGATCCTTATGGTGAGTGTGTGTGTGTGTCTCTGTATGTAAAGGATACAAAGTTCCATGGGCTTTTTAGTCTATTCCTAACTCCGTTTTTCCCACAAGACCGTTTTTTAGTGCATGATTTTTACAAAGTGCCGGTTTTCCGGAATCCATATTGTTGTATATAAATGCCTGGAGTTAAGTCTGTGGGTCACAGTCATAAAAGGTTTAAAAACCATTGCACTAGGTAACTCCTTCCTCCTGCTAACAATACTTTCTTTTTTTTTTTTTTAATAATTTTTTTAATGTTATGTTAGTCACCGTACAGTATATCCTTAGTTTTTGATGTAATGTTCCATGATTCATTATTTGCGTATAACACCCAGTGCACCATTGCAGTATGTGCCCTCCTTAATACCCATCACCGGCCTACCCCAGTCCCCCATCCCCCCGCCCCTCTGAAGCCCTCAGTTTGTTTCCCAGAGTCCACAGTCTCTCATAGTTCATTCCCCCTTCTGTTTACCCCCCCTCATTCTTCCCTTCCTTCTCCTACTGATCTTCCTATTTCTTATGTTCCATAAATGAGTGAAACCATATGGTAATTGTCTTTCTCTGCTTGACTTATTTCACTTAGCATAATCTCCTCCAGTCCTGTCCATGTTGCTGCAAATGTTGTGAAATCGTTCTTTCTGATGGCTGAGTAGTATTCCATAGTATATATGGACCACATCTCCTTAATCCAGTCATCTGTTGAAGGGCATCTCGGCTCCTTCCACAATTTAGCTATTGTGGACAATGCTGCTATGAACATTGGGGTGCATATGGCCCTTCTCTTCACTACGTCTGTATTGTTGGGGTAAATACCCAGCAGTGCAATTGCTGGATCACAGGGTAGCTCAATTTTTAGCTTTTTAAGGGACCTCCACACTGTTTTCCAAAGTGGCTATACCAATTTGCATTCCCACCAACAGTGTAAGAGGGATCCCCTTTCTCCACATTCTCTCCAACATTTGTTGTTTCTTGCCTTGTCAATTTTTGCCATTCTAACTGGCGTAAGGTGGTATCTCAATGTGGTTTTGATTTGACTATCCTGATGGCTAATGATTTTGAACATTTTTTATGTGTCTGTTAGCCATTTGTATGTCTTCATTGGAAAAGTGTCTGTTCATATCTTCTGCCCATTTTTTGATTTGATTATTTGTTTCTCGTGCCCACTCTTGCCATTATTATTCAACATAGTACTAGAAGTCCTTGTAACAGCAATCAGACAACAAAAAGGGATAAAAGGTATCCAGATTGGCAAAGAAGAAGTCAAACTGTCTCTCTTTGCAGATGACATGATACTCTATAAGACTCCACCCTCAAATTACTAGAACTTCTAGAGCAATTCAGTAATGTGGCGGGATACAAAATCAATGCTCAGAAATCGCTGCATTTCTATGCACGAACAATGAGACTGAAGAAAGAGAAATTAGGGAATCCATTCCATTTACAATAGCACCAAAAATCACACATTATCTTGGAATTAACCAGAGACGTAAAGGATCTATATTCTGGAAACTACAGATCACTCTTGAAAGACATTGAAGAAGACACAAAAAGATGGAAAAATATTCCATGCTCACGGATCGGAAGAATAAACATAGTTAAAATGTCTATGCTACCCAGAGCAATGTACACTTTCAATGCCATCCTGATCAAAATACCAATGACTTTTTCAAAGAGCTGGAACAAACAGCCCTTAAATTTGTGTGGAACCAGAAAAGGCCCCGAATCACCAAGGAATTGTTGAAAAGGAAAAACAAAGCTGGGGGCATCACGTTGCCGGATTTCAAGCTGTACTACAAAGCTGTGATCACAAAGACAGCATGGTACTGGCACAAAAACAGACACACAGACCAATGGAACAGAATAGAGAACCCAGAAATGGACCCTCGGCTCTTTGGGCAACTAATCTTTGACAAAGCAGGAAAAAACATCCGGTGGAAAAAAGACAGTCTCTTCAATAAATGGTGCTGGGAAAATTGGACAGCTACATGCAAAAGAATGAAACTTGACCACTCTCTCACACCATACACAAAGAGAAACTCCAAATGGATGAAAGACCTCGATGTGAGACAGGAATCCATCAAAATCCTAGAGGAGAACATAGGCTGCAACCTCTTTGACATTGGCCACAGCAACTTTTTTCATGACACATCTCCAAAGGCAAGAGAAACAAAAGAAAAAATGAACTTGTGGGACTTCATCAAGATAAAAAGCTTCTGCACAGCCAAGGAAACAGTCAAAAAAACTAAGAGGCAGCCCAGGGAATGGGAGAAGATATTTGCAAATGACACTACAGATAAAAGACTGGTATCCAAGATCTACAAAGAACTTAACAATACTTTCTTATGTTTGCATAGTACTTGATTTTTTGCCAAGCCTCTGTGTATGTGTGTGTGTGTGTATATATATATATAGCCTATGATAAGTAAACCAGGAAAGGGATTAATTTTTTGGTGTTTTTAAATACAGTAAGCAAGCATAATGGAACCAGAAAGAGCATGGACTTTCAAATTAGACAGTCTTTAATTTTAGCCTTTCAATTTAGTAGCTATGTGACCTTGGACGCCTTAATTAATCTCACTGAGTTAACTTCAGAATTTCAGCTCTTTTTTTTCTTTTAACTAAATGGGAAATCCCATTGTTGGGTTCTTTAAATCAAGTAATGAAGGTAGAAGTGCCTGCTAGGGACAACAGGGATGACCCTCACAAACAAAATGTTGACTGGAAGGAAGTAGACGTGAAAGAGCACATGCGGTATATTTTGTTTATATAAAGTCCAAAACAAGCAGAACTACTCTACAATGCTAGAAGTCAAGCCAGTGTTTACTCTGGGTGGAGTAATGACTGGGAGAGGACACAAAGGAGTACTTCTTTGGGTGCTAGTAACAATCCCTTTCTTGGTTTGGAGATACATTGTAAAAGTTCATGACCTTTATACTTATGATTTGTGTACTTTTCAATACGTATGTTATACTTTATTAAAAAGTCATTTTTAAAGTGCTTAGCACAGAAACTAGCACATAGTGGATTCCCTTCTCCTATGACGGTTCCATAAGTTAGCAATATGAAAAGTATATTTAACAAAATGACCCCAGCTCTTTTCCTTGTAACCTCTCAGTTTCTTTGTTCCGTTGGGTTCTCTGTCTCCTGATTCCAGTCTTATACCTAGGCATGTTTAATAAATATATACGGTGGGAATCCCAATTGGTGTAGCTGAAGGAGTTTAGATCAGTCAGATAAGGTGAAATTGAATGTCTCACCCCTGTGATTCAGGAGTAAATCAGCAATATGAATTCTGATTTGGTGTTATTCTCTGATGATTACTTGATTTGATGTTTTGCTTTTTAAGTGGAGATTAAATGGATTTTTAAATTTTGCCTGATATCAGATCAACTTCATTATTGAGTTTTTTTTATGGTGGGACATTGGACTTATTCTCTTATTTCTGTCACTTTTAGTACAAGCCAATTATAGTATAGCAGGCTGTGAAATAGTCACGGTCACACCCTGTAACACCTCATATCATTTGCTTCAGTTCTCATCACTGAAAGAGAACCATAGGTATTGTTTTTACCTTATTGCTTTGTACTACAAGTATAGAAACAGAACTTAGATACTTGGAAATTTATTTATGCAAGGTCCTGTTATAAAAAACTCAGAATTGTTGAAAAGTCAATTAAAAAAACTCAAAGTTATTTTTTCTACTATAGGCAATGTATGGGATATAAAATAAGCCTATGACAGCCTCTGCCCTCAGGGAGGGTCGATTCCTGTAGGGGAGGTTTGAGAGATGAGCAGAAAATGAATTTGTCTACATTTACTTTTGGTCTTTTGGATGTTGTTGGTCTCGGAGAGAAGACTTGGACTTGGACTTTCAAAGAGAAGGTTTCTGAGAGAAATACTAGCAAGGCCATTTAATCCACAGAGAGCTGTGGTGAGGATTGTGTGAATGCCAGTGGAACCAAGAGGCAGGGACCTGACGGACTTCATTCATTAGGGATTAGTAATGTGACAGAAAGCTAGGGAGGCAGAGAAGGACCCCTACCTATCACATACTTACTTATATCCATTCATTAAAATAGATAATGCTATTCAACCCTCACAAACCCTTTGGAGTAGACACGATTATTCCCACATTAAAGATGGCAGAAATTGGGGATGCCTGGGTGACTCAGTCAGTTAAGCATCTGCCTTCGGCTCAGGTCATGATCCCAGGGTCCTGGGATCAAGTCCCACATCGGGCTCCTTGCTCAGTGAGGAGCCTGCTTCTCTCTCTGCCTGCTGCTCCCCCTGCTTGTGCTCTCTCTTTCTCTGACAAATAAATAAAATCTTAATAAAAAAATAAAGATGCAGAAATTGTGGCTCAGAGACATTTAGTAATGTGTCCAAGTTTACAAAGCTAGTGACAGAATTGTTATTCAGACTCAAAGCCCATCTCATGCTTTATATAGATAGTAATGTTATCCAAAGAAAGGATGGATTTGTCAGAAGATAGCTTGGAAACCTGCAGAATGGTTGTTAAGAGGTCATAAACAAAATTGACGGCTGGTTGCATCTAGGATTACCCAGGAAAGAGAATGCTATGACTCCAGAACTTAGTTTCTTTTAAATCTGTGTGAAGCTTTTTATATTTCTCTTGTGAGGTGGTTCAGTGGGACTGTGATACAGGTCCACCTGTTACCTGTTTCATTTCTTTCTTTTTTGGGGGAGGAGGTAAAATATATGTAACGTAAAATTTACCATTTTATTTTATTTTTTTAAGATTTTATTTATTGATTTGACAGAGAGAGAGCACAAGCAGGGGGAGTGGGAGAGGAAGAAGCAGGCTCCCAGCAGAGGAGCCTGATGTCGGGCTCGATCCCGGAACGCCGGGATCACGCCCCGAGCTGAAGGCAAACGCTTAACAACTAAGCCACCCAGGCGCCCCAAAATTTACCATTTTAACCACTTAAAGGCATTAAGTACATTTACAGTGTTGTGTACCCTTTACTACTATCTCTAAAATGTTTTCATCATCACAAGCAGAAACTCTGTACCTATTAAATCATAACACTCCATTCCCTCCTCTGCCCTGCCCCTAGTACCTCTACTTTCCATCTCCATGAATTTGCTTTTTCTAGTTACCAAGTATAAGTGGAATCATACAATATTTGTCCTTTTGTGTTTGGCTTATTTTATTTAGAGTAATGTTTTCAAGATGTGTCTCTGTTGTAGCAAGTATCAGAATTGTATTCCTTTTTATGGAAGAAATATTCCATTGTGTGTATAAAGGACATTTATGTATCCATTCATTTCCTGATGGACACTTGGATTGTTCCTTTCCTTTGGCTGTGGTGAATGATGTTGCTGTGAACATTAGTGTACAAGTGTCTGTTGTAGTCCCTGCTTTCAGTTCTTTTGGATACATACCCAGGAGTGGAGTTGCTGGATCATATGGTAATTTTATGTTTATGTTTTTGAGATTTTCCACAGCATCTGCATCACTTTTCATTCCTACTAGCTATTCGCAAGGATTCTAATTTCTCCACGTTCTGGCAACACTTGTTATTTTTGTTTTGTTTTGTTTTGTTTTATGATAGCCATTTGAGTGGGTGTGAAGTGGTATCTCATTCTGATGTTGATTTGCATTTCTGTTATTGATTAATGATGCTGAGTATCTTTTCGTGTGCTTATTGGCTATCTGTATAGATAGAGAAATGTCTATTCAAGTCCCTTGCCCATTTTTTAATTGGGTTGTTTGAGGGTTTTTTGTTGTTGAATTGTAGGAGTTCTTTACATATTCTAGATATTAATCCCTTATTGGATTTATAATTTGCCAGTATTTTCTCCTATTCTCTATAGGTTGTCTCTCACACTCAGACAGTGTCCTCTGATGCACAGATGTTTTTCATTTTGATGAAATCAAGTATATCTGTTTTTCTTTCATTGCCTGTGGTTTAGATGTTATATGTAAGAATCATTGTCAAGTCCAATGTCATGAAGATTTTCCCCTGTGTTTTCTTGTAAGAGTTTTATAATCTTAGCTCTTGTGTTTAGGTCTTTGATGCATTTTGAGTTAATTTTTGTATACAGTATAAGGTAAAAGTTCAACTTCATTCTTTTGCATATGAGTATCCAGTTTTCCCAACATCATTTGTTGAAAGGAATATCCTTTTCCCATGAACGGTCTTGGCACCTTTCTTGAAAATCGTTTGACTGTATATATTAGGGTTTGTTTCCGGGCCCTTAATTCTGTTCTGTTGGCCTATAAGTCTGTCCTTATGCCAGTACCACTCTGTTCTGATTACTCTAGCTTTGTAGTAAGTTTTGAAATCAGGAAGTGTCAATCTTTCAATTTTGTTCTTCATTTTCAAGATTGTCTGAGCTATGTGGGGTCCTCTGAAATTCCACATAAATTTTAGGATGACTTTTTATATTTCTGCAAAAGACATCATTGGGATAAATTTCTTTCAGCAGTGTTTTGTGGTTTTCAGCATATGATATTTTATTTCATGTGCCTGTTATATTTCTCACAATAAATTAATGTGTTAACATTCTTATTTATCCATCATTGATTAATGATCTATAGAACTGCCCTCAAGAATATATTCTGTTTTTAACAGACTCAGTGTTCTGAACCCACAAAGCTGAGGGAAGGATCCTGGAAATTGAAAACCTATCTGAATTGCTGCCTTTGGGAAGCCCTGTCTGGGTGTCCAGCCTGTTGGTGTCCACCGAGAAAAACCTAGTTTCACTGCATGTCTTCTTTGATCTACAGTAGTTCACATTTCTAATTTTTTTCTCTTGTTTGCTTCCAGATTTCTCCATCTTGCTAAGGAGGAACGCTTTCCTATTTGATATAGCTGATGGTACCATGCAAACATCGGATCCTCGGAAAGGTCAGAGCCTGTATTTATATGTAACAGAGATAGAGAGTTTTCCCCTGTTAGGTTGTATATGAATGTATGTGTCACAAAAAGCGATTAGAGCGAATAAAAGAACCTCACCCTTTCTTGCCAATTTAATCCTGCAGTTTTAACAACTCTTGCGTGTCATTTACACGGCTCTTGATGGTGTGCACAGTACTCTTCACATAATCGTCTTGCACAGTCTTGACAGTCATCTTGTGAAGTAGGTACAGTTGCTGATCCTGTTTTATGGAAACAGCGAGGGCTTAAGAGACTTCTTCAAAATCATGTTACTATGTGCTGTACAGCTAGTTCTAGGTCTTAGATCTTTTGCCTTTAAATCTCTTTCTCCTCACTGCGTCACAAGTTGAAGATCAGTGTCAGAATTTAGAAGGCGTGTGAGCATTCAGTACGGCAGCTGTATGGACATTGGGAGTAACGTACATAAAAGTCTGTGAAAAAAGTTAAAATCCGTTTATGGATATAAACTATCATTAATAAGTCAGATCTTGATATTGAATGTCTAACACAATGTATGAGATGACACCAGATGGCTCAGTATATAATATACCATTGTCTTAGTAGGCAGATGAGGCTCTTCGTTTGCTGCCTACCTACTTTTCTGTTCTCCTCTCCCTTTATCTCTGTAGCTTACCCTATCCTTTTCTATCTGTAGTAAACTACTGGCTATTAACCAAACACACGGCCATGTTCGTGCCTTAGTATCTTTGTACTATATTCCCTTTGTCTAAAATGCGTATTCATCTTTGTTCTGACAGTCCTGGCTCAACTTCATCTCTGTGAAGGCTTCCTCATGTCCCCAAGCAAAGTCAGTCATTCCTTTCTGTTTTCCAAGGGCACTTTGTATAGCAAATTTCTATGAGAGCAAGAATCACGTTGTGTTACGGTGGTGTATTTGAATGGCTACCTGTCCTACTAATCTGTGAGTTCTTCGTGAGCATAGGCTTGCACTTTGTCTTTGTGTCCTTAACGCCCCACATTACTCCTGGTCAGATACATTGTGTTCAAAGAATTAAAGACTAGCTCCCCTTAAAGAACGTGTGCACCAGTCTTAGTGGGAGACTGACCACGTACAAACACTTAGAAGCGTCTAAGTAAATATGGTCCATGCTTGAAGTAGAACAGAGGGTTGATCACAGCCAAACTGCATTATTTAGGGAAGAATTCCTCTAGATCAGGGATTAACAAACTGGGGCTCATAGGTCAAATTCTGTTGGCTGCCTGTTTTGTAAGTAAAGGTTTTTTTGGAACATAGCCATGTTTATTGTTAATGTGTTACCTATGGCTACTTTCATGCTGCAGTAGTGGAGTTGAGAAATTGCAAAAGAAACTGTATGTCCCATAAAACTAATTAAAAAATTAATTAGCCTCTGTCTCTTTACAGAAGAAGTTTTCCAAACCCTGCTTTAGGAGGTGGGTTTTGAATAGAGGTATGAAAAGAAAAGGAACGTGAATTGGTGAAGCATGAGTGTGTATCGTAATGAAAACAAGCTGTAGGAGTAGGTATGCTAAGTGAGGAAGTTTCACTTTAATCGGGTTTGTCAGAGAGAGCTATGTTGAAGTGTCAAGAATGCTTCAGATTGAGAAAGAGGGAACATAGAAATTCAAGAAAGAAATTACGAATTTAACGCTTTGGATCTGTAATAAGACAGTTTCCTGATGAATAGCAGGGCATGAGGATGATGATGACAGAGAAGAAGGAAGCAGCAATGCCCAGTAACATGGATTGTCTACAGTGCCCATGTACTGGTCTAAGTGCTTTCTATGTATCCTGTTTAATTCTCCTAGCACCTAAGTGAGCTAATTGCTGTTATTGTCTTTACTTTGCAGATAAGGAAACCAAGGCACAGGGGGTTAAGTTACTTGGCCGAGGTTGTACAGCTAGTAAGGGATAGAACCAGATGCAAACCCTGGCGGTATCGCTGCAGGATCTTCATAATAGAGGAGGGAAATGTAGGGATATTTGGTAAAAATACCCTTGAGCTTGGACTAAGGTAATTAGCCTGAATAATTAGGAAGTGTGCTAACCCATCATGGTAAAGAGAAAATAAACAGACCGTGGAGGTGTAATGTTGGAAGGCAGAACGATATACTGTGGATTAGGTGGAATGGGAGAGAACAAGAAGGAGCTGCATTATATAGTTAGACACGTTATATAGTTAGTCATTGCGTTTCACCTTGATAAGACCAGAAAGCAGTTAACTTTCCCTGCACACATGAAAACGGCCCCAAAATGCCTAAAGAGCGGGCATACTCAATTGAGATAGAGATGAGCAGTGATTTTCCAAGAGGTAGGTGACATTCAACACCCTCCAAGCATATTAGAGTCGGTGGAGGTGTCACATCAGACACATGCCATTCTCTCCCTTTCTGTTTTGTTTCCCTGAGGAGCCTTGTTCCTGTCTAACTCCCTACCACTACTGTGATAAACATTTACCCCCTTGGACCACTTTCTTTTTAATGTATGTATGTGTTAAAATTATGTATATGCACTGTGAAAAATTTGGCAACAGAAGTATACCGAATGAAAAGGCAAAGTTTCCCTCCTGTTACTATCTTGTTGTCTTGAGAGACCTCTTTTAAAAGTTCAGTTGTAGATGAAACTACTATTACTAATGGAAGTATGCTGGGATTCCCTCATGGTTATTGCGATAAAAAAAAATACTGAGGGGCGCCTGGGTGGCACAGCGGTTAAGCGCCTGCCTTCGGCTCAGGGCGTGATCCCGGCGTTATGGGATCGAGCCCCACATCAGGCTCCTCCGCTGGGAGCCTGCTTCTTCCTCTCCCACTCCCCCTGCTTGTGTTCCCTCTCTCGCTGGCTGTCTCTATCTCTGTCAAATAAATAAATAAAATCTTTAAAAAAAAAAATACTGAAACTAGGGATGTACTGTATGGTGACTAACATAATATAATAAAAATTATTATAAAAAAATAAATAAAAAAAAAATACTGCGAATCACTTTCCTAAGGCCAAGATGCACAGCCAAGAATGGAAGGCACTTCCTGGGGAGATGCGGGATCTTCATCAGTGGGGGTATAAGAAGAGACTCGGTGAAGATTCAGACACTGGCTGGGGTTGGTGGAATTGGAGGCAAGGAAGGAGGAGGCATTGAACTAAATGGCTTTTACTGTTCCTTCCAAACCTGTAGTTCTGTATTATACCATCTGACTGATTACCAAGCACAAAGAACAAGACGCCATCAGGACTGGCATGGATGACTTGAGTGGACAACAAAATAGTATAAGAGAAAATCCAATGTATAAAATCCAAATTTATAGAACAAGTTACTTTGCAGTAAAACATTGAGCTTACTTTAATGAAGGTTTCTTTTTTTTTTTTTTTTTTTTTTTAAAGATTTTATTTATTTATTCGACAGAGATAGAGACAGCCAGCGAGAGAGGGAACACAAGCAGGGGGAGTGGGAGAGAAGGAAGCAGGCTCATAGCGGAAGAGCCTGATGTGGGGCTCGATCCCATAACGCCAGGATCACGCCCTGAGCCGAAGGCAGACGCTTAACCGCTGTGCCACCCAGGCGCCCCTAATGAAGGTTTCTTTTAACTAACCATCTTGGTGTGCTCAAAATAGACTTCATTTTTTATTAAAAATTCCATTTACACTAAATTTTGTATTTGTGTAAAATAAAAGCATCACACATTGTTCATTATTTCAAAGAAAGAGGATATTTCAGGTTATCCAGCCTGGTTTTAAGTTGTAACAGGTACAGAGGAAATAATTGGGCTGGTACCTTGATGCTGCTGTCCATAGACTCACAATATGATAGAACTTAAAAGGGATCTTACAGATCATGAATGAAGTTCGGCCCCTTTGTTGTACAAATGAGGAAAGTAAAAACCAAAGATGATGTGTTCTTGGCTCAGTCTCACGGTAGCCTAGCTGGAACTTGACTCTCAAAGATTAGAGAGAGGGGCGCCTGGGTGGCACAGCGGTTAAGCGTCTGCCTTCAGCTCAGGGCGTGATCCCGGTGTTGTGGGATCAAGCCCCACATCAGGCTCCTCCGCTATGAGCCTGCTTCTTCCTCTCCCACTCCCCCTGCTTGTGTTCCCTCTCTCGCTGGCTGTCTCTATCTCTGTCGAATAAATAAATAAATCTTTAAAAAAAAAAAAAAGTGCCTGCCATGGTGCCAGTACATGGTAGGTGAAGAAGCAGAAGGGAAAGAAGATGATGATGAGGATGTTGTTATTTCTTCTGCCCCCATGTCAGACTTCTGTGGGCCTTCAGAGGAGAAGTTGGTATTGTAGAAATACATACCGTCCATGCTGCAAACCCAGCATGATGAATTCAGGAGGTCCATACCCCCATAAAATTGTAGGATCTCAGATTTGGATAGGCCTTTTAAGGTTACCTAGTCCAACATTCCTCTTCCTTTTCATGATTTAATACTTCCACCAAGAAGTTATCTTACCTTTGCTTCCATACCCTCCATGATGGTAGAGTCATACCTTTCCTTCCCAGAGTTTATCTGATGGTTGGATACTTCTGACTGCCAGAAAGTTTTCCCTAGTAATGAGCTGAAGCCCGTCTACCTGTAGCTTCCACTCACTAGTCCTAGTTCTGTCCCTTGGGGTACTATTGAACAAGTAGAGCGAATCTCATCCCTCCTGTACATGAGAACATGTCAGGTATTTGCAAACAGCTCTCCTGTTTCCCCTGAGTCTTCTCGTCTCCTGGTTAAACCTCCACAGTTTCTTAAACCTTTACTCTCCTTGTTGCTTTCCTTTGAATAGGATTGTGTGCCTGTATCTCATTCAGAGTAGAGGGTCTAGATTTGAACATAAAACTTCACCTCCAGAGTCTCCTGACTGGCGGTGTAGATCATCCAGTACTGTTAACTCTTTTTTTTTTTTTTTTGGATACTGATGGAAATGATGGTGGTGGTGGTGCATTACTTAGTTCATGACATCAGAGCCATATATGTCTGCCAGGAAGTATGATGCGGCACCTCTGGTCCACTAAACTTCTTCCCTGTTCAGGAAACATGAGCCAGATGTGCAGAAAGCATTAGCCTCTCTTAGGCTCTGGATCACACCTCTGTAAGCCTCTGGAAAGGGGACACATTATACGTAGTTGAAGTCTGCTAGGACTGCCTGCAAAACAAAGGGAGTTACAGCTTCTCTGCATTTTCATTAGCTATTCATTGCTAACTGCTTTGCTTGTTAAAGGAAATACTGATGTTCTCTGGGGTTCCTCTCTCTGTGTGCACGTGCAGAGATGTATAATTGCTACAGAGGGAGTGGGGGCAGGGATGATTGCCAAGGAGAGATCTGTTCCATCTTCTTTGTTCACATCTGCTGCATGCACAAGACAGGATTTATTGCTCTCTTCGAGAAAGGGATTGCCTAGCTTGCTTCCCCTTCCCCCTCTTCTGGCAGATCATCCCAGAGGAATATTACCATCTCATCACGCTTCTCTCTGAACAGAGTAAAAGTAAATGCAGGAGAGCTGGAGGCAGAGAATCAGCTAAAAGGCACTAGGAATAGTTGCTAATAAGAGAGTGGCTAATCAGTGGTACATCCCAGACTAGTCCCTTGTCTGTCTCCTGCCTCCTCTGTAGGTTGTCCTCCATGGCCACAGTGGGGCAGGTGTTCTCCCAGCTTTTCCTTTTTGATCGCTATGCTTCTCAGCATAGGATTATGGTTTATTAAAATCACAACTGCTTTGTAACATTGAAAGAGTTCTGTCTTAATGGGTTTTCAGAAGTACATTTGATGCTTCTTTTTTCTATTTTCCAGTTTCTATTTCTGAGAAAAACATCCCTCCTCCTCTCTCCCTTCTTCCCTTCCTCCCCACCCCCTCTCTCTCATTGATATGTGCATGTAAGCCTGCATTACTTCTTTTGTGTTTTCCAAGCTCTATGAATATTTAAAACATGGTACCTTTGGACATCCTCCATTTAATCTAGTTTTGCCTCATTAAATCCCAGACTATGCTTAATATTAATTCAGTGTCCAGATCAAGCTAATAAGCATCCGTGCTTCAGTTTTCACTGTAGCAAAGTGGGTAGAATATCTAAGTTGGGCTATTTTATATTAGAAGCATTTGTAGGGTTTCTTTCTTGTGAGTATTTTTGTCTTTTTTTTTTTTTTTTTTTTGAGAGAGAGGCAGTGTAGTTAAGAGCATAGTTTGGGATACTGGCTTTTCTACTGACTAACCTTTTAGAAAGTTATTCAGCCTCTCTGGGTATTATTTCCTCATTAGGTAAAAAGGGATAATGATACCATACTAAGTGGTCTCACACTGGTGAAGATTTCACAAGATGGTTTTATGGAAATATTTAGCACAATATCTGGTACATAGTAAACACTTAAAAATAATAGCTATGGAATGTTAAGAAAAATAATTATTATTGTTAATATATAAGTGATAATTTATAACTAAATTTTTTTCTTAATATATGAAGAATTTCTTCTACTTTTCCTTGCTTCAGGGGATGGCCTGTTATGATTGTTTTGCCACGTGTTAAAAGGATGCTTCCATAGCCTTGTAAATTTTTCTGCTACATATTATTTTTCTCTCAAGGGTTTCCAGAAATACCAGAACCCTTACATCCTCTAAGTCTTGCACTATCCAGTTCAGTCACCACCGGCCACATGCGTCTATTTAAATTTAATAAAAATTAAATGCAAACAAAAATGGAACTCTTCAGTCACACTGGCCACATTTCAAGGGCTGAAGAGCCACATGTGGCTAATGGCCGCCCACTAGATGGTACAGAACATTCTGGCATTAGAGGAAGTTCTACAGGACAGCACCGCTTTATTTTACTGGTCTATGCTCTTGTGCTCTTTTCTCAGAACTCAAAGAGGCTGTATTTTCTAGGATGTTCCACAGATTCCTCTCTTAATGTTTCAGGCTCCAGACTGCATTTGGAGGATGCAGGTTACTCTTCTTATTCCTGCCTCTTAGTGTCATTACAGTCTTTTGGAATACATAGAGGCACTTCCACTGCCCCCAAGAAGACTGCATTATGATAATCTTTTAAAGGTTCCGGTCCACAGTAAGAGGAAGCCAGAGGGAGAAGAGCCAAAGTAGAAGTAATTCTAGCAGATATTCCTTAGAGTTGTTACTCAAAAACTGAGTATTTGAATCCTTAGAGGCTAACTAGTAATAGGAGGCTGTAATGTCCTGTGTCCTCTTTGTAAGTACATTGTATGATTTCAGGATCTCAGTTTTCCCTCTGAGAATCAAGGTAGCAAACAGCAAGTTTTTCCTTAATAATCCCTATTAACTGTATTATGTGCTTTTAAAGCCATTTTTGTTCATTTGTTCTTCACAAAAACCTAGTTAAGCAAGTAGCATTGGGATTATCATCCCTATTTTGCTGATAAGAAAACTGAGGCTCAGTGTAGTTCAATTAGTTGCCTAAACTCTTTAAGGGAGAGTACAGTTGACATTCAAAATGATACAGTTTTAACTTCCAATTTCCTATTTGTTTTGTTTTGTCTTTATTTTGTTTTGCTTTATTTTACTACCAGTCAGACTATGGTAAAAGAAAGAGTGAAGATTCTCTAGGGCAACTTGGAAACTGAGTAGTGTTGCATGGGGCAGGTGCTCTAAAAGAATGACTATGGCCTCGTTTGTCCTATGACCATGTGTATTAGCCTGCTCAGACTTTCAGGCTGGGTGGCTTACACAACAGAAATTAATTTTCTCACAGTTTCTAGTCTGGAACACCAAGATCAAGAGGCTAGCAGGGCTTGTTTCTGGTCAGGCCTCTTCTCAGCTTACAGACAATCACGTCCTCACCTGGCCTTTTTCTCTGTGTGTGTTTGTGGAGAGAGAGGGAGGGGGAGAGATCTCTGATGTCTCTTTCTCATCTTACAAGGACAAATTAGGGCCCCACCCTTATGACCTCTTTTAACCTTAGTTACCTCCTTGAAAGTCCTATCTCCAAATATCTCATTAATAGGGAGTTAGGACTATGTTCTAGGAATTGTGGGAGAGTCCATAATACCGTGTTAATGGATTTTTAGTATCTTTTGAGTTTTTGGCTTAACCTGGTTAGTTGGAAATTATATTTATATTCAGTATTTACATGGGACCAAATGTAGAAAATATCTGTATTCTTGATTTCTGTGACTATGGGGCTTAGTTAAATTAAACCTGTGGTACTTGCTATAAGTTACTACCCAACCCTGAGATATTCTAATAAGCAAAAAAGATGTGTCTAAATGTCCTACTTTTTAAATAATGTAGCCAGTTTGTTAATACTTAAGTCTCAGTACTTTAAGGGGTAATAAGTGTCCTCCTTCCTCCCACCCCCATTTTACAGATGGAGAAATTAACATACAGAAAAACTGACTTGTCAGAGGTCAGAGTAAGGTATTGGTGGATCCAGGGATAAATCCCAAACTTCTTAATTCATTGACCTGTGTTAAGTCCATTGACTATGCAGCCTAGTGGTAAGTATCTTTTTACCCTATTCTGGAGGTAAGAGGGATTAGGAGATTTAGCAAGGGCTGACTCTAGGGAATTCCTCATTACTAATTATATCATTCATTATCCATTTCTTTTAGCCATGATGTCTCTTTTGTCATTTTGTCATCAATTTTTCAGGTCGTGGAAGGAATTGGAAGTTTCGCTTTTTAAATTCCTAAAGATATTTCTGTAACAGTTCATCCACACTTGAGATTATTATTAAGAAAAGAAAGAAGAACCTATTATTTAATGAATTTGTTCTATACGTTAGGCACCATGTTAGATGCTTTGTCTAGCTTTTAAATATTATTTGTCATTAAAACTTATAGCCATTTCAGGAAGGTATGTATTCTTGCCATTTTTATAGCACCATTTTTAATAGTATTAGTTGAATTTAATAAAAACATTTCATAACTTTCAGAGTTTACATTCTAAAGAAAATTTTAGCTTTGTAGAAACTAAGAACCTTATCAAGAATCTTTAAATATAAAATCTATTTTAAGCATAGGTTTCTGGTTTATTATGTCTTATCCCTTTTTTATCCTTTGCTTGGGATTTTCTGAGGTGGGATGATTTGTCTTATCTGAGATTAAGGTAAACTTGTTCTTCCACTTGATACTAAAATCATGAGAGTTTCTCTAAAGCCTTTTCTTCTATCTCTACATCGGAAATAGTTAGGGTCCCTTTAATTACTAGGACTACAACTAAGCCGTGTGAAAAGCAAGAGTGTAATGAGCCTCCAGAGCCAACGTCCCGTAGGCCATTGGTATATTCTCTCCTCTGTCCCTCACTACTTCTCTGCCCATGGGCTGCTTTTTGCTCATTTTAGATCTGCTTTCTCCATTATAGTAAAAAATACAGCCACATTTTACTTGTCTTAGCCTACTCTCTAACATGCCTCCTGCTCTGAACTACAGTGGCCCAATATGGCACTGTCCATTAGAAATAGAGTGCAAGTTACATATGTAATTTTAAATTTTCTAGTAGCCACATTGAAAAAGGTAAAGAAGGAACAGAGGAATTAATTTTAATAATTAATTTAATAATATATTTTACTTAACTTGTGTATCTAAAATACTATTTTGACACCAATATAAAAATACATAATGAGCTGTTCTACATTCCTTTTTTTCATATTCAGTCTTCAGAATCTGGTGTGTGTTTTACAGTGATAGCACATCTCAGTGTGGACACCAAGTTTTGTCAGAAATACTTGATCTGCATTTAGATTTCAACAATTTTCAATTGAAAAAGTAGATTCCCATACCAAGTTTTATTCCAAACAAGGTGGGGGGATGGGGCATTAAGGAGGGCACGTGATGTAATGAGCACTGAGTGTTATATGCAACTGATGAATCACTGAATTCTACCTATGCAACTAATTAAAAAAAAAGTTTTCCCTATAACGGTACTGAATGTCAGTTATAAATTTAAATTAATAAAAAGTTAAAACAATTAAATATTTACTTCCTTAGTCATACTAGCCACATTTCAGGTGCTGCATATGGCTAGTGGCTACCATATTGGACAGAGGAAGTCTAGCATAATGCTTCATGGCACCATTTCTTTCTTTACATTATTCTGTCTCTGTGATATACTTTTCTTATTATTCCATTCTGACTCAATTCCTTTTCCATGGTCTTAATTTCTCCTCCCACCCTCTCCCCAGATAGAACTGGCTCCTACCCTCTCCTCTACCTTCTGAGCCCCTGTATACTTTTAATGTGGCCCCCATAATACTTTATCACACTTACTTAGGTATCTTACTCCCTCTTCTAGACTGAAGGGAGAGTACCTTGTTATTTTTTGAATCCCCCATTACCTGGCACAGGGCTGGAACCTATGTGTAGTCAAAGAATTTTTGTTTAAAGAGTGAATGAATATAATTTCAATCTGGAAATAGGAAAAGCTTTAGAGGGTTATTTTGAAAATAGCAAATTGGAGGGGTACCTGGGTGGCTTAGTCAGTTAAGCATCTGCCTTTGGCTCAGGTCATGATCCCGGGGTCCTGGGATCAAGCCCTGCATTGGTTCCTGCTTCTCCCTCTCCCCTGCTTGTGCTCTTTCTCTCTAATAAATCAATAAAATCTTTTTTTAAAAAAAGAAAATAGCAAATCGGAAGTAGAATTTAAATGTCAAATTTAATGTCAGAACAAGATTCAGTCAATCCACTGTCTTTTAAGCCTATAACATTGCATTCATTCATTCATTTCATGAACTTGAACACATGAGATGTAAAGGAGAATAAGACATAATTTATACTGCTAAATAGTTCATAGTTGGGATGTGTGCATGTGATCAGACACACACACACAAGATATGGATGCATTGCTGTCTCATAATATTGTTTGTTGCTTAGTGAAATAGAACTCCAAGGTTGAGTAGGATCTTAGAAGTTTATGTAATTAATCCCTTTCCAACCCATAAATTCCTTCTCAGCTTGGAAAAGTTTCAGCATCTTTGGTGATAAGTGGTACCCAGCCTTTCTGCTTATACTTTAGGGAATGAGTAACGCTCCTCTGCAGGGTGGTTCTCATTGCCAGGAGGTCTCTGCCTCCCTGCAGTGAATGCTGTTGCAGATGCCTCCAGTCAAAGACCCCATTTTGTGGACCTCTGGTTTAGAATTTAAACTTCATGAGAAGCAGGCGTTTTTATCTGTTTAGTGGTCTATCTTCAGTGCTATTCTAGGCATTTGCCTGACAAATAGCAGATAATGAATGTTTATTGAATTAAGAAGTCTGTAGAAACAGGATTCGGGCGTTAATTCAGTTTTCTGTTTGTGAACTATTATTACGTATCTTTCATTGCTGTTGCCCGACCAACCCTTCCCCCTCCGTGGCACTGTTAAACTTTCTGAGCCCCAGATTCTTATTCTTCACCTGCAAATAGGTATTGGTAATACCTGCGATGATCTATGTGAAAATGCCTGGTGCAGGGCCCGGTCTATGGTAATGGTAGATGTTAGCTGAATCTGAAATGGCATCAGCACGGCAGCCTCTGAGCCTCCTGATAGCCCAGAAATGCAAGTCCATTTTTTCATTAATTGAATGTTTTAAATTGTGATAAAAGGGGCACCTGGGTGGCTCAGGCAGTTAAGTGTCTGCCTTCTGCTCAGGTCATGATCCTGGGGTCCTGGGATCGAGCCCCGCTTTGCCCCTGCTGAACAAGGGGTCTGCTTCTCCCTCTCCCTCTGCCCCTCCCCACCACTCATGCTCTCTCTTGCTCTCTCTCTCTCAAATAAAATCTTTTTAAAAATTGTAATAAAAGACATAAACTTGAAATTTACCATTTTAATCATTTTAAGTGTACAGTTTAGTGGCATTGAGTACAGTCACATACTTGTGCAACCATTTCCACCATCCATCTGCAGAACATTTTCATCTTGCAAAACTGAAACTGAAACTCTGTATTCATTAAACGATAGCAAGCACATTTTTAATATTAGCCTAGGTATTGAAATTTGTATAGAAAAAATTCCAAAATCAATATATAAATGACTTCTCTATTATCTACAGTTTTAGTATTCCTTATTTAACATGAATAATTGATATCTAATTACAGTGGATTCTGTATGTAAGTATCCATTTATGTGTTAGAATTGTTTTGATGAAAGCTTGAATTTAAACATTGACTTCTTAACATGTGTGATTTTCTCAAATTACATAACTGTTTCTGAGTTTGGTAAAAAGACAAACTGGTTTTTTTTTCCTTTTTTTTGTTTTTTTGTTTTTCCTTTTTTCTTTTTTTTTAGTGCTTGCTGTGTGCCAAGCCCCAGGGATACTGACTGGGTAGTAGGATTTAGCTCCGACACTGTGGGGCAGGTATAGAAGTGGGAGGTAGAGATGGCGCTCTGCTTAAGGATTTTGCCAGAAAGCTATTATGAAGTAACATTTATTCTGGACTGTGGTGAATAAATAGGAATCTCCCAAGTAGAGAAGTTGGGGGGGGGGTCTAGACGCAGAAAACGGTATGGCATGTTTATTATGGAGACAGTTTAGGTTTTGATCTTTGAAGACTTTTAAAGGAGTAGCGACAAGTTTTATCTATTGTGTATTTTAGAAAGTGAGTGCTAGAGGATGGATTGGCGAGGGATGGGGTCCCACACGTGACTGAAGTAATTGTTTCTGTCAGGCAGGGGAGAGAGAATGAAACCTTAAACTCAGAATAGGAGCAGAGGAGATGGTCACTTCAGAGGGAGAATTGACAGATTTTGGTAACTGGTTGGATCTGCAGGACAAGAGAGGACAGTTAAGGAGGACTCGGTTTCTGATTTGTTGCTGTTAACTGGGAGAGGGATGACCAGAGAAGAAATATACTGCCTGAGGAGAGAGAATAAAATAACCCTGATTACTTAAAAATAGTAGCTACATACCATTATGTATTCTGAAACATGGCCATTAATCTTAGAATGCTTTGAAAAATAACTAGCCCCTTTTTTTTAATGTGTGGAATTCTATCAGAGGCTGCATTTTGTTCATTTAAGAATTGATACAGGAATGATTCCCTAATCTACTGAGTAATTTGTGGTGATGCTTAAAAATTAAGCAGTTTGTAATGAATGTAGAAGTTGCCTCCTTTTCTTCTTTGGGGACTGCTTTCCAGGTTCCACTTGTTTGTGCCAGGAGGTTCAGATATTTCTTCTCAGAAGTTCCTTTTTCATTGTCTTGTGGAGCCTTATTTGACGCCTTTCTCCCAGTTAATTGTGTTAATTATTTTGTTCATTTTGCTTCATTGTTGAGTCTGGCTTTATTTTTTCTCTTTACTAGAGTATTTTTTTCATAAATTGTATTGGTTGCTTTTGAATTGTTTTATTAGTTTTATTAGTGATCTTACAGCCTGATTTCTATTTATTGTGGCTTCCCGAATATGTTTTGTGTATACTGGTAGCTCATCTTTATGTAAGCGATAGAAAGTGAAAACTTGTACATAAGTGGAATATATCTTGTATATTTAATTTTTAAGAATACATTATTTCTAATTATATGGGCTCTGGGAAACAAACTGAGGGCTTCAGAGGGGAGGGGGGAGGGGGATTGGGATAGGCCGGTGATGGGTATTAAGGAGGGCACGAATTGCATGGTGCACTGGGTGTTATACGCAAACAGTGAATCATGGAACACTACATCAAAAACTAATGATGTACTGTATGGTGACTAACATAACATAATAAAAATTTTTAAAAAAAATAATTTTTTAAAAATTGTGAAAACTTAAATATAAATTCAGTTACATCCTAATATCTTTTGTCTCTGTCAGCAATTTTTTAGCCTGAAGGCAAACACTTAGGATGGGACACTGGCCAGTGTGACTGGAGTGTAGTGGACAAGGGAAAAGTCATAGAGGATAAGATCAGAGACATGGCAGCAGCCCAATCCTGCATAGCTCTGCAAGGCACCCTTAACTCAGTGGGAAGCTATTGGGAAGCCATCCTTAAGCAAATGAATGACATTATCTGTTTTGTGTTTTCAAGTGCTTGCTCTGGGGGTGCCTGGGTGGCTCAGTCAGTTAAGCATCTGACTCAAGATTTTGGCTCCTCATGATCTCAGGGTCCTGAGATTGAGCCTCCCCCCCCAATCAGACTGTGCTCAGTGGGGAGTCTGCTTGAAATTCTCTCCTCCTTCTTCCCCCTCCCCTCCCCTCATGCTCTCTGTCTTGCTTGCTCTCTAAAATAAATAAATAAATCTTTAAAAATAAATAAATAAAATGCTCACTCTAAGCCCTGTATGATGAGTAGGTTGGAGTAGGCCAAGAGTGGAAGCACGGATTCCAGTTAGCAGGCTGTCATAATGGTCCAGGTAAGAGGGACAGTGACTGGAACTGGACTGTGAGCCATGGGATGAGAGTGGGGAATGGGTTGGGGACATGGTCCAAAGGAGCTTACTGAGTGGATGTGAGTGTGAAGGAAATAGAGGCATCAAGGATAACTTCAGGGATTTTTGGCTTGAGCAACTCAGTGATGGAGATGCTGTTTAGTGGCTTGGAGCAGACAAAAAGAGGAACAGATCGTCTTCCCCAAACCAGTAAATGGCATCTCCATCCCATACGATTTCATTCATATGTGGAATTTAAGAAACAAAACAAATAAGCAGAGGGGGAACAAAGGGAGCGAGAGAGAGACAAACCAAGAAACAGACTCTTAACTATAGAGAACAAGGTGATGGTTACTAGAGGGGAGGTGGTGGGGAATGGGTGAAATAGATGATGGGGATTACAGAGGGCGCTTGTTGATGAGCACTGGGTGATGTATGGAAGTGTCCGATCACTAGACTGCACACCTGAAATTAATATTACATTATATGTTAACTAACTGGAGTTTAAATTAAAACTTAAAAAAAAAAGAGGAACGGATTGGCAAGAGGTGGCATTCTGTTTTAGCCATGTTAAGTTTGAAATGTCTGGTTTGATAACCTTGTAGAGATGGCCTGTAGGTAGTCACATATGTAAGCATGGAATTCCAAAAGGAGGCCAATGCTAGGAATATGAATTTGGGAGTGATCTCAGTGGAGTAGTAAACAGAAAAACCCTGTCTGAATGAGGAGATAATGTGAAGAAGCGAGGAGGCAATGACTATAGACAACTCTTAAAATAAATTTCCCTGAGAAATAGAAGGATATAGCAGGAGGGATCTATGTGGGATTAAGAGAGGGGAGGTGTTTGTTTTGTGTGTTTGTCTGGGGTTTTTTTTGTTTTGTTTTGTTTTTCTTTTTAATTTTTTTATCATGTTCAATTAGCCAACATATAGTACAGCATAAGTTTTTGATGTAGTGTTCAAAGATTCGTTAGTTGCGTATAATACCCCGTGCTCATCACGTCATGTGCCCTCCTTAATACCCATCACCCGACTACCCCTTCCCCCACCCCCCTTCTGTAACCCACAGTTTGTTTCCTGGAGTCCAGAGTCTCTCATGGTTTGTCACCTTCTTTGAATCCTTCCCATTCAGTTTTCCCTCCCTTCCCCTATGACCCTCTGCGCTATTCCTTATATTCCACCTATGAGTGACACCATATGATACTTGTCTTTCTCTGCTTGACTTATTTCACTTAGCATAATCCCCTCCAGTTTGTGTGTTTTGGTAGGAGATGATGGAGCAGTAAGGATGCGGATGCAAATGGTCTATTAGAACAGGAATACTTGCAAAGTCCTTGAGAGGATGAGAGGAAATGGGATGTGGAGCAAAACTGGAGGGTTGCCTTTTGATAAAAACAGACACCTCATCCACAGCAATAGGAGAGCAGTCAGACAGAACGATGAGTGAGTAGATTCATTCATTCACCAAACACCGGCCTGAGCACCTGCTACTATGCTGTGCATGGCGGATATACCACTAACCAGGATCAGGTCGGTACCTTCCTGAAATGAGTGGCATAGAGAAGGTGCCTATCCCTTATTTCTGTTTTCTCAGTGAACACTGAATTAACGTCATCCCTGAGAGTAAAGGTGAGGGAGGGAATATTTGGAGTATGTAGAGAGAGAAAAATATATGAATTTTTTTTTGAAGGTGGAAACGCAAACACAGTACAGAAATGTAGTATTATCTCTAAATGGTGTTAGGTGGCATTTGAGAATTATGGCCATGAGTTTAAAGTGAGACCAGTAAGCTTCCATTTGTTTTTCTTTAGCCCTTGTGAGCAATTGCGGTAGGCATGGTATATAGGTGAATAAGTGGCTTTAATCAGAGTGAAGACTAAGGCTTTGCTAGGCAAATTTGACAAAAGAGAAGTGGAAGGGAGTTAAGAGTGTTTGCCTAGGAGTGTTTTTAATGAGGGACGATGGAATCTGAGTTGGGTAAGAAGGGAAGTAAAAACATGATGGGTAATTGATGGCGAGAAAGTGGTAGGGTCAGTAGATTAATCTAAATTTTCAAACAAGGAAAATATATTTCCATTATATAAGTAACTTATCCTCTTTATAAAAAATTTGAAAATATATGAGATTAGAAAATAGGGGGGGAAATACGACCACCACCTAATGATTACCAGATGTTTATATTTGCTGTGTTTGCTGCTGCTTTTTTTTTTTTTTTTTTCCTAGTGATAACTTTGTAGGGTTAGTTTGCTAGGGCTGTAAATGTTGCTAGGGCTGTAAAGATTACAGACCTGGTGATTTAAACAGAAATTTATTTTCTCATAATTCTGGAGACTGGAAGTCAGAGATCAAGGTACAGGCAGGATTGTTTTTTTCTGAGGCCTCTCTCCTTGGCTTGTAGATGTCTGTCTTCTCCCTGTCTTCACATGGTCTTTTCTTGTCCCTGTATATGTCTAAATTTCCTCTTCTTATAAGGACACCAGTCTTATTGGATTAGGGCTCGCTGTGATGATCTCATTTTAATGTAATTACTTCTTTATAGGCCATATCTCCAAATACAATCACATTAGAATGCGGGGGGGGGGGGGGGGGGGTTGGACACAATTCAGTCCATAACAGGGGTTTTCTTTGTTTTCATAATTGCAATTATTCCATGAATATAATTTTTGATCTGATATTTTAGCAGATAACATTATAACTTAAACATATTCCTGTTTTGTTGTGTAGCCTTTGTAAAAATGTAACAGCTGCAAAATACTTCGTCACGTAATCAATGTACTGTGATATCTTAATCTGTCTTCTGAACACTTAGGTGCCCCCCCTTTTTTGTTATTATCAAAAGAAAACTAATGCTTTTTAAATAAAAGCTTTTTTCTGTATTTGGGAGCATTTCCTTAAAATACAATCTAAGAAGTGGATTACTTTATCAAAAACTGTGAATACATACTGCTAACTTAGAGAAGTATTGAATCTTGCATTTCCTTTTCACATGACTGTCTTCTCTCTTCCTGCAGTAATAGACTGGAATGATGTTAGAAAACACAAGTATGGTCACCTTTCAGAGTCTGCATCCCAGTATCAAGGTAAGAAAACAAAAACCTCTATGTAGCATGGAAAAATTTAATTTGACATCCTTACCAAGAAACCTTTGTTCTTAGAGGTGCAAAGAAACCTTTGTTCTTAGAGGTGCAAAGAGGTTCTCAGTGGTGCAAAGAACTCACTGGCTAAAGCAGAAGCAAATATTATAGTTTGTAGAGGTATCGATCAAAAGCAGTTTGCTTCGTTTTGAACCAGAAATCAGGAAACTTAGACTCTGAGTACAGGTAATTCCAAATTAGCTTCACAGCTTTAGACCTGATCGCTTGGCGTCTCTGCATTTCCAGTTTTTAAGACTTTCGCCTTGGGAGTGAGGCAGAATTCGGTGGTATATTCCACAACTACTAGTAACACACTAATAACCACTGAGTTATCTTTTAAACTGAGAGGGTTGAATTACACAAACTCTCAAGTCTTCATTTTACCTCAGAACGTCACCTTTCTGTCATTTTGGTATGTTTGTCACAATGACTTATGCTGTAACATTTTTTTCTTTAATAGAAGCTACTGACATCCTGGAACTAGGTAAGATTTCTTTCTTGTATTTCTGTTAAATATGGGTTACTAACCAAACCAGATGCCGTGCTGTCTGTCTCATGGACTAGTGAGTCACGTGCAGCCAGCGTCTCAGCTGTCAGGCCAAACCCTCCTTATCAGGAGGCACAGACCCAGCTAACGAAGATGGGGAGGGGAGAGTAGTTAATCTCACAGAGTCCAAGGGGGACCGGGGACCGACCCAAACTGGAAGCTACTCTTCATTCACCGAATTCAGAACTGAAACAAACCCCAACTGTCCATAAATCAGAATTTGGTGGGATTTCCCAAAAAGAAATTAGTCATGAGATATATTGAACTGAAGTTTAATCTAAAGATTTTCTAAATTTTGTAACTAAATACAATCAGAAATATTAACAATTGAAATAACAAGAGTCAAACAGCTGCTACGTTTAGTTTTCATCCCTATAGGGTATACCTCAGGACTAGGATTTGAAAAATAATGTCAATGTTAAAAATTCTTAATCAGCCTTCAGGATTTCTACATAAACGTCAGTCTTCTTAGTCCTTTAAGGTCTTTCTGTATGTTACATAAATATTAATATTCTAATGCCTTTATCAATTTTTGTTCAGATATTTTTGTATATTTTGTTACTGTGACTTCACGTGTTCAGCTCTATTATTATCATTGTCTTTTTGCTCCCTCTTGCCTTTTCTTCCAAAAACATTACTTTTATTGCCTGCTGACAAAGACGATAGCACAGAGCCCTAGACCAGGAGTTGGAACTCCCGGGCCCTCTGAAAGCCGGCTGCATTTAGGGACTCTGTGGTGCTGGTCCTGAGTTTTGTAACTTGGAAAATGGGGGTAATAATCCCATTCTCCCTACGTCACAGGGTTTTTAAGAAGATTACATGAGCTAATGGATGTGAAAGCATCTTAAAACCTCTCAAATACTTTTCAGCTGTAGAGGATTGTTATTTTCGTTCTGTTGAGGGACTATCCTCAGACATTACTCTAAGTCAAATCATGGAATATGCTTTGAAGTGAAGCATTCTATGAATGTGAGCTGAAGAAATGAATGAAATGAAATAATGCAGGTAAAGGGCCTAGCACTTAATACACAATAAATGAGGTCACTTTTTAATGACTTAAAACTTGCCTCAAGCTTTCTAAGGCACTGGTGTAGGGTAGAAAAATCATGAGCATAAGAATCAGATAGGCCTTGGTTCAGATTCCTATTCCCCACTTACCAGTTTTTTGACTTTGGGAAAATTACTTAATCGTTCTGAGCCTATTTCTTCATCTTTAAACTGGGAATAATGAACTTGGGAGATACTGATCACTGTGTGGGATGGTGTAGGCAAATGGAAGGTACTCAGTGAGAGCTGCTGTTGGTTTTGGTTTTGTTGCTAACGTGAGTGATAACAATTACATATGGTTCAGGGACAAGGGATGCTGTGAACAATCTATTTTGTTGATAGGGAATTGTAAAAAGTGGTTACTCAATGTAGCATAAAGTACTTAAAGTGATGTTAAAATCTGAAAGTATATTTTTCCTTGTGCAAGGAGCAGAGGCTGTGCTAACATAGCACAATCATAGCCAGGCACAGTCTCTGCCGAGTTAATCCTGCAGATTTCATTTTGCCCAACAAGCATAGAGAGCAACCCTGAATATCAAAGTGGAATGAAATTCAGTAGATTTCTAGAATCTCAGAGGCCTTAAAGGAAGAGGCCTTAAAATAATCGAACTTGGCTCAGCATTTCAAAATTCGACATTTTGAGTATCTTATAAAATGCCTTGTCTTGAACTCCTGAAAGTTACCGGGGACTTACAGCATCCTCAGGAACTCGCTTCATATTCAGACAAATATTTATGGGGCCAAAATCTGTTTCTTTGTAAATTCTGTCTGTCATACATACAACTTTTAGGGCAATACAGAATAGTTCAGCCAGTTTTTCACTCACCGGCCTCTAGTTATTAGGGACTACGTTCTCACTGCCACTCTTACCTTCCGAGCTGAAGTGCCATCATCTCATACCGGGATTATTAGAAGAGCGTGCTGCCTGGTCTTCCTGCCTCCAGCCTTGTCCGCCCTACTCCGTCCTTCACACCGCAGTCGGAGTGCCCCCCCTTCCTGGGGCCCCCAGTGCTGCCGTTCCTCATTCGTGTGGCGTAGGAGGTCTCTGCTCCTTGAACACCACTTTGATCTGAAACCTCTCTTCTAAACTGCTGGATTTTTAAAACTCTACCCATTAGCCATACCAAAATATTCAGTTTTGGAAAAGTACCTTTTCTCACTTCTGGGCCTTTATACATGCTTTTCTTTCAGTCTGAAAAAAAAAAGATTCTTAAAAGAATTTTCTCTCGGGGCACCTGGGTGGCTCAGTTAGCTAAGCATCTGCCTTCCTCTCAGGTTGTGATCCCAGGGTCCTGGGATTGAGTCCCATAGCGGGCTCCTTCCTCAGCGGGGAGTGTGCTTCTCCTTCTCCCTCTGCTCCCCACCCCCCGCTCCTTCTCTCTCTCTCTCAAATAAATAAATCTCAAAAAAAAAAAAAAAAGAATTTTCTCTCTTTTTGGCTGACTTCTTACTTATCCTTTTACACTTTAACGTAGAAGTGTAGAGGTTCCTTCCTCTGGGAACCCTTCCACAAGTCTTCCTGTAGCAGCCTCTGAGCCAAGCATAGCACCGATGGTAATTTACTATAGTTGGCTGTTTAGTTTCCGGCCCTCCCTGAAGCTCTGTGGGGTCAAGAACAATATTGTGATCGCGGTTGTATTTCTAGCGCCCGGCACAATGCTTTGATACACACGATAAATATATTTGTTGGATGGATAGATGGAAAAATGGCTCCAAGACTTTCCTTTCTTCTTCATGTTGAATGTTCGTTGTTCTTTCAGCTGCTCCTCAGGTGATATGGTTTTGTGTCCCTTCACCACTTAGGTCACCATTTAGGCTTTGGTTTGTTCTGTCCCTCTCAAAGTATAGCTCCCAGAACTAAATTTAATATCCCAGATGTGATTTCACTAGTCCAGAAAAGAGTAGCACTGTGACATGCTTGCTTCTTCTTTTCACTCACTTTTCATTTGCTATACTTTTATGGAGCCTGTGTTAAATTTCAGGCACTGTGTTAACCGTGAAGATTTAAAAAATAGTAATAAAGATAGCTCCTATCTGTAAAGAGCTTAAATAAATAATGATGATGATACGATGTGAAAAGTATGAAAATAAAGGTGTGAACAGGATGTCACAGGAGCTGGGAAATGGTGGGATTTGTTCTGAGAAATGGAGACTCAGACTTTTTTTTTTTTTTTTGGCTTGGTGTTTTATCTTTACTTGATTCATTAAAAATTATCAAGTTACTGATCTAAAAGGCCTACGGACACTGTTTTGAGAATGAACCACTATGTATCTCATAAACTTAAGCTTTGGACATTTTAAAATAACTGGGTTTTATTAGTGCTGGATATGCCATAACTTATTAATCAGTTGAAAGTGCCAAGAAGACATGGTTGAGGGTATGCCTATGAAAATACTTCCTCTATTTAGATTGGTTTTGAAATTACATGAAACAAACTGTTCCTCATGCTGGAATAGACTGATGAGGGGAACAGAACACAGATGCCAGGATAGGTCTGAATGTATATAAGAAGTTAAAATGTGATCAAGGTGACATTTCAGATCAGTGGGGAGAAGGTGATTTATTCAATAAATGGTGATGAGCACATTTATTGAGTAAAAGTAAAAAGGAAAGCAACATCTTTGCCTCGCCTGTCTGACAAAATAAATTCAAAATAGATCAGACATTTAAATGTGAAAAAATAGAAACCTGAGAAATCCTAGAAGAAAACATGAGTTAATATTTCTTATAATATTGAAGTGAAGAAAGCATGATGTGAAAGCCAGAAGTCATAAAAAAGACTGAGAAATTGAAGGGCAAATCCTTGCAGACTGAGACAGATGTCTGCAACATACATGACAGGCAAAGGACTAATATCTTTAATCTACATGGAACTCTTAGAATCTGAGAAAACAAAAGAATACCTTGGTGAAAAATGATAAAAATAAAATACAGGGGCGGCTGGGTGGCACAGTTGTTAAGCGTCTGCCTTCGGCTCAGGGTGTGATCCCGGTGTTCTGGGCTCGAGCCCCACATCAGGCTTCTCTGATAGGAGCCTGCTTCTTCCTCTCCCACTCTCCCTGCTTGTGTTCCCTCTCTCGCTGGCTGTCTCTCTCTGTCAAAATAAATAAATAAAATCTTTAAAAAATAAAATAAAATAAAATACAAACAGACTAATAAGCTTAAGATCAACTTTATTAGTAATCAAAGAATTGTATATAAAAGTATAACAGTATTTTGTTTTTTCTCTGGTAAGAGAAATTTATATGCAAAGAATTGCATATAAAAGTATAACAGTATTTTGTTTTTTCTCTGGTAAGATTTAACACAAGTATAGAGATTCTTAAAGCAGTTTTAGCAAGGATATAAGAAACATATTCTTATGTTCTACTGGTAAGAATTATATTGTATCAAAATATAAAACATACCTGCTCTTTGTCTACTAATCCCCCCTTAGAAATTTGCCCTAAAGTGATAATCTTAAAAGTGTTAAAAGATGTGTGAACAAAAATACTCATCAAAAATTAGAAAACATTTACATGACCGTCTAGAGTATTTAACAAATACTTTTGTTAACTAATGTAAATTATTGCACATATATACAATGGAACAGTTTTCAGACAGTAATCTCGGAGTAGAATTTCTGATCTGAAGACTATGATTGTCTTTATTTCTCTTAGGAATTTGGGTTCCGCACTTAAGGTGGAATGGGTAGAGTTATTGTAGAGAAATGTGGCTGAACAGTAGCCAGCATGAGTGAAGGTGTCTCACGTAACCAGGTCAAATTAGCAGCCTTTGAGAGATTTGGGACATGTTTAGAAAAAGAGATTGTACGTTATTATGTCCAGGACCATGGGTAGAGGTTAGAAGAAGGCAGACTTTGGCCAGGTATAAAGGGTAAAGTCTATCCATTTGTACTATTGAATAATAACTGAATAAGGAGTTTTTCAGCATTGGAAGTATTCAAGTAGAGGCTGGAGGGAGCTTCAGGTCTCAACTTTTATATCACCGCATCAAGATGCCTTTCTTGACCATCTGCCTAAAATACCACACACATACC
>NW_024423564.1:71761698-71890141 GCF_017311325.1 Ursus maritimus
TTGGCACTCTTTCCCTCTTACCTTGCTTTCTTCTTTATTTGAAAAAGGCCGAATAGAGGCCAAATAAAATGTGTTTCTTTTGCCGTCTAAACTAACTGATATATATTTATTTGTTTGTTTATTGTTTTTCTTCCCCCTTAGAAAGTAAACTCCATGTGTACAGAGACTTTGGCTATTTTATTCTTTGCTATATATCACCAGTGCCTTGAACTAGGGTTGGTACATGGTAGGTGTGCAATAAGTATTTGTTGAATGAACGAGTATTAGAGAAAGGGATTCCTGCATTCAACTTGGTGGATCCTTGTGCTTTACATTTTTGGAAATTTTCATTTTTTAAAGGTACTTCTATGTAGTGTGTACGTCTCTTCAAGGCAGGGATTTTACTTCCTAATAATAAATGTAACTATCAAGTGGTATGCATTAGAGTTTATAAAACACTTTCATAAGCATTATTCAGTAATATCAATGAGTTGACTGGCTTTTTCTTAACTGTAAAGTCTCAACTCCGGTGTTTTCTCTGCAGAGCATCTGTCCATAACTTCATCTAAGATAGTTCCCGGCCTCTGTCTATCACATTATTTTATTTCCTTCACATACTTACCACTTATTACCTTATTTATTTGGTTATATGTTAACTGCCTCATCACGCACCAGAATGTAAGCTCCGTGAGGGTAGGGCCTCCTGTCTTACCCCGGCACTCCGAGGGTACTGTCTGGCACTAGAGGAGTATTCAGACATCAGTTGAATGAATAATTGAAATCACTCTGTAGATTATAAAACATTATACTTATAGGAGTTAATAATGTTGATCTTCACAGTAATCCTTGATCCCAGTAACCGATTAGATTTTCCTGTTCCGCATTCTCAAGGCAACCTCATTAACTTAAATTGATTGTAATTGTACCAGATTATTTGTGTTATTATTTATTTAATATCACTGCTTATTTTTAAACTGCAGACTTCATGAATTTAGGAGCCATGTCTATCTTGTTCCTCTTACACTTAACACAATGCTTTTGTACTTGGAAAGAGTTTAATAAATATTTATTGAATGAATGAGTGAGTGTGTGTACAATTTTGCATGATAGATATTATCTCCATCCTTCTGATGAGTAAACTGATGCTTGGAAGGATTAAATAACTTATCCAAGGTAATTATAGAAACAAGACTTTAGGGGCATCTGGGTGGCTCAGTTGGTTAAGCGCCTGCCTTCAGCTCAGGTCATGTTCCCAGGGTCCTGGGGTGGAGACCAGCATTGCGTTCCCTCCTCAGCAGGGGGGTCTGCTTCTCCCTCTCCCTTTGCCCCTCCTCCCTGCTTATGTTCTCTCTTTTTCTCTCTTTCTCACTCATAAATAAATGAAATGTTAAAAAAAGAAAGAAAGAAAGAAAGAAAGCAACAAGACTTTATCCAGCATCTTCTGACTCTCAATATTATGTTCTTTTAACTACACCAGTAATTTCTAGACATAGATATGAACCCGAATTACTTAGGGAACTTTTGAAAATACAGTTTTTTCAGACCACACTCAAAGCCTATGGAATGAGAACCTCTGAAGATGGGGCCCAAAACTCTATAAATGAGAAAAAATTATTCAGGAGATTCTGATGATCAGTAGTATTTGGGAATCAATGATATATGCCAGGGATTGGCAAATCCAGCCCACTGCCTATTTTTATAAATAAGGTTTTAGGGGAACACAGCCATGTTCATTCATATACATATTGTCTGTGGCCGTTTTCAGGCTACAGTGCACAGTTGAGTATTTGTGACAGAGACTGTGTGGCCCACAAAGGTAAAATTTTTACCATCTGGCCCTTTACAGAAAGTTTGCCAGCCCTCCCAGATCTGTACCTTGCTGCCTGTCCCTATGTGTGTGTGTAGTTGGAGACGTAGTAGACATGACATTGGCTCCATTATGGGCATTACAGCAGGTGCTGACACATTCTTATTGAGTCAATAAAAATTAACTTATTTGCAATCTACCTGAAGTTAAGAGACTAAGCCTTAGGAAGTCTAAGCAGTAAAATTTAAGAAAAATCCTAATCTAGGTATGGTTCAGTCACAGTGGGTGAACTGCTTTTAACAAAGAGATTCCTTTTCATTCAGTTGGTAATAGGGTGTTCTCTAAATGGAGAAAGATGTGAGGTTTCTTGCTTATATAACAGGGATTGATTACCATAATTGATGTGTAATAGAGAACTGTAATTAATATCCTAATTATTTTGGTACCCCTGATGCTGCCATAATTTTTAAAACCAAAGTTTCTTGGGTGCTTGTGGTCAAAGCTCAAGCTACTACCCAGGACTGACCAGACCTCTAGACCTGCGCTGTGTAATACAGTAGCTGTTACCGAGATGTAGGAATTTAAGTTAATTCAAATTACATCAAAAACTAGGGATGTACTGTATGGTGACTAACATAATATAATAAAAAAATAGTATTTCAAATAAATAAATAAATAAAATCAAATTAATTTAAATGTAATCTCCTCACTCACACATTTCAGGTGTTCAGTAGTTACATGTGGCTAGTGGCTGCCTTACTGGACAAGACAGACACAAAACATTTCTATCATTACAGAAAGTTTTAGTGGACAGTGCTGCCTTAGATGCTGGACTTTCAAGAGTTGCAGTTCACTCAAATTCCAGACTTGCTATTTGACTTAATCCTTTATTTGTAAGAATGGAATAGTGATTTGTAATGTTTTCTTTTTCTAACAGCAAATAGTGATGAAATGTATTCATTCCTTCCTTTAGGGATGTCTCAGCTAAGAGCAACCTCTTTATTATATTCTGATAAGCTCCTTAAATCTTGATTCCAGGAGTCCATTTACCCTATGGACTCTGAATTCAAGATAGTTAATCATTGGCCAGTTCATGAAGTGGTTCAGAACTGACTGTGATTTCTGGCCAAATCTATTTGGCTTGCTTAAGGTTGGTGGGAAAGGGACCAGTTTTAAAACAGAAGCTATAAAGTCAATAGAGTATAAAGTCTTGGCATCATCTTTGAAGTGATTTAGATTGCATCATTCAGTGAATCATTTTTATTCCCAGCATTTAGTGCTTTTTACATGGTCCAAAGCGGCCCCGTGCTGCTCCACTGCAAAGGAAACTTTAAGAAATGCTGGTTTGCTGCAGTGTTTTAGCTTGTGAGAGTCTCCGGGATCTTCCCTGTACCATCATGGGGTCACCTCCAGGGGGTTATTAGGGGAAGATTGATAATTGATTTAACCTTTAATAAAGAACTTAGTCATCTTTTGTGATTTAATAAGATATATATATTTAACAGCTTATTCCTTAAAATGTTTTCCCTGACCCCCAGCAGCATCACCTTGAGACTGCTTCTCTAGCACAGTGTTCCTCTAAAGGCCACTTCAAGAGGCTGAAAGATCCTGTAGACTCCCTAACTTATTCTTAGTTACTCTCATCAGAAATGCTACCGAGGACCCACTTTTCTATAAATTACCAGATCTTTGTCATTTTGCACCTCAAAGCTATACAGTTGTGGCAGGAATGAGAGTGGGTTAGGGGTGGGTGAGAGAGAGCAAGGATTCAAGTATAATCTCACTCATTCCATTTTTTCCTGCCATCAAATCATCTTACCCTATGTCTCTCCTTTATTCTTTCTAAGCTGAGATGGTGGGATGCAACCATATTGGGTGTTAAAAAGCTGTCATTTGATGTTATTAAGCGATCTCTTCAGGAGTTAGGGTGTTCAGAAGGATTCTCCTCACCCACTCTCTATGTCTTCTGTTCTGCTGTCTACAAGCTTCCTGGACACTTCTGTGAGATATTGGTATATCTCACACTGGCATTTTGGATCACTTGAGGGACTAACATGAAAACCATGTGAGGTCATCTTCAGACCATGATTTTAAAACATTGATCTAAAATGATCCACTCGGGTCACCTTGATTTTTACCCCTAATACTCTTTTGAGCCCAATAAGGAAAAAGAAGTTTTTTTTTTACACTCAAACAACTGTCCAAAAATGGCCTAATGTTTAGTGTAGATTACATCCCAAAAGTACTTTTTAGGAAGTTGACTGTGATAGAGATTTCTATTTCCTTTACAGGTCATTTTACCTGGGACAAATACCTAAAAGAAACATGTTCAGTCCCAGCGCCTGTCCATTGCTTCAAGCAGGTAATTGATTCTCAACATCTTTAGTAGGTGGGAGGCAAGTAGGTTTGTTCTGGTCCTAGACAAGCAAAACAAGCCCTTGGACTTCTCCCCTGAAGGCCCCAGAATAAACTGTGGGAGGAATACAGCTCAAGGCTCAAAATTCATGAATTTTGGCAGCAGGCAGTCTCTCCAACTTCATCCCAAGTAACACCTTTTCCCTTTCTTAACCTCTTCAAGGCTGTGTTTTGTTACTGGGAACAATACCCACTTTTTATGATAGCTCTTAATTCAGACAGATAGGAAACAGAGTTATAGCCCGTAGACAGTGCTTGAAAGTGGAGCAGTATTCATTTCTCTTTATGCAACACCCCAGCCACAGTCTTACCTTTCCATAAGAATACTGGCACCACGTTCCATTGGAGAGTATGTCAGGACCTTATTAGCGGTCAGTCAGAGCTTCCCATATAGGATTAAGGGTCCCACATAATGCACACATAATGTTGACTATATCAGCACACAATAAGGCTGGTGAACAAAAAAGTACACTGCTGCTAAACACCAGGAAGTTAGTTCTACCTTCCTTCCTTTATTATTCAAGTGTTTATTTCCTCAAATTGTCAACATTTCACTTTGAATTGTGTCTGTGTTCTAAATAAAAATACAAATCCAGGACATCTGCTCATTTGAAATAATAGGGACTAAATTCATATTCCCACCGGAAAAAATAATAATAAAAGTATATTAAACAGTGTTTTTCAGGTTACTGAAGGTCAGGCAGCCAAGCACAGTGATCTCTGAGAGATCAAAAACAATGAGTTGAGCGCCTTATGGTTTCCCAGATTACTGCTTAAGAGAGTTTTGAGACCATGGCCCATAGAAGAGGAGCCCAGGGTGAGCCAGCAGCTCCCTAATTTGAAGAGATAGAGCTGAGAGGGGAAACCAAGGTGGCTAGAGTTTGGAGGACAGAGTGCCTAAGAGGAGAGAGCTGCACAGATAGAAAACCACAGAGATCTGCAGAAAACCCTCTTCAAGTATTCAGCAAAGTGATGTTGTTTCATGTATGCAGATGATGAAACTACCCAAAGCCAAGAGAAAAACCATTGGACAGGATTGGAAGGAATAGAGCCTCACACTGCCACAGGGCTGGGAATAATGCCTGATTCCGCCAGCTAGACTGGAAAATCTCATAATTCATGTGGCATAGGGTGGATAACTTGGGAAGATCTTACTCAGCACTGGGTAATAATTAGCCTTAGAATGAGCACTTCTTGAGACCTGCCCAACAAATCATAAAAGCAAGACTCAAAATGATCAAACTATTTTCAGGTAACTTATAATGCATCTAAGAACATAGCACAAAAAGGAATGCAAAAATAACTGGCAACCAACAGGTAAAAGTCAAAGTGTCTGGCATCCAGTCAAAGATTACCAGGCATGTAGAGAAGCAGGTAAACATAATCAGTCATGAGCAGAATAATCAACCAATTGAAACAGACTCAGAACCTATATAGATCTTAGAATAGCAGACAAAAACATTAAAACATGTATTTTAAATGTATCCCATGTGTTTGAAAGTTAAGCAGAGACATGGAAGATACAAAAAGACCCATATTGAACTGTTTGCAAAATGAAAAATACACTGGATGGGATTAATGGCAGAAGAGATCAGTAAACTTGAAGACATAGCAGTAGAAACTATCCAAAATGAAACACAAAGAGAGAAAAGAATCTTAAAAAGATGAAAAAGAACACCAGTGAGCCAAAGGATAACTTCAGTTTCCATGAGATAACTTCATAGACCATGTAATTAGAGTTTGAAGATATAATGGCTAAAAAATTTCCAAAATTGGGGAAAACTGTAAATCCACAGATTGAAGAAGCTCTATGAATCCCCCCCAAATAAAAGACAAGAAGAAAACTACATTAACACATATCATAAATGCTGGAAGTTAGCAATAGAGAACATCTTAAAAGCAGCCAGAGAAAAAAGACGTTTTACATTACAGGTTAACTAATGTAAGAACAACATTATATCTTCTTGTCAGAAACATTGTGAACAAGAAAGTTGAGTAACATGTTGAAAGTTCCACAAGCAAAAGCTGTCAACTAGAATTCTATACCCAGTAAAAAGTTCTTTCAAAAACAATACCAGATGGAATTACAGATCTATAAGAAGGAATGAAAGTCCCTGGTAATTGTAATTATAAGGGCAAATACATAAGATGTTTTTCCTTATTATTTAAGTCTCTACAAAAGAAAATCATGTTAACAATAATAATCATATTGTAGAGGTGATAACAGATATTTAAGTAAAATGTGTAACATATATGCCCAGGAGAGGAGAAACCTTAAATACACTGTTGAAAGATTCTTGTAAAATTCTTATACGTGAAGTAGTATAACATTACTTGAAGATAGACTGATAAATTGAACATGTTTACTGTAAACATCAAAGCAACCACTAAAATAATAGAAAATAAATAGCCGATGGTAGACTTAAATCCAACCATATCAGTAATCAAATTAATTATAAATGGTCTAAATGCCCCAGTTAAAAGGTTGAGATTGTCACATTGAATAAAAAAACAAGATCCAATTATATACTGCTTGCAAGAAACTATACTTTAAATATAAAAATACAAACAAGTTAATAGAAAATGATATAGCTTGCTGACATTAGCCACAATAAAACTAAAATGACTATGTTAATATCAAAGTATATTTCAGAGTAGAGAACACTGCCAGGGATAAAAAAGGTAATTTCATCATGAAAAAGGGTCAGACATTTTTACATGAAGCAAAAAATGATAGAAATATAAGGAGAAATGAATAAATCTAAATTTATTTATAGATGGAATACTAATACTCCCCTCTGATTCAAGAACAAGTAGTAGGAAATCAGCAAATGAATAGTAGACGTTAACAACACTGTCAACCAGCTGGACCTAACTGACAGGTATAGAGCACCCCCAGCCACAGTAGAATGTACATTCTTTTCAAGTGCACACAGACTATTTACCAAGTTAGACCCGTATTCTGGACCATAAAGTAAGTTTTGATAAAATTAAAAGGACATAAGTAATATAAAGTATGTTCTCAGGTTATATTGAATTTAAAGATTAATAGCAAGAAGTTATCTGGAAAATAATACCTCCAAATATTTGGAAACTGAGTAACACATTTCTAAATACCTCTTGGGTTTGGAGGGAAAAAAAGGGACATTAGAAAATATTTTCAACTAAACGAAAATGAAAATTTCAAAATTGTGCATTGCTGCTAAAGCCATCCTCATGAGGACTTATAGCACTAAACACTGATACTAAAAAGAAGAGTTGCATTTAGTGACCTCAGCTTCCATTTTAAATAATGAGGGGGAGAAAAAGACTGAGTTAACCCCAAAGTAAGCAGAGGAAAGGAAATAATAAAGATCAGAACATAAACCAATAATAGAAGAAACAGAAAAATAATAGACAAAATCATTGAAGCCAAAGCTGATTTTTGCAAAGATCAATATGAAATGATAAACCTCTAGCCAGATTAATCAGCAATAAAAGAGAGAAAAATATAGATTACTAATGTCAGAATTGGAAGGGATACCATCACTATTGATTGTACAAATATTAAAAGGATAATAAAGGAATATTACGAACAAATTTATGCCTTTGACATAAATTTGACAACTTAGTTGAAATGGATAATTTTCATGAATAACACAGGTTACCAGAGTTCACTGAATAACACTATTTCTGTTACAGAAGTTGAATTTGTAGTTAAGAAATTTCCCACAAAGAGAATTTCAGGCCTAGATGACTTCACTGGTGAATTGTTTCAAACATTTAAGGAAAAAGTAATGCAAATTCTACACAGACTCTTCCAGAAAGTTTAAGAAAAGGGAATACATTCCAGCTCATTCTATGAGGCAAGTATTACTCCGATAACAAAATCAGGTAAAAATACTGAAAGAAAACTACAAAACAACATCTCACATGAAAATACATGTAAAAATTCTAGGAAATTGATTCTAACAATATGTAATAATAATTCATCATGACCGAGTGGAACTTAATTCCAAATATGCTAGGTTGATTAAGCATTCATAGGTCAATCAGTGTTTTACCATATGGACACACTAATGAAGAAAAAGTGTGATCATCTCAGTAGACGCAAAAAAATCATTGACAAAATCCAGTGTCCATTACTAATAAAAACTCTCAACAAACAAGAAATAGAAGGGCATTTCCTAAGTCCTAAACCCTAAAGGGCGTCTATGTAAAACTTAAAGATATCATACTTAATGGTAAAAGTATAAATGCTTTTCCTTTAATGTCAGGAACAAGACAAGGATGTCTGCCCTTGCCACTTCCATTCAACATTGTATTACCAATGTGACCAGGCCAAAAAAAAAAAAAAAAAAAAATTAGGAAAGGAGGAAGGGAGGCTGGAGGTGTGGGATGAAGGAAAGGGATTCAGATTGAAAGATTAGAGCAACCACCAAATAAAATATGTGGGTGGCAAGTAAGTACATGAATTGATGGTTAACATTTTTTCATTAGGGAAATACAAAGTAAAACCATAAAGACTGACCATACCTAATAGTGGCAAGGATGTGGAGTAAATGGAACTTTCATAAACTACTGGTGAAAACATAAAATGATTCAAATACTTCAAAATATAGTTTGGCAAAAAACTTCAACAAACTACTGAGCCAAAAAAAAAAAAAAGATCACTAAGTTAGGAATTAAATAATACATCTTTAAAAAAATAACTTTAAAAAAATTTTATACCTCAGTACTATTGTTAAAAGTAACTCAATAGAAGACATAATGGAAGAGAAACTCTCATTTACAATAGCAGCAATATGTATAATTCTTTTTTCCATACAAAGATTCATACATGGGTGTTCATAGAAGTTTTATTTGTAATAATCAAAAACTGGAAACACACAAAATGTTTATCAACATGAACTCAGCAATAAAAAGAAATGAATAATTGATGCATTCAGCAGTATGGATGAATATCAACATAGTTATGCGGAGTGAAAATATCTAAAAAAATCCTATAGCCAAGATCATACTTAATGGTGAGAAACTAGAAGCTTTCCTACTAAGATCAGGAACAAGGCAAGGACGTCTCCTCTCACCACTCCTTTTCAATATCATAATGGAAGTTTTAGATACTGTAATAAGACAAGAAAAGAAAAGATATACAGATTGGGAAGGAAAAAAATAAAACTTTCTTTGTTTGCAGATGACATAATTGTCTCTGTAGAAAACCCGAATTGACAAAAAAAACCCTCCTAGATCTAATAAGCAAGTATAGCAAGTTTGCAAGATACAAGGTTAATGTATAAAAATCAATCACTTTCCTTTATACTGTAATGAACAAGTGGAATTTGCCATTAAAAGCACAATTCCATTTAGCACCTCCAAAAATGAAATACTTAGACATATGTATCTGATAGAATATATACAAGATTCATATGAGGAAAACTACAAAATTCTGGCAAATCAAAGAACTAAAAAAAATAGAGAGTGATATTCAAGAATAGGAAGACTCGGAGTACCTGGGTGGCTCAATCAGTTAAGCATCTGACTCTTGATTTTGGCTCAGGGCATGATCTCAGGGTCATGTGATTGAGCCCCACATTAGGTTCCATGGCTCAGTGTGGAGTCTGCTTGAGATTCTCTTCTCCCTCTGCCTGTCCTCCTGCTTGCACATGCTCTCTCAAATAAATAAATAAATAAAATCTTAAAAAAAAAAAAAAGGATAGGAGGACTCAGTATTGTCAAGATGTCAGTTCTTCCCAATGTGATCTATAGATTAAATGCAAGCCTAATTAAAATTACAGCAAGTTCATTTGTGGAAAATTTGATTCTAAAGTTTATATGTTGAGACAAAAGATCTTGAATAGCCAACATAATATTGAAGGAGAACAAAGTTGGAAGACTGACACTACCCAACTTAAAGGCTCACTGTAAAGAAACAGTAGTCAAGACAGTGTGGTATTTGCAAAAGGAGAGCCAGATGGATCAATGGAACAGAATAGAGAGCCAAGAAACAGTCCCACATAAGTAAAGGCAACTGATATTTGACAAAGGAGTAAAAGCAATACAATGGGGCTAAGATAGTTTTTTCAATGAATAGTGCTTATTAAACAACTGGACAGCCCCACATGCAAAAAAAAAAAAAAAATCTAGGCAGAAGCCTTACACCCTTCACAAAAATTGACTCAAAACAGACCACAGACTAAATGTATAACTTAAAACTGTGAACTCCTAGAAGATAACATAGGAGAAAAACAAGATGACCTTGGATGTGGTGATGACTGTTTAGATACAACACCAAAGGTATGATCCATGAAAGAAGTAATTGCTAAGCTGGACTTCATTAAAATTAAAACCTTCTGCTCTATGAATGACACTGTCAGAAGAATAAGAAGACAAGCCACAGACTGAGAGAAAATATTTGCAAAAGGCATATCTAATAAAGGAATGCTATTCAAAATATACAAAGAACACTTAAAGTCTCAAAAATAAGAAAGAAAACAACTTGATTAAAAAATGGGTCAAAGGTCTTAATCTTAATAGATACCTCACCAAAGAAGACATGCAGATGACAAAGTGTTTCACATCATAAGTCATCAGAGAAATACAAATTAACAGTAGTGAGATACCACAGCACACCTGTTAGAATGGCCAAAATCCAGAACAGTAATACCACCAAAAAAGCTGACGAGGATGTGGAACAAAAGGAACTCTCATTCATTACTGGTGGAAGTGCAAAATTGAACAGCCATTTTGTAAGATAGTTTGGTGATTTCTTACAAAACTGAACATACTCTTTCTATTCAATCTTAGCAGTCATATTCCTTGGTATTTACCCAAAGGATTTTAAAACTTAAAACACCTGCACAAAAACTTTTATTCAAAACTGCCAAAACTTGGAAGCAACCAAGATGCCCTTCAGTAGGTGAATGAAAAAGCTGTGGTGTAGCCATTAAATGGAATATAATTCAGCCCTAAAAAGAAAGGAGCTATCAAGGCATGAACAGACATGGAGGAAACTTAACTGCATATTACTAAGGGAAAGAAGCCAGTCTGAAAAAGCTGCATACTGTACGAGTCCACCTATATGACATTCTGGAAAAGGCAAAACTATGGAGACCCTAAAAATATCAGTGGTTGCCAGTGGTTGAGTGTGTGAGGGATGAATAGGCAGAGCACAGAGGATTTTTAAGGAGTTAAACTATTTTGTTTTATCCTGATCGAATACCTGTCATAGATTTGACCAAACCCACAGAATGTACAACACCAAGACAGAACCCTAACACAAAGTGTGGACTTTGGCCAATTATCCTGTGTCAGTATAGATTCATCAGTTGTAACAAATGGACCGCTGTGGTGTGGGGGGTGTTGGTAATAGGGGAGACTGTGCATGTGTTGGGGCAGGGTGTATATGGGAAATCTCTTCACCTTCCTGTCAGTTTTCTTATGAACCTAAAACTGCTCTAAAAAATAAAGTCTCTAAAAAAAAGAAATGAATTATTGACATATTCAATAATATGGATGAATATCAGAATAATTATGCTGAGAATCTCGACACATACGAAGAGTACATTCTCTGTGATTCCCTTCAGACTTGAAAATGCAAACCATCAATCTGCAGTGATAGAAAGCGATCAGGGTTTACCTGGGGCCAGGGGTCTGGGTAGGGCTAGACAGAGGGATTATAAAGGGACATGAGAAAACTTGGGAGTGTGTCCGTGTTCGTTATCTGGATTGTGGTGATGGCTTCAAGGGCGTGTGTGATTTATATGGTGTCAGGGGTATATACATATGTCAAGATTTAACAAAGTGTATAGTTAATGGTATGTCAGTTTAACTTAAAGTTGTTTTTAAATATGACTCGACTTATAAGTTAATGTCAAAATAAGAAAAATATTAACCCCCAATAGTGTGTGTGGTGAATATACAAACCAATACATTGAAATGCTCCATGAAGAGACACTAAGGATATGTAAGTTTAATAGGATGATTTCTGAGAAAATGTTACCAATACCTGGAGATTTAGGATGTTGGAGAAGATGGGATGAGAAAGCATTTAAATCAGGACCGTTTGAGACACTGCTGTGCTTTTCTTACTGGTGTGAGTCAATATTTGATGCTTCTGTGGGAGTAATTCTTCCCTCTCATCTTACCTTCCGGTGTTTCTTTCACATGAAACCCTTCCTAAGAATTAGGGAATAGTTCAGGGCAGTTGCCTTGGGCCCAACTATAACCAATTTCAGTCCAAAGCATAAGTTGTCAGATTCCATTTCTTAACATCCTTAGTGAAAATGCCCTTTACTCTTAGTCTTCCTAATCCCCATGGCTTGTTTTTCTCAGTCCTACACACCTCCAAGCAACGAGTTCAAGATCAGCATGAAATTGGAAGCACAGGACCCCAGGAACACCACATCCACGTGTATTGCCACAGTAGTTGGACTGACAGGTGCCCGCCTCCGCCTCCGCCTTGATGGCAGCGACAACAAGAATGACTTCTGGCGGCTGGTTGACTCAGCTGAAATCCAGCCTATTGGGAATTGTGAGAAGAATGGGGGTATGCTGCAGCCCCCTCTGGGTGAGTAACTAGACCCAAGCTCTCCTTAGCCAATTAGTTATCTTTCCAAAATTGTACATCCTATTATGGGAAAGCCTTGGGTCCCCTGCCTATTCCTTCTTTTTCATGTGGCCAAAAGAAAAGGCCCACCCAAAATGAAATGACTTGTAAAATCTGGACATTAACTTATAATATCCAGGCCTCTCTTAAGCTCTCCTTTTTCTAGCTAGAAACCACACCTTTCATCCTTCTTTGTCAGTTCTCATTTACCCTGACAGTGAATGGAAGGAGATCTTACATTTAACCTGCCTCAAAAAACTACAGAGCTTTTACCAAATCCTACAATGATAACAAGAGGTGAGAGAAAATTTCCCAGTGAAAGGATGACTGTTACAAGGGTTCCTTCTTTCCTTTCCCCTAAATTCTTACTTGGTCCTTGTAATTTTCTCACTTCGAATTCATTTGCATTATTTTATTTAAACTAATAACCCCACTATATTTTTCTTCTCAAGATCAAACTTATCCTTTTTTTCCACCTCAGTGATTTAGCCCATGTCATCAATTACTGTCAATCACTATTGCAGTGAGTCTCAACAGAGGAGAGAGAGAGAAGGGTTATGAGCTATGGGCTATGTTCCCCTCAGAAGATTGTACTAAATTAATTGAGCATTAGAGGACAGGTATCATTTGCAAGAGATCCAAAGGTGGTTACTGAATATTATCCCCCATTTAAAAAATTTATTCGTAATGTAAAATTCCAAACATATACAAAAGTATAAGGAATAGCACAGTGAATGTCCATTTGTTCTTTACCCTTGATAATTACGAACACATAGTCAATCTTGTTTTATTTGCACCTACACATGCTCCCTGCCCCCTCCTGCCCAGTTGCCCAAACATTGTATCATTCTATCATTAAATATTTAGTATCTGTGTCTCATAGTTAATATTTTTTAAACAAATCATAATATTATCATATGTAAATAAACTAATGATAATTCATTAATATCAACAAATATTTACTCGCTGTTTAAGTTTTTCCCTGTTGTCTGTCTCTTTCTCTCTCTCTATTAGTTTCCTTGAATCAGGATCTAAATAAGATCCACATATTGCAGTTGGTTGATATGTCCTTTGAGTCTCTTTTAATCTATGGGTTCTCCTTCTCTTATTTTTTTCTCACAATTTATTTGTTAAAAAACCTAAATAATTTATCTTTAATATCCCCCACAATTAGATTTTGCCAATTGTGTCTCCGTGGTATCATTTGACATGTTTCTCTTTTCTCTCTTTCCTAGAAATAGGCAGCTAGGTCTAGAGGCTTGATCAGGTTCAGGTTCAGTTTTTTCATAAGAATATTTCATAGGTGGTGATGTTTACTTCTTTTAGGAAGCATATATGGTCTCGTTGCCTCTCATTTTTATAATGAAGCAGCCATTACTGCTTGTGGTCTAGATCAAGGGTTGACTGATTTTCTTAAAAGGGTTAGACAGCAAAACTTTCAGGCTTATTGGCCATACATTCTCTGTGGCAACTAGTCAGCTTTGTCATTGTAATACAAAAGCAACTACAGACAATACATAAACAAATGAGCAAGGCTGTGTTCCAATAAAATCTTATATTTACAAAAACAGATGACCAGCCTGCTGGCTATAATTAGCTGACCCCTGACTTAGATCAATCAATTCATTATGGTTGCAAAATGGGAAATTTTAATCTTATAATTCCATCCACATAAATTAAATGGAATATGTCTATTAAAATAAATTTCCATCAATTATTTGGCTATTGTGAGGATATCATTCATGGAAGAAAGCTTAAGTGCTTGATTCTTTACCAATTTTCAAAATGATGAATTGGTTTGCTGCCATCCTCCAAAACTATTTAAGGACAGTTTTTTTGTTACTGTTTAGTATCATAAACCTAAGAATTCATACATATTTGACGTGTTTCATTTCATTGCATTAATCGTCCCTATTGATTCTTGATTTGTCCCATCTTTGGCTGTGTAGGAGCCTAATCAGATGGTCTCCTGACTCTTTATTGCTTGATTGCTCTCTTGGATTTTCGAAATTTCAAAATGTTCCAGGCTCATCTTGTATATTATCTGCCCCAAATATGAAATCGGCTATTTCTTTTAGGTGCCTGGGTTCCTTTTAGTGGGAAATGATATTTAGAGACTATAATCTGAACACTAGAGGGCTCAGTGCTACTGGGTTGGTTGTTCTTTCTATGTCTCTTTGGCATAGATAGGAACTGCCTTATTATTATTAAAGATAAAATCATTAGTTCATATTGATACTTCCTACTAAAATTCAGGATAAATGGTGTTTTAATTTACTTTATCTTTGCTGTCTTAAATCTGCATCTCCTTCGTCCCACAACAAAACCCTGGTTGTCCATACCACTAATACAGTAGCTCATTTGTTTTATCATGTAGCACACCCATCAGTCTCAGAATAGCAGTAACACTCACCACCATCATAGTCACCGGCAGCGTTTGAGATACTTGCATTTCTTTCTTTCTTACCCTAAAGTGAAGTATAGTCAATAATGTGCTACAAGTTGTTTGGATTGGTTTCTCTCTGGGAGGCAGTGCTACCAACTTGATATAAACTTAGGTTCACTTGTATTTTTTTAAAGACTTATTTATTTGAGAGAGAGAGAGAGCGCGCGCACATGTGAATGGGGGAGGGGCAGAGGAAGAGGGAGAGAATCCTCAAGCAGACTCCTTGCTGAACATGGAACCCAATGTGGGGCTCAATCCCAGGACCCTGAGATCAGAACCTGAGCCAAAATCAGGAGTCAGATGCTCAACCAATGAGCCACCCAGGCACCCCTGTATTTTTTTTTATTTTTAGAGATTGCTTTTTAGAAATGTTCCTTTATAAATATGTGTGTGATACACATCATTCTTAAAATCAGATCTATGAAACAGAATATATTCAGAGAAATCCCCTTCACCTTATTCCTTTCTTCTGCCATAGGCAGCCACTTTCTCTTAATTTTATAGTTTGTACTTCATTTTTAAAAAATACAAATATATTTATGTGTATGCATGTGTCTGTGTGTGTGTACATATATACATAAGTATTTCCCACTTTCTTATATAAATGACAGTATACTGTACATATTTGTCTTAACCTTGCTTTTTTCCATTTAATGAAATATCCTAAAGTTGATTTCTTAGTAGTATGAAGATATTTCTCATTCCTTTTTATAGCTGCTTAGTACTGTATAATTCTCAATCTGCTTTATGAATCACTATTTAGAAACATCTTGGTATGCTATTAAAAAGTACAGTTGACCCTTGAACAACACAGGTTTGAACTGCACAGCTCCATTATACACAGATTTATTTCGATAAATACAGTACACTACTATAAATGTATTTTCCCTTCCTTATTATTTTCTTACTAACATTTTCTTTTCTCTAGCCTATTTTATTATAAGAATACTCTATATAATACATATACCATATAAAATATGTGTTAATCAGCTCTTTACATTATCATTAAGGCGTCAGATCAACAGTAGGCTGTTAGTAGTTAAGTTTTGGGGGAGTCAAAAGTTACACATGATTTTTGAGTGCATGGGGTGTGTGGGGTTGGTACCCCTAACCCCTGCATTGTTCAGGGGTCAACTATATAAGCTCCCAAGGATAATGGTGATGATTTAAATCACAATCTTTCAATAAATTCTCTAGAAACATATAGATCAAAAAGGAAACCAAACCAAACCACCCATAATTCATGTTTAAACATAACTGGGCGTCAAGAATACCACAGATTTCAATTATATGTTGTCTACATGTTCAGATATAAAGACCCGAAATCATTAGAGCTAGTACCTGACCCATACAGAATGAATAGTTTTATGTAAGTAGAAATTACATTTAGGAAGGGGAAGGCAATGGGGGCCTAACATAGTCAGAATCATCTCCAGGAAAAGATAGTTCAATTTAGAGTGGGAAATACTGAGAACAGAGCTAAGACCTACTTGATTAGAACATTGACTACTGGGGAATCCAAAGGAAGAGAGTGGATTGAAAGCGTGAGGGACTAGAGATAGCACTCTTGAGAAGATAACTACCTTTGGGGGAGGGTAGACATATGTTGAAGGAAAAGAAGGAAGTGAGGGGGTTGTAATTCAGAATTATACAGAAACAGAAGAGAAGCAGTCAAAAGACACACCAGTCTCCCATCCCATCGCAACAGGCTCATCTACTAAAGAAACCGTGTTTCACTATGTCAACAGAAAATTCATAACCCAAGATTCCTGCCAAAGTAGGACCTCCTGTTTTTGCTGGTCCAGGTAAATATAAGATATTTCAAATGATTAAGAAACAGCATTCAATCTCTATAAAAAGCTTCTATATGACGAAAAACCAAAGATGAGGATAAAACTGTTTTAACTACTGAAAACTCTTCCAACATCAGTGACTAACCAGAAGAAAACTATTACACAACAACCCAACTTGAATTAAACGAGTATTGACAGATATGCAAAAAAACCCATGAATCATAAATTTTAAAAGTCAGACTAGAAATGCACAATAGACAGGAAGATGTGAAAATAGAATTGCCTAAACTCAAGAAAAAATTGAAGAAAAACAAAATAATCTCAATTGCAGACTCAATTCCAGGGCGCCCGATGGACCACAGGTTTAACTGCAAATATAATAAGGGACATTGAGAAGAGAAATAAAAACAGCCAAGAGAATAAAAATAAATATTAGGAAAGGTTAAAAAGTATCAGAAAGGAACTGTTAGCTATAGAACATAGTCAATAAAGTTTCAGTATGTATATGCGAATTATGTATGCATGTATAATTGGAGTCTCTGAAGAAGATGAACAAAATAATGAAACAATTAATAATTAAAATTATAAGAAAGTTTTCCAAAAATTAAAGAAGACCTGAACCTACATATTGAAAGGGCCTACCTTTTTCCTGGAAAAATTGATTCAGATTGGTTACTCTAAGATGTATTCTAATCAAACTGTTACACTCTAAGAATAAAGAAAAACCCCTCTGAGCCTCCAGAAAAAAGGCCAAGTTATTTACAAGGGAAAGAAAGTGAAGTTTGCATCATACTTCTTTACAGCAAAGTACAAAGAAAGAAAATAAGAACGGGGGTTTTATATCTATACAAGCTGTTTTTCAGGTATTGAGATTATACTGAAACAGTGTTCAGCATGCAAGAACTCAGGAAATACTATAACCCTAAGCCCTACCTGAGGAATCCATCACAGAAAGAGCTTCATCCAAACAAGAAATGATCAATCTAAGACAAAAAGCAAAGGTGGAGACAAGAGTAGAATAGTATGGTATCGGTCTGGATCCAGTGAAGAGCGAGAACCCACACAGTAATTTGAACACTGAAAGTGTAATATAATTGTTAACTGTAATACAGGATTAGAGTATTTGGGGATTGGCTAGTCAAAAGGAAAGAGAACTCTAAAGAATATAAGAGCAGACATAAGGAGAAGCCACTACACTGGAGCTAAGATAGAGAACCCAAGGAAGGACCTCCCCTCCCCCATCCTCAAGGTGGAGATGTGGGTAGATCTTGTTGGAGGGGGCATAGCTGTGGCTCACTGAATGAGAGAAGTCACTGTGGTACCACGCAGTGGAACATGCTAGAAATTTGCCTTCTAGGGTACCTCTATGGAAAGCTGTTCCCGGAGAACTGTCTCTCTAGAGTGCTACAAAACCACCTAGGTGGGGGAGGGTGGTGGCAGCGCTGGCTACTGATACGACTGGCTGTCTGGCTCTTCAGGATATGGGCAATGGAGAAGATGGGAGTGCTGCAGGAGCCCGCCACGTAAACACACTGGAACCAGGAAGCAAACCCCCTTCCTCCTATAATATCCTTAGATGGGATCAAAGGATATCACCTGAAACTGATAAACCAAATAGGAGAAGCCTAAATGAGGAAAAGGTAAATTAAGGACATTTGAAAATACGTTAGCTAAAGGTAACCACTAAAACAAAATTCCAAAATTTCCTAATTAACAAAGGAACAAAAAGATCAAGGAACAGACCATACAGAGAAAGAGATGAACTAAATATGGAAAGCACAGTAAATAAAACATAATGTGAGAGAGTTGAGACCAAATGTGTAATTTACATTAATAAATGTAAATGGTTTTAACTTACCTGTTGAAAGAAAAACATTCTCAGAATGGTGCTCAGAGTCAGACCCAGCTTTATATTGTGTGCAGGAGACATATGTAAAATAAAGTGAATGAGAAAGACTAAAAATGCAAGGATGGCCAAGAGTATACAGAGGAAAGTCAAACAATATAATAGCAGAGATTGCAGTTCTGGTGTTAGACAAGGTAGAATTCAGACCAAGATGCATTAAACAAGACAAAGAAGCCACTTTATTTTATAATGCTTAATGGTGACACAAGTCGTAATGAAAGTGTAATAGTTAAAAACATTTCAGAGCCAAGTTACAAAGCATCTGTCTTCACAAAACAGAAATTATTATAGGTGCAAGGAGATAGAGACAGACACACTAATAAATTTAACACACCTCTCAAGGCAAGGCAGGCCAAGAGGACAAAAAGTAAAGGTATTAAAGACTTTCCTGTAAGTTGTACCAAAACATCTATTTCTTTCATTTGTACCATTCCTTGAAATAAAGTAATATGGTGCCAAAAAAAATGGAATGAATAAGGTAGATCATGTATGTGTATACGTATCAAACTCTATACCCTGCTAAATGGTGAAAACATTTAGCTGTTCCTGGAGATCTAAATTGAAATCTAAAACTCTAAACAACTCTTGTTTGAAAAGGGAAATATAAACCAAAATTGCAAAATTCCTAAAGAGTAATGACAATAAACATCACGTATCAGAATTTTGAGATTAATTAAAACAGTGGTTGGAAGAAAATTGATAGCCTTAACTACCTGACATCAATAAAAATGAAAGGATAAAAATAAGGATTTAAATTCCCAATTCAAAAGACTAGAGAAAGAGTCACAATATAAAGAAAATAAAAAGGAAGAAGAAAAATAAAGATAAAACAGAAGTTAATGAGGTAGAAAAAAAGCAATAAATCAAAATACTCGTCTTTTGGGGAAAAAATACACAAAATACACAAACCACTAGTTAGCCTATGAAAGAAAAAAAGGAATAAGCTCAGATACACAAACGTAGAGATGACAAAGGGAGGAAATAACTCTATGTAAATAAAATAGAGAAGCGAGGTGAAATAAAAAAATACTATTTGTCAAAATTAACCCCAATAGCATTATAATATTTAAACAGATACATAGAAAACATAAAAGTTTTCAAAAAATTGCACCTACAGAAAAGCACTATGTGTAGGTTATTTAACAGGAATCCTACAAAACCTTAAAAACCAGATTTTCTCCTTCTACTTAAGTTGTTGTAAGTCAGTGATACCCAAAAGAACTTTCTGTGATGATGGAAATGTTTTGCATCTGTGCTGTCCAGTGTGGTAGTCACCAGCCCCTTGTGGCTATGGAGCACTTGAAATGTGGCTACTGTAACTAAAGACCTAAATTTTTTTTTTAAAGACTTTATTTATTTATTTGACAGAGATAGAGACAGCCAGCGAGAGAGGGAACACAAGCAGGGGGAGTGGAAGAGGAAGAAGCAGGCTCCAGCGGAGGAGCCTGATGTGGGGCTCGATCCCATAATGCCAGGATCACGCCCTGAGCCGAAGGCAGACGCTTAACCGCTGTGCCACCCAGGCGCCCCAAGACCTACATTTTTAATTTTGCTTAATTGTAATTGAAAGTTAAAAAGCCTATGTGTCCTCCTCTGATTCCAACCCCCTTCATTTTTCCCTTCCTTCTCCTGATGTCCTCCCTGCTATTCCTTATGTTCCACAGATAAGTGAAACCGTATGATAATTGTCTTTCTCTGCTTGACTTATTTCACTTAGCATAATCCCCTCCAGTTCCATCCATGTTGATGCAAATGTTGTGTAATCATCCTTTCTGATGGCTGAGTAATATTCCATTGTACATATGGACCACATCTTTATCCTTTCGTCTGTTGAAGGGCATCTTGGCTCCTTCCACAGTTTGGCTATTGTGGACATTGCTGCTATGAACATTGGGGTGCATATGGCCCACTGAGGGTTTTAGAGGGGAGGGGGTTGGGGGGATGGGTTAGCCCGGTGATGGGTAGTAAGGAGGGCACATATTGCATGGAGCACTTGGGTGTTATATGCAAACAATGAATCACAGAACACTACATCAAAAACTAATGATGTACTGTATGGTGACTAACATAACATAAAAAAAAAAAAACAGGCAGATCTGTGAAAAAAACAAAACAAAACATAAAAGTAAAAAATAAAAAGCCTATGTGGCTGCTGGCTACTCTACTGGACAGTGCAGTTCTAGATCATAGAAAAGTAGGAAAACGTGCAGGTTCTTTTTATGAAGCAGGTAGAATTTTGATACCTAAGCCTGATTTAAATTACACAAGTACATACAATTTCATGTATGAATATTGTTATAAAAATCTTAAAATATTAGGAATTAGAATTCAACATATTTAAAACAATATTTTGTCAAAGCAAAGTAGTGGGTTTTTTTCTGGGAATGAAAAGAAGATTTAACTTTGGAAAAATCATTAGTGAAATTCACCATATTACGATAGCTAAGGAAGAAAGTCATCTGACCTTTGACAAAAATTAGCATTCTACCTAGGACTCATATTTTCTGATTTCACAACTTATTACAAAGCAGCAATACTCAAGACATGTGGTAATGGTATAAAGATAGACATAGATCAGTGGATTAGGTTTGAGAGTCCAGAAATAAACTCATACGTTTATGCTCCATTGATTTTCAACAGCAGTACCAAGGTAGTTCAGTGGATTCTCGACAACTGGTGAGGGCCAACTGGATATGCACACACAAAAGAATGAAGCTGGACCTTACCTCCACACTATATACAAAATTATCTCCAACTGGATAATAGTCCTAAATGTAGGAGCTATAACTGTAAAACTAGTAGGAGAAAATATAGGGAAAAGATTCATGACCTTGGAATTGACAATGATTTCTTAGAAATGACACCAAAAGCACAGGCAACAAAAAGAGAAAATAGTTAAATTGGACTGCATCACGTTTAAAACTTTTGTTCATCAATGGACAATATCAACAGTGTGAAAAGGGAACCCACAGGATGGGAGAAAATATTTGCAAATCTTGCATCTGATAAGAAGTTAATGTCCACAATATTTTTAAAAATTCCTTCAAATCAACAACAATAAAAAACAACCTAAAAACAAACAACCTGATTTAAAAATGAGCAAATGACCCAAGCAGCACCCCCCCAAAAAAAGTAAAGAACTTGAATAGACATTTCTGTAAATGGCCAATAAGTACATGAAAAGATGCTCAACATCACTAATCATTAGGAAAATAGAAATGAAAACCACACTGAGATACTATTTCACATCCATTAGGATGGCTTTTATCAAATAGAAAACAAGTATGGGGAGGATGTGGAGAAATTGGAATCTTTGTGCTATTAATGAGGATATAAAATGGTGCAGCCACTATGGAAAGCAATCTGGCGTTTCTTCAAAAAATGACAAGTAGAATTACCATTATGATTTAGCATTTCCACTTCTGGGTATATAGACAAAACAATTAAAAGCAGGGACTCAAGCAGATATTTGTATACCTGTGTTTAGAAGCATTATTCACAACAGCCGAAAGGTGGAAGAAACCCAAATGTCTGTCAGTGGAAGAATGGCTAAACAAAATGTAGCATATGCATCCAATGGGGTATTATGGAAACCGACCCACGTTACAGTGTAGATGACTCTTGAAGACATTACGCTAAGTTGAAATAAGCCAGTCACAAAAGGACAAACACTATATGATCCCACTTATACAAGATACCTCATTTAGGTAAACTCGTAGAGACAAAAAATAGAACGGTGGTTGCTAAAAGCTGGTAGGGAGGGAGGAATGGCAAATTATTGTTTATTGGGTACAGAGTTCAGTTGGGGAAGATGAAGTTCTGGAGAGGGATGGTGGTGGTGATGGTTGCACAACAGTGTGAATGTGCTTAATGCCACTTACTTTTGAGAAAGAGAAAGGGAAATATATTTACACACACATGCACATTTTATACACGAAATTACATATCTTACATACTTAGTTTTATAAGAAGAAATACAGAAATGTTAAACCAGAAAATAATGAAAAGTTTACCTATTGGGAGTGTCGGGGAATAGGGTAGAAAGTATAGCAAATGAGAGTAAGACTTCTCTGTGAATACTCTTATATTCTCTTAACTTTTGTGTTATGTAAATATTTTACTCAAAAAATAAAATTAAACCAGAAAAAAAGAACAAATCGTAAGCTAAAATTGATGACAAACGGGAACAAATTAAACTGTGTATCAAATAGATATCATAACAACATTGAAAAAAGAATTCAAATAACCTGAGCCCAGAACCTTCACGGTATACCCTTAATGGGACATATTTCAAAGAAAAAATGGAACGTCAAATAAATTCTGATGTTTTCTTAATCTTAGTGGGTTTCCCTTAATTATCTGAAGCTATTTTGCATGCATTGAAGATAGAGCAAATGAGTAAATGTGGGACAGGGAAGACGAAGAACCCTGTGGTGTAGAATTTGAATTGGAGGTGTCTATATGAACTCTTCACTTAAAAAAATGTATATAATTTTATATATACTTGTACTATAATTACATAAGCTTTATTCATTGAAAAGGTCTAGAAGTAATGACACCTCAGTAGCAGTGTGGTTTCTAAATCCCACTTTTCACTAGAGGGACTCATGGCTCCTTGGAGAAATGGTTGATTTCAATGTTAAGCAAAAGAGAAAATGTAATGTGAATTTGGAACATTCTATTATGCCAGAAAGAAAAGAATTCTCAAAGAATGATGGGGACATATCAGAAGGACACAGGAGCCAGCTTGAAGGGGCTCTGACCAGCCAAAATTGGAGCAATATGAATATCAGAATAATGAAAACAAAAGAACAATGGTATTGGCATCCATGGGTCTGTAGTGTACAAAAAAAAAATTGTAGAGTTGCAGGGAAAGGTCTAATTACAGAATGCCAGCTAATAAATAGAGAAAGAATGCTAGAAAATTACCATTTTGCAACCACCATTTCAATTGATTCAGGCAGGGATAATCAATGGCTATAAAACCATTGGGTAAAAAAGCTTATCGGAGAATAGGATATTCACATAATCTCAGTGTTTTTCCTCACTGGTTACCTATTAATTACAAAGGGAAATTATAATGAAGAAATCTGTTAGCCACTCCTTAACAAGTGATCAAATTTAGTATCATCAATAATTAGATAAACTTTATGTGCTTCTTAAAGTAATGAAAAGAGAAGTATCCAGCATCACTTGTATTTTTGTCAAAACTGTTTAGTATGAATGTAATCATAAGGGAGCAATCAGAAAGAAATCCAAGTTGTGAGATATTCTATTAACAGCTAGCCCACACTCTTCAAAAGTATCAGTTTCATGAAAAACAAACAAAAGGCAACAGGACTGTTCTAGATTAAAGGAGACTAAAGGAGCATGACAACCAAATGCAATATGTAATTCTCGATCCGTTCCTGTACTTAAAAAATTAAACAGCTATAAAGGACATTTTGGGGACAATTGAGGATATTTTTAATTAAATTTCTTGGGTATGACAATATTACAGTTTTAAAGGAGAATATCCTTGTTCTGAGGACAAATGTACTGATGTATTTAGGGGTGAAATGTCACTGTGTCTCTTTCTCACAGTTCAGATGAAAAAATGTGTGTAGATAGATGGAAAGCAAATATGGTGAAATGTTACTAGTTGTTGAATCTAGGTGAAGGGTACATAGTTGTTCATTTACTGTTTTTGCTACTTTTCTCTAGGTTTAAGATTTTTCAAAATAAGTTTAAATAAGTTATGTATATAATTATACATATATATGTGTGTGTGTTCATGTTCCCCAGGCCTCCTCTGGACCTCTCCCCAGAGTTGCTGAATCAGAATCTCTAGGTAATGGGGCTTGGGATTCTGCATGGTGAAATGACTCTCCCGAGACTCTAACGAAATTGGTCTATATTTGGGAAACATTGCTCTAGAAGAGCGTTCTTCTTGTATGATTTCTGTGTGTATGTGTGTGTTTTCTGTTCACAAAGGGAACATTCATACTCCCTTGCAGAGTCCTCCAGGGGAGAAGGTGGAAAGGTAGAATGATCCTCAGTGACATTGTCAATTCAATGCTGCCAGCCTTTTCCTCACACTCCCTTGTTTTATTTACTGACCTGTTCTACTACTCAAGACTGTGATTATTTCTTCTAGACAAGACTGTTTGGATCACTAGTTCTCAAACTTGGCTGCCAGTTAGAATCACCCAGAGAGCTCTTAAAAATTTCAGTATTTAAGCCTTACCTCAGATCAGTTAAATCAGAATTTCTGATTCTGGGTGGGACCAGTGTAGTCTTCTATCCTCCCTCAGGGGATTCCAGTGTCCACGTTTGAGAGTCCCTGGTCTAAAACAGAAGCTGGCTTCTTGTGAGGCCACTGGTCAGTGATCCGGATCCCAGTACAAAGTGCCTAGTCAGCAACCTTGGTCACATGCTCTGGGGTGTATGTGGTACCTTGACTTGAAAGGACGCTTCATATATTCCTGTCCCTGATCAGTCTTCTACTTGCTAAGTAGCCTCCAGGGCCTGTCAGTAGAAAGGGGGTTTTAAAAAGATACACATCTCATTTTGTGATCAGAGAATTTGAACTCTTTATAAGAACCTCTGGGGGTGGTTAACCCAAAAATTTAGAAAGTTACTTTAATCATGGTGTCTTAAAAATATTGACTAAACTCGCTCTTCTCTACAGCAAGGACCCTGCCAGACCCACGTATACATATACCTACCTCAAGATTAGTCACAACCCCCACCCCCAGTTAAATCAGCCTGAATTAACTTGTGTTTGAGAGTGTGTGTGGCAGCATAACAGCAATATGGGCTTAGGGTCCTGTCAGAACTAAAAGGAATCCAGTCTTCCCAAATAGTCAGGCTGGATATTCACTTCTTCCTCAGGGAAGACAGTGTGTTCAGCACCTCTCTGCAAGTTTCACTTCTCCTTTCTTTGATGCGTGGGGTAAAATTGAGATAGTCCACTCAACCTCAGTTTGGAAGCACAGCTTTTAGTTCAGTGTCATCTGACAAATACAGAAACAAGGAAAGGGAAGTAAGTTGTCTAGGGTTGTACAGTGAGTTAGTGGCATATTTCTGTGCATGAATTTGTAGATGTACATGTATGTAAAGCTTCCCTGGGAGAAGAGAATGAGTTGGGAATCATCTTGACAGCCAGAGTCTAATAACTTCACAAAGCTTGGGATTATTAGACGGGATAATGGAGAGGGTTTGGAATGGAGCCCACAACCACGCGGTTTCTGGTGCAAGTGCTGTTCTGTTACTCGCCACCAGAGGGCATGAACTTTGATTAACGCTTAGACCTGCTGATGGGCATCGAAGTCCAGAACTTCCTCAGGTCAAGGTTAGTTGAAACAGCTGGATCCTAACTTATTCAGTAGTCCCATTGTCTTGGGAATATCTGGAAGCTCCTTATAACTGATTCTTTATAAATATTTTTTAAAAGAAATCCTAGGTAAGCACAGAACACTTGCAGCATGCCCGGGTTTAGAATTAAAGAGACCTGGCTTTGTCATATTAGCTCAGCCACTTACAAGTTTAGTTATGTGGCCAATGGTGAGTTGCTCTTCCTTGACTTTTAACCTTGAATGTCAGTTGCCTCACCTGCCAGATCATTCATAAACTGCCACACCTGGTTTTTGTGAGTATTAAATGGAATAACATGGTAAAGTATCCATCAATTCTTGGTACCTGTTTACTAAGTGGAGATTTTTCCTTGTTCAGTAAAAACTCTCATGGAGTTTATATTCTAGTTGGAAAAGACATACACATTACAAAGAAAAAAGAAAGAAAATTCAGACAATGATAAGGGCTAAGGACAAGTAAAAGGGAGCAGGATTTAGGAAGCTGGTAAGATGGTCTAGGAATGCCCTCTGAGGAGATGATATTTCAGCAAAGAACTAACAAAGATTTGAGAAAGTGAAGCATGTTTGAGGCAGAAGGACACAGCTTGGTGTGTTTGAGAAACAGCAAGACCAGTGAATGGGGGGCAGAGGAGTGACAGGAGATGAGTTATGAGAAGTAAGCAAGTTCCAGACCATTTAGGCCTTGTCAACATACCTGAAGACCGTAGATTTATTTTGTGTTGTGGGATGTGCATGACAGTGATGTGATCTGATTTATATTTTTTAAAAAGCACAAACATATCATTCTGGCTGTTACGTGGAGAACAGACAGTAGGGAAGCAAAAGTAGAGGCAGAGAGTCCAGCTAGAAGGCTCTTGGAGCATTCTAGGCAGAGTGCGGCTGTGCCTTAGATCAGGAGTGGTCATTGGCGGGTGAGATCTCTTGCATGGCGAGAAACGGTTTGAAGATCCACGTGCTGTCAAGCCTTGCTGACTAATTGTATTTGAGAGGTTCTAGGAAGGGAGGGATCAGAGGTGAGTCTGAGGCACCTGGGTTTAAATAACTGGTGCCATTAAGTGAGCTGAGATGACTGGAGAAAAGAGCAAGTTGGGGGCGGGCAGTGAATTCGGAGTTCTGCTTGAAACTTACTCATTTTGAGACCTCTTAGCATCCATGGAGACTTACAGAACAAGGCAGTTGGAAATACGAGCATGAAACTCAGGGCAGAGGTTTGAGCTGGGGATATAAATTGGCAGTCCTGTATTCCAGGAGGACACTGGAGGCCAAGAAGAAAAGAATGAATGGCCAAGCACTGAGGTGCTCCCACTTTCAGAGGTTGAGATTTCTGATCCACCTGTTCTTTTCCTCACAAGCACCCCAGGCCATTGTTTATTTCAAGGAGATCCTCAGATTACTGTTTTTATTCTTCTTCTCTTCCCTCTTATACAAATTTATGACCTAAGCCCCTTTTATAGTAAAAACAGTATGGTAGGGCTAAGTGATGAAATATTTGAAGACATTAACGTGCTGATTGATAATGAAGGTTCTGGAGACAGAGGAATTGGGCTTAAATCCTGCCTCTGCTATTTACTAGCATAGTAACGTTGGATATTTTACTTCATTTCTCCTAAGCTCAGTCTTCTCGTCTGTAATGGCCAACATTTATCTAACACTTGTTATATACCAGGCTGCGTTTTAAGTCTTTCACATGTCTTAACCTATTTTAATCCTTAGAACAACCCATTGAGGTAGTTACCATTTTTATCCCACTTTATTGTGAAAGAAACTAAAGCCAGAGAGAGTTTCCGTAATTTGCCGTAAGTTACACATCAGGTAAGTGGCAGTGCTAGATTTGAATCGGTGCAGCCTGGTTCCTGAACCAGTGCTACTTTCTCGTATCTGATTCACAGAGTTGTAGTAGTGATGAAAGAGTGCGTAGCACACAGAGCCTAGCACATCGTCATGTGCAGGATAAATGTTTTCTTTGGAAGGCAGCATGGTATAGTGAAAGGGAGCCAGTTGAAGAGCCTTGGGGCTCCAGCCTGATTCTACAAGAGCAACTTATGGGACCCCAAATAAGTTTCTTAGCCTGTCTGGACTTCAGTTCTATAATCTGCACCATAAAATCTTTGTACTATATGGTCTCTGAGGGCCCTTTCTGTGTTAAAATGCTGTCTGTGATGACTGCCCAAGACAGACTATGGATGCATTTGAATTTGGAGGGGGGGTCCCATATCGCCTCGGGGGTTGGGGAATAATGTACCTCAGTAATTCCTTGGGTTGGTAACCTTTCTGTGTTGCCCTGCTGCTCTTGAAGGAACTTGCTAGGAGGTAGTGACACAGAATCGTTCAGAACCGGGAGGGCTGGAGGGAGACCGTCATGTACTGCAGTCTTCATCACTTACTACCCTGGACAAGATGTTTGTCTTGAGTTTCCATTTCTTCTTCTGCAAACCAAGGATAATAATAGTGCATACGTCATGGTATTATTTCAGATATCTGGAAAGAAATTGCATGTGAAGTATTTAATACATAATAAGCAGTCAATACGAATTAGCTATTATATTATTATTATTATAAGTGTTCCCAGAGCTCAGAGGACTTTTTTTTTTTTTTTTTTTTTTTTTTTTTATCTCTTCAAGTTCTGGGTGAGATAGAAGCTCCAGAGTAACCCATTCCTAAAAAAATGGAATTGGTGATTGCGTGGCAGGGCGCTTGTTGGGAACCGAGGACATGAATCTGAGTGTCCTGATCGTGCAGTCGTTCCTCCTGCCCCTCTCTTTTATCAAGGTGTAGCAAGCATTTCCCTAGAACAGTTGTGTCTTGCCTCACCTTGCCCGGAGGTGTAGTGAACAATTCACGGCACATCTGCTCTAGGTTTGACTTGCATCAGCCCTTGCCTGACCTAAGGAGCGTTGTTTTCCTCACACACAGACCAGGCCTGAATTTCTGAAGAAATTTAATTTTTTTTTTTTTACCCTAATCAAAGGTAAAGCGGTAGTCTAGACTCCTTTGGCTGTGAGTGCAAAAACTCAAACCAAGTCAGAGGAGGGAAAGGAGGGAGCAGGAATTACGGACTCTATGACAAGAAGTTAAGGCATTTGGACGCAGGGTTTTAAACGCTCTCAGGGCTCCCCATCTCTTGCTCCACCTTGGCTTCGTTCTCAGTTATGTCCTCCAGGGCAGTGCCAGACCTACAGACATCCTAGCCATGATCTCAGGGAAAGAAGAACCCTCCTTCAACATGCCTATCACGTCAGAAAACAGTTGACCCAACTTGGGACATACATACACACTCTTGGTGGGGGGAGTCTGATGCCTTCAAATGACATTATTTTCTGTTCCATGGCCAGGTTGGTACAGTCATGCAATAGACACCCCCACCAAATCACATAGAATTTTTCAGAAGGAAAAAAGACTAGGCAAGCAAAAAAGTAAACAGTAGCAGTTTTAGATGAAGTGACAGGAACGTGCATCACTGTCACTATTGTTGGCATAGTGAGCTGCCCCAGGACCTCTCCTGACCTTGGGGAGCTCGGATTAGCCTAGCCAGCTTTGAGACAAAAAGTTTCTATCATATGGGGTGGTAACTCTCTTATTTCCATTTTCTTCTCTCTTTTCATGTCTTCCCCCGTAATTGTAGTTATTAATTAATACTTAATCCCCAGAGCTGATTCTTCCTTTTTCATTTTACCTACACATTGATAGTTTAGCATAGTCCACAGTGTGGACTGAAGGGTCCAATGGCCTGGGTTTCAATTCTATCTTTCTCATTTGCTCACTTCGAAATCTTAAGTTTACTTTATACCTCTCTTCTCATCTATGGAATGGAGGTGGTAGCTACCTCCCTGCGTTGTCTGGAGGAGGAGTAGATGGTCTGTGGAAAGCAATCGGCACAGTGTCGCGTCCGCAGTAAAGTCCTCAGTAATAATAGTTGTTATTTCCAGCCCTGCAGCTTTGATGCAGCCTGTCTGTTGTTTTGTCAGGAATGGGAAAGCTGAGGTGGATGGAGAGACTATCAAAAAGCACTGGTTTTGAGTACCTCAGGATAGAGAGTTGAAGCCAAGTAGAAAGAAGCATTCAGTGCTGTAATTGGAAGACCTACCTACGATAACAATCTTATTTTTACAATTTATTAATTAAATGGTACGTTCTTACTGCTTTTACTTGCTGAACAACAGTGGACAATTAATCTCTCTAGGCTTCTTTTTACTTTTCTGGAAAATGTGTATTTTGGGATAGGATTATCCCTTCCATCTTCATCATTGTCTGATCCTTAATTGTTTAAGTAAAAATGAGTATCAGAAAGTGTTTTGTACTCTGTGTGTGTGTGTGTGAGAGAAAGGAAGAGAAAGTGAGACAGAGAAACAGTGAGTTAGTTTATATTGAAATAAACCAAAAAGATTTACTTGTATATTGGGTGTATCAGTTGACATATTTGGTTTCTTCTTAAGAGATTATCCTGTCTCCCCTTTCACACTCTACTGTCTAGATCATTTCCAAGTATCGGTTAATCCTATCTCACATCTATTTTGTACTTTTCAAGGAAAGCTTTTTAGACATTATAATATATATTTTATAATACTTGTCATAGAGTCAGAAAAGTTGGCTGGGGACTCTGTTCCACTGCTTACTCTGCAACATTACCTTGGGCAAGTTACATTCCCTCTCCTGTGCCTCATTTCCTCGGCTGACTAATGAGGCAATTTCTTCTATTTAACCTTTAAGTCCTTTCCTAACAGTCTGTGATTCTGTAACTATCACAGCATAGGTTGTGGCAGGAGTAGCTGGATTCCCAAGGGAAAACTTGATAGCACCACTCCCTTTTGAAACATATTTTTTATCTGTTGTCCATTATGTTTGCTGCAGGATTTCGGCTGAATGCCTCCTCTTGGCCCATGTTCCTTTTGAAGACACTAAATGGAGCAGAGATGGCTCCCATCAGGATTTTCCACAAGGTATGGTGTCCTTCAGATATCACCACTTGCTTAAGGTCAAATGCTTACATTCTTTCATTTACTAAGTCCCTGATGTCTACTTTATATTTATGGCCTGAGGATGCCTTCTCAGTACTAGTTCAGAGGGAGGATTTTTTAGTACCTTAGGAAGCAGCAACTGTCCCTGGAGGAAATTTCACTAAAGTCAGGATTCCTGGGGTTTGGGTCCCAGCTCTGCCAACAATAAGCAGTATCCTTTTGTCTTCATCTGTGAGTAGGGTTCTGTCTCACTGGGTTGTTAAGAAGTTAAAATGTGTTTATCAGTAAAACATATAAAATATAATATAAATCTGAAGGAGCTGTTCTCATCCTAGATCTTGGAATTCCCCAAGGTCCATATGCTAAACAGAGAAAGGAAGACTATTTTCTGAATGTCTGTAGCATGTTTGGAGTTGATATACACCATCTCATTTAATAACCACAGTTAATTTCTGAAGCAAGAGTTACGATTTCCATTTAATAATTAAGCAAACAATACGTTTGAATAAAGAACTTGCCCAAGATCACATGGCTAGTAAGTGGTGGAAGAGGGATGTAACACCTGTATCCATTTTTGCTTGTTTCCTAAGGCATGAAGCACTCAGTCTGCTCGCAGCTGAGTTCTGTAATGAGGTAAAGGGGGCTGAATTAGAGTTGCCTATGCTGCTAGTAAAGTCTAAATTAAACCCTAAGAGCACTATGTGATTCCCAGAATGTAGTGTACTGGGCAACTTAAAAACCCTTTCACTACAGAATATAGCAAAATGGTGGGCTGGCGGGGAAGGGAGACCAACAAATACTTTTTTACGTGCTTTGCCGAGCTACCAGAAAGTTAGAAAACTCTCCAGAGGCCAGAATGAAGGAGAACCAGTGTTAAGTGTATGTTGTGCACCTGTAAATGCCTTAAGGGGCGTTGCCAGTCTTACTTTCTAAGGATCTTTGTCTTTTAACAGCCAGGGTAGGATAGGTGAGCACTTAGCCGCATGCAAGGCAGGAAAACGGGCCTGAGACTGCCACACGGACAACCAGATCAGGCCCTTCAGCTGGTTACTCCTTCGTGGAAAGACTGTGCCTGGGGTCTACGGAGGGGTGAAGATAGAGTCACTTTCTCTGATAAAGCTGTCTTGGCCCATGCAAGTTCATGGTACAGATATAGTGCCTGTGTTGTCTGAGAACTTCAGAGCTATATGGAGATATTTCTGAGTGCCTGCAGAGGCAAACCCGAAGTCTCTCTAGACGGTTTAGTTGCTTTCAACCCAATGTCATAGAAGTCCCAAAAGTGAAGCACACTAAAGATGAGTGTTCATTTCAGAATTCCAGAGCCCTCAAAAACTCTCGAAATAAATCCAACATGATGGGACATTGGTAGACCCAACAAACAGTAAGGCTATAACCCAAGGGCTTTCAGATAATAGAAACAGCAGATAGAGATTATAAATTAAATATTTAAAAATGATTAAAGAATGAAAAGAAGGATTTTAAAAATTGAGAGAAGTACAAAACCCTATTTCTAAAAATATTTGAAAAAAAGCAAACATCTAGAAATGAAACTTAATGATTAAAAGAACAAATTAATGGGCAAGTATATAAGAAACCAGGATTTACATAAAGAATTAACTGAAAGACATGTGTAAGGACTTTGCCCAGAATGCAGTGCAGAGAGATAAGGAGATGGAAAATATTAAAGAGAAGAGACAGGAGAATAGTATTAGAAGGTCCAATATATGCTGAACATGAACTTCAGAAAGATTAATTGGAAGGAATAGAGAATAGAGATATCCAAGAAGATAATAACAGAATTTTCCAGAATGCGTAATAAGACAAATACATAGCTTAAAACGTCACGATATGATGGAAGTCCAAAGGAAAGATCTGAACAAGTAGTCACAGGTGGGCTGGCAGCACATTTCCAGACAGTGGCAGTACAAGCCAAAAGATAATAGAATAGTGCCTTCCAAGCACTGAGAAGAAAATTGTTGTCCACCTACAGTTTTATACCTAGCTACATTGTTATTTCAGAAGAATGTAAAATCAAGACGTTTCCAAACAAACGATACAAGTAGTTACTAACATAGATGCTAAAATAATGACTGAAAATAGATATCTGGAAGAAGATAATTGAACCCAGAAAGTAAGAGTGGAAGAAGTAGTGGTGAGGAAAGGTTGCTTGACATGTGGGTAAAGCTAATGAAGCATTGCCTGAAACTGTATAAACGAAGTGTAATAACAGTGTGGAGCTGAATTATGAAATACCTGTTAACTCAGGAGTAGGTAAAATAGTCTAAGGCCCTTCTGTTTTCTGGGACTGTACATAAAGGTGACTTTAGATTTAATTATTAATTATGTCAACTCTGCAGTTAGAATCTTACGGGGATGACCCACTGAAAGACTATAAATAGAATGGTTAACATTCAGTGGAGCAGTGGAGAGGGAAGCAAACTCCATTGATTGTACAGGAGAAAAAGGAACAATCAAGTTACATAGAAAGTAGGCAGTATGATAATTGTAATTTAAATACATCAGTTATCACAAAAATGAGCTTAAACTCGTCAGTTCAGACATACATTAGATTGTTTTTAAATCTAACTACGTGCTGTTTACAAGAGACACTGCTACAGTAGGACGCTGAAATGTTGGAAGGAAAAGCAAAGATAGCACTAGGCAAATCTTGGTCAGAATGGAGCCGGTGCTAACCATACTGACACTCGGCAAGGAGAGTCTGTGGCTGAAAGACATTCTGAAGAGGCCACTGTCTAATGATAAAAGAGTACACGCTCCTGAAAACAGTGCCTCGGATATGAAACCAAAATTTGACAGAATTTGGACAAATTGGAAAATCCACAATTGCCACGGGATATTTCAGTAAGTGTCTCTCAGCAATTGATAAATCAAGCAGATGAGGAAATTGACGTGTCAATCAGTGTAAGCTCTCAGTATTAAATCGGCTGATCAGGTTTTAAAAATCCGTTGCATTTCTATTTAATAGCAACAAGTGGCTTGAAAATAAAATTTTAAAAGGTAGCACTTATGATAGCAATAAAATTATAATATGCCTAGAAGAACGTTACTAAAAAGCATGAGATATTTATAGAGAAAACTTAAAAATTTGTATTAAAGAAGGAATCTACATTAAAAAATGCTTAATAAATGAAAACTATCATGTTCATGGTGATAGGCTGAATATCATTTATACAAGGGTTATTTCTTCCTAAATCTATAAATTCACTGGGATTCCAGTCAAAATCCAAATAGGGGTTTTCTGTGTCCTTGAAAAGCTGATTCTATGAAATCAGCTTTCTTATGAAGGATCATGTGAAATTCATGTGAAAGATGAAGGAGAAAGAAGAGCCAAAGCCATACTAAAAAGTGATGAAGTAGGGGACTTTTTCTACCACATGTCCGTTTAATAAGACGGTGTTATTGGTGCAGGGTCAGAGTGTAAGACCAGGGAAAGAACAGAGCTGTACAACACTTCTTGGGAACTTTATCTTTGCAACTACATTGCGAATCCACATTGCTAGAGAGCGAGCAATGTTACAACCACTTAGGAGGGCAATTTGAGAGTATTTATTAAAGCATAAGATGTATATATCTGTCCTGTAATCCAGCAATTCTCCCACGTATGTGCCCTCGAGTAACCCTCCCACATGTGTGCGGAGGAACAGGTGCAACAGTGGTCATTAAAACTCTTGATAGTGAACAGTTACAAACCATCTTCAATGTCCGTCAGAAGAGAATGATTAAATAGTGATATACACATATAATGGAGTACTATTAGCACTTGAAATGGATTGGAGCTGAATTTATCAACATAGGTAAATTTTCAAAAGCGTAATGTTAACCACAAAAAAAGTCATAGAATATGTACAGTATAACGTCATTTATATAAAATTTTAAAGTACGCAAATAGATGTCTATATATATCGTAAAATATGAAAACATGCATGAGGAGTGGGCACAAAAGAGATTCCACTTTATCTGTTACCTTTTATTTCTTAAAAAAAAAGTCTGGATCAAAAATGGTAAAATGTTAGGGCTTAAGAAATAATACTTTGGTAACCTTTGAAATTCATGTAAAACAAAAACTACACCTTTGCTTTAAATCTTATAGAGCAGCCGGTCACTTTGTCATCATCCAATTTGGTAGCAGTCTTTTGGCACACCCAAGCCTCTGTCTTTGCATCTAGGTCTGCATGTTTCTGTTTCTCATCTAGGAACCACCATCGCCTTCCCACAACTTCTTCAAAATGGGAATGAAGCTAGAAGCTGTGGACAGGAAGAACCCTCATTTCATTTGCCCAGCCACTATTGGGGAGGTGCGGGGCTCAGAGGTGCTTGTCACTTTTGACGGGTGGCGAGGGGCCTTTGACTACTGGTGCCGCTTCGACTCCCGGGACATCTTCCCTGTGGGCTGGTGCTCCTTGACCGGAGACAACCTACAGCCGCCGGGCACGAAAGGTAAAGGCTTATCTGTGAGCTCTGGAAATCAGGACCCGAGTCGGGAAGGGGGATTGCCTGGATCTCCCACGGGCAGCATCTCTTCGATAAACCTCACTAGTAGGCAACTGAGGTAAAAACCTAGGTCTACCCTAGAGTAATCACAAACAGTAAGACTTAAATGTCAGAGGAAGTGAGATGTGGAGTTTGTTTATAAAGTAAAAGTTCCTCCTGTAAATATCCTGGTTTATTCTCACGCACCCAGCCTCTCCTCTCTGTCACTTTGGTTTCTGACCTGTTCCAGAGTCTGAGTAGTACCGTCTCCAGGTGCACCTCTGTCTCAGGTCTCAGGGGCTGTGTCTGTGAGCTGGGGTAGCACCGTGTCATCAGAGCACTTGAACAGCACGATGGGAAAAGCATGAGCTCTGCAGCAAGACAGACGTAGGTTTGAGTCCCAGCTCTGCCTTTTTTTTTTTTTTTTTACCAGCCACGTGGCTTTGGGCAGTTAGTTCACCTCTCTAAATCCCAAATTCCTCGTGCATAAGAGAACACCTGCTTCATAAAGTTATTGTGAGGAATAAATGAGATGACATGGGTAAAATGCTTACATAATACCTGACAAATAGCCAGTGCTAAACAAACGTTTTTATTATATTACTGTTGCTCTTATTATAGTTATTATAGGCTATATTATATTTATTATAATTACTATATAATATATATTATATTATGCCACATTATTATTATAAAAATAACCACTCCCAATGGAAGAGTATATATAAAATACTGGAAGAGTACCACAGAGTAGTTGAATAGTAAATTCTATCTCTAATGATGATGATGTTGGACATCATCTAGGGTAGAGTTTGAGATAGCTGCGTCTCATCCCTGAAGTCTAAAGGTGCTAGTTAATCTGAGGAATTCGAAAGCCACCCTTCCTGCTGTCTCTCAGTCTCTTTTCTTTTTTTCTTTTTTTTTTTTTTAAGATTTTATTTATTTATTTGACAGAGAGAGAGACAGCCAGCGAGAGAGGGAACACAAGCAGGGGGAGTGGGAGAGGAAGAAGCAGGCTCATAGCGGAGGAGCCTGACGTGGGGCTCGATCCCAGAACGCCGGGATCATGCCCTGAGCCGAAGGCAAACGCTTAACCGCTGTGCCACCCAGGCACCCCTCTCAGTCTCTTTTCTAAGCCTCTGTCAATTTCACTCATTCAGGGCGCCTGATATTTATTGAGCACTTAATTGTGAGCCAAGCTGAGAATACAGCAGTTACAAAGATGAAAAACGTCTCTGCCCTCCTGGAACTTCTGTTCTAGTGGGATGAGACGGTTGATAAGCACCGAAATCAAGAAATAAACAAGGTGATTTCAGATTGTCCGTTTCTCCTCAGGAATAAAGTATGATGAGGTAGTGACAGTGAAGGAGTGATCGTGAAGGGAGTTTTTGTTTAACAGCTTCATTGAAGTGTAATTGAGTGAAACAAATAGCACGTATTTAAAGTTGGCCGTTTAGAAAGGTTTGACGTATGTACATCCATGAACCCGTAACCATAGTTGACATAATGAACATACCCATCATGCCCAAAAGTTTCCTTGTTCCTCTTGGTGGGGGAGGGGAGATTGTTTAGATATAGTCTCTTTTCAGGAAAATTTGTCTGAAAAGGTGATATTTGAACTGAATGACAAGAAAGGGAATTCCAGGGAAGGAGGGGACATACATATCCTGGTGCTGAGACACGAATGAGCATATGTGTTTCAGGGGCAGAGAGAAGCCTGCTCCTACCGTAATGCACTGTGTGAGGAGGAAAGTGGCAGAAGCCGGTAGGACCCCGAAAGCCAGCGTGAGAATTGGATTCTATTCTAAACATAGTGTGGAATTGTTAGAGGGCACTCTGGGGGGGGAGTGACAAGATCTGGGTTACTTTTAAAAAGTCACTTGCACTTATATCCAGAATTCAACTCAACAATGAAAAAAACAACCCAGTTCAAAAATGGGCAGAGTGTGAATAGACATTTCTCCAAAAAAGGTATATAAAAGGCCAATAAGCACTTACAAAGATATTCCACATCATGAGCCATTAGGGAAATGCAAATCAAAGCTGCAAGGAGACACCTCTTCACACCTATGGGTATGATGTCATCGAAAGGCAGTAACAAGTGCTGGCGAGAATGGGGAGGAGTTGGAGTTCTCAGACATTGCTGGTGAGAGGGTGAAATGGTGCCGCCACTTTGGGAACAGTTTGGAAGTTACTCAAAATGTTAAACATGGAGTTACCTGTGACCTGGCAGTACCACTCATGGGTATACACCCAAGAGAATAGAAAACCTTTCTGCAGAAAAACGTATCTCGAATGTTCATGGCAGCATTATTCATAGTAGCCAAAAAGTCTAAGTAGCCCAAGTGTCCATCATGTGACCAAAACACAAATAAAATGTGGTCTCTCCATATGAAATACTGTTTGGCATTCAAAAGGAATGAAGTCCCAAAATACGCTCCACCACAGATGTACCTTGAAAAAACTTATTCTTTTTTTTTTTTTTTTTTAAGATTTTATTTATTTATTTGACACAGAGAGGAAGAGAGCAAGCACAAGCAGGGGGAGTGGCAGGCGGGGGAGAAGCAGGCTCCCCGCTGAGCGAGGAGCCCCATATGGGGCTTGATTCCAGGACCCTGGGATCATGATCTGAGCTGAAGGCAGCTGCTTAACCAACTGAGCCACCCAGGCGCCCCTGAAAAACATTATTCTAAGAGAAAAAAAGCCAGTCACAAAAGACGGACGCAGGGCATGACTGCGTTTGTGTGGGATGCGCAGGAGAGGCAGCAACACAGAGACAAAAGTAGATTAGTGGTTGCCAGCGGCTTGGGGGAGAGGGGAGATGGGAAGTGACTTGGATCAGTGCAGGGTTATAAATGGGCTCTCAAATTAGATAGGGATGATGTTTGCCATTCCGTGTATCTGCTAAAAACACTGAATTGGGTGAGTCTTACGGTACGTGAAGTATCTATCAATAAAGCTGTTATTTAAAAAATCACTCGCGCTGCTTATGGGTGACACCTGGTAACTGGATGAGGCAGAGCTGAGGGTTGCTGGGATTAGGTGGGTGGCACTGAGGTGGCGAGCCCTTGCGATGGGGGCACGGCAGCGGGGAGACACACTTCTTGCCTCAGGAAAGCGCTCCTCGTCTCCCTGCTTCAAGAAACAAGTGCCCTGAGGTTGCTGTGAGAAATCCACTGCTGTCGCTCTGGAGGCAGTATCTCTGGGGAAGCAGCAGGAAGAGACGTGCCTCGGAGGTGGTAGGCGTCCTTTTTGTTTACTTGAGACAAACAGGATAACCCTCGGTGCTCCAGGCTGTGTCCAGGGAGTAGGGTGATTTTCTCGGTCTCCTGCCTGGAGAACTGTGTTATTTTGATTGGTAGATCTCTTAGAGCCGTTAGGCTGCTCTTGAGAGCCGGGAGAGCCAGAGCCTTCGTGCCCAGGAGTTGCTGGGCGGGTGTCCTTCCTGACTGTGCACCCTGATGATAAGAAATATGACTCGCTACGTGGCTGATACTTCCAGAGGTGTTTGCTGACTGTTTCCATCCTCTTCTGTGTGTCCGCGGATAGCTTCGATTGGTAACAAAAGGTGACCAGAAGGCTCAGAAGGGGGGGAGAGACCTTCTTCCAGCTGGCATTTCCAGAGTGGGTCATTCGGTCATCATTGCAGCAGCCAGGGCTCCTCCGGTGCCTCCCTCGCCCCCCTCCTCATGTGCTCAGTAGGCTTTAGAGTGTAGCTTTCAGTAACGGCGGAACTTCAGCCACCTCGGTGTCCTGGCTAGGGAGCAAGTGATCCAGTGTGGAAAAAATGCAGTTACTCAATTCATTTCTCAAAACAAGATGTTCTCTCTGTGTGAGCCTGTTCTCTTTCTAATCATACTGGCTACTGGCTCCTCCTCCCTTCCTACCTCCGGTCAGTAGTGGGCAAATGTTAAATAACTCAAAGTAACATGAGATAGTTTCTTGCTCACAATGAGTAGGGGGAAAATACTGATTTTATTTAATGTTCTTTTACATGCATTATTTCATTTTATCTTCCTGGTATCTCTGAACTAGATTTAATTATTCTCAGATACATTTTATTTATGAGGAAACCGAAGTCCCTCTACAAGCCCTGCAGTGCATTAAGTGACTTAGTTCTATTACTATCTGAGTCTAGAGGGAGGAGTCACGGAGATCTACCAGGAGGGCCCTTTCGAGCCATATTGCCTTCACATGTCTCCCCTGTACTCTCCCCATTCTCCTTCAGGCTTTCTTCAAAGCTTCATTTGAGACCCTGGATTTTGGCTTCCGGATCCTGATACGAAATAGGAAAGAAGCCGTGTTGTATACAGTGAGAGCTTTGAAATGGGGTCTCGTCCCAACTGGGCCACAAACTTGTCTTATGTCTTTGAGCAAGTGAGTCCTTATGTGAGAGGTCGAACTAGGCAACCCTTGAAGGCCTTCCCACCCTGTGATACTGTCCGTTCCTGCTCTTGGATATGGGTGACAGGTGACTTCTGTGACTATCTCCGGCTTGATTCCAGGTCCAGCTCACCTACCACCTTGCTCTGCCTTCCACCTGCCTAGGGCTTTGCCTCTCTGACTCCTGCATGCTGGCTGTTTCTCCCTTGCTAAGAAGCAGTATCCTTATTAGAGCTCCTGGACTCCTGGGGCCCAGCCAGCTCCTGTAAGCAGCAAATACCAAGCTTGCAACTAATCCAGGGTACTTGGTTATAAAAGGCAGAAGCTTTTTTTTTTTTTTTTGAACTCCTCGCTTTTTGTGTGTGTGACGTAATATCAAACTGAAACAGAGGCAAACTTTACTTTTTAAATTTTAAAAAAGAGTTCAGTCCACTTGGCATGACTCTGATGCGTAGTTAGGCTTTTCACTGTCATAACCATCCACCTGAGTCCCCCTCACACTGATTTCAAGTGTGCGAGCCCATTTTAGATTAGAGCGTAGCTTCCTATGCAGTTTTACAATAGGAAGAGAACGTGAGATGAGAGCTATTTCATCTTTACATTTTTATTATAAATTAATATATTGCTATCTGGATTATACTTCAGTCTCTTATGACTTCACAGAATGTAAACTGGTCTGGCTGCTGTCTCTATGCTGAAACAAATACAGGAGTCCACGAGAGGTGCTGCCCTTGGGCACACCTGCTGGAGGAAAAGGTCAGCCCGGCCTCTTCTGCCCTTTCATTCCACCCTTTCTACCTGTGGCGTCCTACCAAGAGAACACTTCAGATCTGACTCAGTACTGTGGTTGAGGTGCAGGAATGTTACTCAGGTCTAGAGAGTAAGAATTTGATGCTTAAAAACAAAACTTTCAGAATTTCTCTTCCAGTTTTTTCTATGAAACATATACAAAGTATTTCCCATACTTTATGGATGACCTCTTCCTCTTGTAAAACTACATAGGAAACTATACTGTAGTCACTTTGGGGGTCTGGGTCAGAAAAAGGGTTGGTTAAATTGTAATCCTAAACTATTCAGGGAAAGACTAGGGTAGAGGCAAGAATAACACAACTCAGGCTACACCGTAGGTCACAGCCGATTTTCTTCAACCATCTAGCCATTCATTTAAGTTCTATCAAGTCACAGCTGAGTGCTAGTCACTGGCCTAATTGATGGAGCTTCTCCTTTTATAGAATTTACAGTTTGGGGAGCATATAGACAAATAGAGAATTATAGCTTTGAAGTAATGAAGTACAGAAGAGCCCATAACCTAGTTTGGAGGTTAGAAGGTGGGGGTCAGAGGAGGCTTCCAAAGGAAGTGACATCTAAGCTGAAACCAGAAGAATGGGGCGATGGAAGAAAAAGTCTAGCAGTGGAAACAGAGGAGTGGAGGCCCAAGATTTAAAAAAAAAAAATGTGTTGAGGACCTAAAAAATGTTTAAACAACTAGATTGTAGAGTGTAAAAGAGGACTAACTAGAAAGAGGAAAGGCTAGGCAAGTAGCCAGGAAGTGCACGGGTCCCCTTTTAGACCAGTTTAGAGATCGGGGTCTTTGTCCTAAAAGCAATGAGAGCCATCAATGGGCACTCATTAGTAGAGTTAGAGGTCAGATTTGTGTTCTAGAAGAACCATTGTGGCAGCAGTGAGAGGACAGGTGGCTTCCAAAAGCTGGAGGTGGAGATGTCCGTTAACGAGCTGTTAAAATATTCCAGTGAAGGAATTGAGGCAGCGACATTGTGGCAAAAAGGATGAAAAGACTGGGGGGCATATTCTTTGAATAAAGAAACCAAAATATGCATTCTTACAGTTCAACACCTGTCGCAGCTGTTTTATTTATATAATAGTTACCTGTACAACATGCAAAATATTGCTAATTTTTCGGTAGAAGCATTAATGAGAGAGCTAAAATTCTTCTTTTTGTTTTGTCTAGGAGGTTAGGATTCATTACTGCCTGGAGTCCTTGTTATATGGAATAAATATAACTTATTTATTTCCTCTTTCTATCCCCAGCACTTGGCTCAATAATAATTTGTTGAGTGAAATAGATCATGCTATGTTTTCTGATTCCATTTCTATTCATCAACATCTAAAGCCACTATTCACTTAATTATAAAAGCGAGAGTATGACTCTCATTTTAACAGCAGATTAAAATCTATTTTAACTAATGTTCTGTTTTTTAAATTTGGGAAACCGTTTGACCGAAAGTAAGAGTGGCAAGGGGTGCCTGGGTGGCTCAGTCAGTTAAGCGACCAGCTCTTGATTTCAGCTCAGGTCGTGATCTTAGAGTCACAGGATGGTTCCCCATGTCAGGCTCTGTGCTGGAGCCTACTTCAGATTTTCTCTCTGTCCCACTCTTCCTCCTTTCCTCCTCCTCACCCTCTCACTCTGTCTCTCTCTCTCTAAAAAAAAAAAAAAAGGCAAAGGGCACTCATCTCTAGAAACATTCGTACAGCTGTACACCTGCCCGTCCATCCAACGTTTCTTTTTTTGCTACTAAGCCACAGCAAACAGGAGAATGTCCCCTCTCTAGGAAACTTGTGGCAACTAATTTGCCCCACTTGTCCCCTGAGAAGGTGTGCTCGCTAACCATGTCAGAAAAGGTGCGGGCAAAACAAATTCTTTGGTACCTTCAATGAGGACAGCCTCTTGGCTGTTTGGCTGTTCTCCTTTTTACCCTCAGATACTCCGGTTCCAGGCCTCAACTTCCGTTCGTACACCAACTCCTCCCTGTGCACACTTGCATGCACACAGTCTCGGTCATTACTCCAGCTTTGGTCTTGTACTCGACTCACACTGAGGAGCTCTGACCTTCCTTCATCCATGGGTCCGACACTTGTGGAGCAGCCCCCTTTCAGGAGCGCGGGGCTCGGTGGAGGTGATAGAGAAGCGCCCACTCCCAGGTGGAGCGAGTAATGGAAACGAGAGAATGGGCGAGCACATGCATAGCACCGGGCAGCGCGCGGCAGAGCCCCTGGATGTTCGTTCTCTCTGTGTCTGGACGGCCCAAGAAGAGGGAACTATGCACAGAAGCATTTAAATGCTCTATTTTTTTTTTTTTTCAGAAAAGATACACATACTTAGGAGATGAGGTTTGTGCAGTGAACCAAGACTCCTGTAACTGGCTTTCTCTTGACTATATGCTCATGGCACACAAGTAGTAATAGGAAAACGGGGAAATGACGTGACTAACACTAGATTAGGAAGCAGGGATCTGGGTTCTCCCTCTGATTCTAATGACATCTGCCTAAGGGACAGAAAAGTCCTGTCCCATGCCTCTCTTCCAGCTTCCTGAAGCTGCCCCTTGGCTCTGCCCACTTCCCTGGTCTTTACCAGCCGCAGATGCCCGAGAATGGTAACAATGTTCTGGCACATGTGATGAAACAACTGGCATCTCTCAAACTCCTGGAAATAGTGAGATGTGACTTAAGCAGTTCATAGATTTGACCACACCTGCTGCTGTCTTCAGAATTCTTAGACCCGTGTAGTTTTCTTTGGCCAGCTTTTCTTCCAGCACCTACTGCGTGCCAGCATCAGTACCTATCAGCTTGCAGAATCCACTGTGTTAAATAAGTGTGTGTGGTTTTTAGGAAAGCCATACTAGAAACCAGTAATATAAAGTCTATGTAATTATATTCTCTCCCTTAATTAAATAGATGGTTTTTTGAGGAAATATTGCAGTTACAATCTCAATAATGACTTACTAAGTACGAAAAACATAAACATTCAAGTACATCAAGAAGATGAGGAAAACTTGGCAAACTCTTCAACAGAGCAAAGAAAAACAAGGTTTTGAGGGTGCTGCAGCAAGAAGGCAGGAGCTGGCGCTAAGCTCTGGGACGCGTTGTCTCCCGCTAAGGACAGCTGGAACGTGCCGCTGTGACTGCGGCTGAGCGGCGGGTGCTTCCTCACACTGTGCTCTCACGCTGCCTCTCGCAGGGCCCTGTTCAGACCCATTCACAGGTCATCTTCTGAAAACACATAGCCCTAAACTTACAGAAACTGCTCCCAAATCCTCTTACCTATTGCCCTAGACAGCTAAGGTCAGTCACTCCTTTGAATGTCAGTAGTAGAAGGTTCTTAAGTTTGGCTTGTGGTCCCATCATGCATGATTTTGTCATCCTCTCTTTTCCCCACTCTCTATACACTTATCAGCCTAAGAAGTCCCCAGGAAAACATAAAAAGTCTTTACAGTTGCAGAGGTCTTCTCTCCATCCTGTAGGGATTAGAGTCAGGAGGGAGAGAAGAAGCCAGATCCGGAGAACTGAAAGTGTTAACTGAGCTAGATCAGAGCAAGAGGCAATCCATACTTTATGACGTGAACTTGAATTTAGAGGAGTGGAGTTTCAGCCTTGGCATCAGCCCAGCTGGCAGCACACAGCTAAACCCAGCCAAGCTGAGCAAAGCTAATAAAGAACACATCCTCTAAGTAACTCTGCCAAGGCCAGCGATACACGGCCATGAATGAAAACAAGATCCCAGTCCAGCACACTGATAAACCAAATGGGTTTCCCCCTGTCCCTTTTTCCTTTTGCACTGTTCCTGTTCTGGGTCACACACACACACAGCCACACACACACAAGCTGACTTATATTTTACCGATCAGTTTCCAATTCCATATACTGCGCTGTTGCTGGAGAGAGGAGAGACCTGACAATGAATTGTTTTGGGCAGCTGGGACTTCTAACTAAGGGTTATTGGAGAAACCTAGAAATCAGCAATACCCTAATGCCCTTTGTCCTCCGTCCTTTATTCGGGGATACACTCTTGTTTTGTTTATTGGTTTCAGGGTAAAATAGTGGAAAGAGCAGGAACTTTAAAAACACACTTTAGCTGTGTTTAGCCACCTCTGTGAGCTCAGTTTCTCCATCTCTAAGATATTCAGGTCTAGTGGTTGTCTCAGGAAAAGGCATTTGTGGGCTTGTTTGAGTTGCAATCTCAAGTAGCCACTTTTTCATGGAACACCGTCTTTAATTAAAAGAACAACTGACTTGGGTATTTGGCAGACTCTTTCTCAAAATTAAGTGAGCTGGTCACTTTAGGAAAGACAACCTATAAGCATTTGCTGTAAATGAGAAGTGTAAACTTTCAAGTGAAAATCAGATTTGAGGGAAACTTATACCCACCAACTTATACCCAACGTGAGCTTATCTTCCCAATATGTGAAGGCTTCAGAGTCACTCTTTGTCGTGTTCTCTTCCATCTAGAAGTTGCTTTGGTGAAGATTCAGTTATTTGCCTTAATATTAAATACGACGTGTCAGGGAGGCAAAAAGGCATAGAAGCCTAGGATCTCAGGGTTAGAGGGAATTCAGAGGTCATCAAATTCGGGGCACCTGGGGGGCTCAGCCATTAAGCATCTGCCTTCAGCTCAGGTCATGATTCCAGGGTCCTGGGATCGAGCCCCACATCGGGCTCCCTGCTCAGCGGGAAGCCTGCTTCTCCCTCTCACACTCCCCTTGCTTGTGTTCCCTCTTTTTCTGTCTCTCTCTGTCAAATAAATAAAATAAAATCTTTAAAAAAAAAAAAAAAGAAAGGAGAAGAAGAAGAAGTCATCAAATTCAACTTCCCCCTGATTCAGGACTCTCCTTCAGAGCATCCCCTATAACTACGTGTCTAGCCCTTACTTCAGTTCTTCCAGAGACGGGGAGATTGTAACCTCCCAGAGGTGAACCTTTTCCATTTGTGGTAGCTCTCATGACTAAAAACATTCTTTTTAAATTTTGAACTGAAATCTGTTTTCCCCCACTATCTATCTATTGGCTCTAATTTTGTTTCTTATTTCGTGTGAAACGTTTTTTCAGATAGCTCTTGATACTCTTGTTCCTCCAGGCCTTTTTTCTCCAGATATCTCTGAAATTGGATAGTTTCTAACCCCCTCATCAGCTTAGACTTCCTTCTGGACCCATTTCAGCTTACATTGTTGTGCCCAGAGCAAACTCCAACGCATCAGGGATGCTCTGACTAGTACAGAATGGGGTGGCACTCTCACTTCCCTTAAAAGGGGACTATACTGTTGAAGATAAGGGATTGCATTGTCTCCTTTTTTATATACTTAAAATGGCTGTAGTCGATGCTTAATGTTAACCCCTTATCTAGTCTCAGCACGAGTTGAAGCAAACTTCAGGACACAATGGCTATCTTGGAGAAAGGGATTTTCTGGTAGCTTGGGTTTTTTTTTTTTTTTTTTTTTCTTTGCTACTAAAGGGTAAGGATGGTGAATACAAGATTTGGAACGTACTTTTTCAATTCTTTTTTATCACACTGTCCAGCTTGTGATACACCTGAGTATTTTCCTCAGGCACCTCTTTCTCAAGGATAGCTTTTCTTCGTTCAAACCAGTAGGGATCATATTGTATCAGCTGTGTAGAAACATGGAAGCTGGCCTTAGAGCTGAATTCACCCATGTACCCATGGCCAATAGAGTACACTTTAAAGCAGTCTTGTTGTAACTTTCCATGCAAAAGAATGTAGATCACAAAAATGCTTAACTTTTTGTGTACCTGCTGTTTTAGTGCTGTGCCTTCAACTAACCAGCTTGATAATGTTGTTTGGAAGAACGTTTCCTACGCACCGTTTTAATAAGAAAGGAAATTAATCTTTACAATGCCCCATACAAGGTCCCCAATACAGCCAGCACTTTGACACATCATCTCAGTAAATCTCGCAAGCCCCCTCCCCTTGCAGGGTTTATATAGTACAGCAGTCCCCTCCTTATGTTCCAAGACTCCCAGTGGATGCCTGAAACCTCAGGTGACACTGAACCATATCTATAATGTTTCTTCCTGTACATACATATCTATAGAAGTGTAATTTATAAGTTAGACACAGTAAGAGCTTAACAGTCACTACTAATGAAACAGAACTTCTAACAATATACTGTAATAAGAGCTATGCGAATGTGGTGTCTCTCTCTAAGTATGTTACTGTTCTGCACTCACCCTTCTTGTGATGACATGAGATGATAAAATGCCTGTGTGATGAGAGGAGGTGAGGGGAGCAAGGCGGGCATCGTGATGTAGCGTTAGGCGGCCGACTTCTAACTACCTCAGGACGATCTTTGCTTCCAGACTGCATGGGTAGCTCTTAAAGCAAAACCGTGGGTAAAGGGGAACTACTGTATTTAACCTTGTTTTCCAAATGAAGAAACTGAGCCTCAAAGTTTACCAGCAGGAATAAGAAGTGAAATTTGTTAAGTTCCTAGATCTTCTCAGACACGGTGCTTATGCTATCCACGTCCTCAAGCTTTATCTCAGTTAAACTTCATAATAACCCCTAGCTCAAAGGGGTTAAATGATTTGCAAGGACCTGGACCCAGCTCCATGGGTTTCTAACTTCAAAATCCATGTTCTTTGGACTACACCACACTTCTCTATGCCTCAAATGAAGTTTAGAGATACCCATTAGGTAAATAAATCTGAGATAAGTGTGAATAAGATTGAGTTAATGAATGTTAAAGTCATTTAAGAATTGTCAAGTGTGGGGGCGCCTGGGTGGCGCAGCCGTTAAGCGTCTGCCTTCGGCTCAGGGCGTGATCCCGGCATTCTGGGATCGAGCCCCACATCAGGCTCCTCCGCTAGGAGCCTGCCTCTTCTTTTCCCACTCCCCCTGCTTGTGTTCCCTCTCTTGCTGGCTGTCTCTCTCTGTCAAATAAATAAATAAAATCTTAAAAAAAAAAAAAAGAATTGTCAAGTGTGATTCTCATGTGAGAGGTTTCCATCAGTGATTTTGGAGATGAATGGTGAAATCAACCAGGAACTTCAGGGCCCTTTTTCACGCCAGCAGCTGGGGTGAGAGATGAGTTTGAAATATGTGCTGGGGATAGAGTGAGAGGGATCAAGAGTGGGAGACAGACCCTTCAAAGCACCAATAGGTAGTTACTGTACACCTGGACAAGTCACGAGCAGCTGTTCAGCCATAGAAAATGAAATACAGTAGCTCTCACAGGGAAGTCATTCATAATTGAGTAGAGCCACCTGTATAAATGATAGAGTTGTGCAGTCAGCTCTGCCAGTTGAGATATTCCGAGGAAATTAAATGTTCATGGAAGTAAAAGGGAAGGAGAAAGCCATCTAGGGACACTGGGTAGGATCCCCCAAGGATATTTTGAGTACATGCAAGTCTCTCTGTTTCTTCTTTCTACTGTTGCTATAGCTGTCGGTAGCCTGTTTCTGCTTTATACCGCCTGGAAGCCTATTTGGGTAGGGCTGATGGCGCCTGTCTAGTTACTTGTACTTTTTAGTGACAGTGTATCACCGCACTTCTCTTCTTTTTGCTTTCATTTGTTTATGCATGTCTTTGTTTTCAGAATTATGTTAACATATCTCAAATAAAATAATAGTCTCGTCTTGATTAACTTGGCAGGAACTAATCCCCAACCCCATCGAAATCTTTAAAAAGTGTGAATTTTATTTTCCACATTAACATTGAATAATAATTGGATTTTCTTAATCTTATCTTTCCCAGTAACGTCTGTTGACCTGTACTTGGCTTTTAGTGTAATACATGATGCTAAAAATTGAAAATTCGTAATGCAAAAATATTTATTGAGTTCCTACTGTGTTTTGTCCAGGATGCTAGGTGTAACAGTGTTGCCATTAACTTCCTGGGAGATTTTCAGCAAGTATTTTTTTCTCTATAATCTTTAGTTTCTCCTTTTTTTAAAAAAAGGAGATTAAACTATATGATATGTAAAGTCCCTACCAACTTTAAATACTCTAAGACTCTGTTTTGGGTAAATCATCCAGTTATAATTGGAGTAAGGCATAATAGGTTAGTGTCTATTTGTTCATATAATTGGGTTTGTTATTGGACCTGGACTGTTCACCTGAGCTTCCCATCTTCCTCCTCTCTTTTTCCATTGTTAACAACTTGTATATTTTATTCTGATTTTTATTCTTTTTTTTTTTTTAAAGATTTTATTTATTTATTCGACAGAGACAGAGACAGCCAGCGAGAGAGGGAGGGAACACAAGCAGGGGGAGTGGGAGAGGAAGAAGCAGGCTCATAGCAGAGGAGCCTGATGTGGGGCTCAATCCCATAACGCCGGGATCACGCCCTGAGCGGATGGCAGACGCTTAACCGCTGTGCCACCCAGGCGCCCCTGATTTTTATTCTTTATAAATAATTTTTTAAATACAGTTTAATCATGCTCAATATTCAGTTTTATGGTTTTTCACTTAACGTGTCATCTGCCTGGTTCTGTGTTATTACACAATCTTTATAGCCATCATTTTTAGTGATTACATAATTTGATTGAATGGATAGGCAGCTCTTTGCTTAATTATTCCCCTAGTTTGATGGCCCAGATTTTCTTTTATAATAATGCTTTGTTAAACATGTAAGCATTTTTTTCAGTGCTGCAGAACATATCCTTAAGTCAGCTTCCCAGAAATGCAAGATTAAATCAAAGAATTAGAATGTGTTTCAAGATCTTGGCTGCCCAGAGTCAAGTGTGATCATTTTAAAAATAAACCTTTGCATGTTAAACCAAGAACCTTCTGCTTAACACCAACCAGAAGACAGCATCAGAATGGCAGTTTTTTCCTGCTTCCCACATGTTTTGGGGTAGGAAACACAGAGCCAGTGAGCTGAGGTCATCATTGCTATATACCAATTACAGTGTTTCCATAATAGAAATTGTTGCAAAAAAGTAGGTAAAATTTTTGCCAATTTTTTACCATTCCACATGTATACTGGCTATACCCAGAGTTGCCTATGGGACTACAGATATTCACTAGGGAAGGGAATATACATAGGATGTCCAAGACAAGTGCCAGAGGCTTTGGGGGCTACATGGAATGCTCTGTTCTTGGAATTTGTATTCTGCTAGGGGAATAAGATATGAACCCCTGAAAAAGCAATCTAAACCAACCAAGATCCTCAAATCAAATGCTGGATTATGAGTTACATTAATTCCTCAACTAAGGCTTATTGAGTACCTACCAAGTATAAAGGACGATTCTAGGAGGTGGCAGTAACAGCACTGCCCTTAGAAATTTCTGTGCTAGTTAGGGGAAACGGAAAATAAATAGCAAGTGATAATAATTTCTCTGTAGAAAAATTGAGAAAAGGGAAGGAGGGAAATGGAGTGTGCCAGGAGGGTGGGGAGAGGCAGAGGGTGAGTGGAGGTATTATTTTATATAGGGTAATCAGAGAAAACTTCACTGAAAGGTACCTTATGGATAACTGGGCAAAAGAAATTCTTTCCAGGCCAAGGGAGCCGGAAATTTAAGTGCACAAAAGCAATAGAGAGTTTAGTGCTGCAGTTCTCAAACCGTAGTCCTTGGATCCTTAGTAACCCCAAGATGCTTTCATGGGATCTGAGGTCAAAAGTATTTTCATAATAATACTGACACTATTTGCCTTTTTCACTAGATTGATATGTGTGTTGACGGTGCAAACACAACAGTGAGTAAGAGTAAAACTGCTGGCACCTTGGCACAAATTCAGGCAATGACCACCCATTGGGGCAGCAGGGAGAAGACAGGTTCACTTAGAGTGTTCTTGATAGAACAATAAAATTTGTTAATTTTATCACATTCTAATCTGTCAGTACATATCTTTTTAATATTCTGTATGGGCAAATGGGAAGTATGAAGAAAGCAGTTGTGCTGCACACCAAAGTACTTGGTTTCCTCTAGAAAAAGCACTTGTAAAATTGAGCTGTCAGCTGAGTTATTTACTTTTTTTTTTTATGGATCACCTTTTTTCCTTGAAAGAATGACTAACAGGCAAACTGTGGTTATTCAGATTTGGTATTTGGCAGACATTTTCTCAAAAATGAACTAAGGGAGCCTGTCACTTCAAGGAAATTGACTAATAGCATTTGTTGACAGTGATAAAACTCAAGCTTTCAGATGTAAATTGAATTTTGGAAAATGTGTATCTGCCACCATGATCTTGACAGTTTCCCAGTACTTAATACAGATTTTTCTGATAGAATTATGATGATGTCAAGTATTGTGAATTTTTGATATTGCATAATAAATGTGCCAACATTGGGAAGTCTGCATAACTCAGCGAGACAATATTTTCCAAATGCCCAATGCATGATGTTACAAAATCATGCATGCATACTCTGGATGGAAGACCCATTCAAAGTATAAGGTTGACTAATGGATTTTAACATTAACGGAATATGAAAAGTAAGGTTTCAGATTCCATGTTTCAAAGAAGCTACCACTTGTTGAGTTTTGGTATAATATTAAAGGAGAATATCCACAATTACCTGAAAATTCTAAAAACATTAAAACAAAACAAAACAAAAATAAACACACCTCCCTTCTCCAACTACGTATCTCCGTGAGTCTATATTTTCTTCATATACTTCAGCCAAAAGCATACACAGCAGCAAATTAATGCAGAAGTGGAGAATCCAGCTGTCTTCTGTATTAGGTCAGACATGAAAGAGATTTTCAAAAATGTAAAACAATTCCATTCTCACTAAGCTCTTTTCTTTTGGAAGACACATTAATTTTCATAAAAATATATTATCTAAACATGTGTTTTATTAAGTTAAAATTAATTAATATGCTTAAAATTTGTTTTAATTTCTAATATGATAGATATAACCCACATAAACGAAAGCTCCTCACAATCCCCCAAAATTTTAAGCATGTAAAGAGGTCCCAAGACCAAACAGTGAAAATCCCTAGGTTAGAGTAGAGTAATTGAGGGAGGGCGGTGGGAAATTAGGTCAGAGAAATAATGAGGAATCAAGTCATGTCAGGTTCAGTAGGTCTGCATAAGGACTTGGCTTTAACTCTTGGTGAGACTGGAAGCTATTGGAGGTTTTGAGCACAGGAATGCTGATACCTGAGACATGTTTTAAAAGGCTCACTTTGGTAGCTGTTTTGAAATTAGACTAGAGGGGCAGGGACAAACTGGTTCGGAGGCGATTACAATAACCCAGGTTAGAGGTGATGGTGACTTAGACCAGGGAAGTAGGAGAGGGAGTGGTGAGCAATGGCCTGAATTTGGACCTATTTCAAAGTTATGGCCAATGGAATTTACTGCTAATGGGACATGAAATCAGTGAGAAGAAGAGAGGAGTCAAGGATGACTGCAGGTGTCATTTGAGAAGATGGAATGAACCATCTGAGAAGATGGAATGAGGTGGAAAAGACTGAGAAGAACAGTTTGAAGGCAAGAGGTGGGAGAATCAGGGACTTAGTTAGCTATGGACATACGCTCCGAATGACCAATAGATTTTGAGATGATTGTGTCGTTTAGATCTTCTTTATCCTTACTTATATTTTGTCTTCTCGACCTGTCTTATTCTGAAAATGGTGTGTTAAGGTATTGTATTATTAGTGTTACTCTGTCTCTCCTTGCATTTCTTATAGTTTCTCCTCACTGTTTTGGCAGGGGTATAGAAGTATTTATGACTCAGTGTGCCAAGTTTATTATGCTTATGTAGAACCCTTACCTGATCCTGAGGAGACACATTTTGAAGGAATAGCAGACCATAAAAATGGAGCGCGCAGCGGAGTTTGCAGAAACAGAATTACGTTTGCTATGTCCTGGGCCACTGTTCTTTTTACTGCCCCACATTTCATTGGAATGTGAATGCTGGGGATTTATTATATTCCTTCCTTCCCTGATTTCTTTTCATCTTTTGGTTTGGGATCTTCCAGAATACTGGCTTTACGTAATAGTTTTCCTAACACCCCAGCTCTCTTGGTCTTTTTCGCCAATAGAATTGGCTTTATTTAATATGTTGGTTATATAATACTAAGGAGAGCCATCACATGTTTCCATGGAAACAGCTATAAGCTTTCATTCCTTGTGTCTTATTCCTCAGGAAAGTGTTTGTGATTAGTTTCCCAGTTTCTAGACCAGTTTTAGGCTGATTCACACACTGACTTTACACATTGTCCTATTGCTGAGAGGCTGGGCAACCACCACTCTAATGCGTACACCTTTTCTCGCTCCCCATCACCACCAGTTTACAGTTTAATGAACTACTGCTATGTGCTTGGCATAATTCAGGGTGCTAGGTTACATGCCATGTAACTTTGGCCATAGGGTCCTCTTGGGATATCAACATAAACAAGAGAGTGGTACGGCCAAAAACAAAATACAGGCCAAAATCAGACCCTAGGAATTCTAGGCCGGTCACCAAAGCTGTGTGGAAGAGTAGGTGAGAGAGCAAGCCAAGTGCATGAATCAGGCATCAGCAAGGCCTAGAATCCAAGGGCTAATGACAAATTTCAAAGATTACATAAAACGTGGAAGAAGTCCAGATGATATTTCCCAGACATTGTTCTTCTGCTATGGGTCCAGGGGGTCTGCTGTTGCAGGTTTGAAATGGGTGGGGGTGCTCCTAGCACTAAAAAGTATGCTCTGGTTAAATTCTATAGCTAGTTGGAAAGATAAGACTTACAATAGTGAAAGTAATTAGAGAATGAACAGCCCCCCGCCATTCCCCCAAGATGTGAAGTTATGTTAATGTGGTATTTAGCCAAAACACTACTAGATTAATGAGGCCATCATGCAAATTAAAGTTTGGAGCAGTTAAGAGTTTGATTGATAAGAAACAGAGCTGGGAAGTTAAAAAAAAATAAGCAATAGAGTGGATTTAGACCCAATATACCAAAGAAGAAATGCGTGTGTGTATGCACACATGTGAGTGGGAAAAGAGTATCGGATAAGGAATGAAGAGATCTGCACTGTCTGCTTCTGCCATTTCTTCCCTCCTCCTAGAGGAAATGCCTAGTACTAGCAATTTAAAAAATCAAAAAACAAAACACCAACTTGATTTCATCAGAAGTCCAGGACCTCGAGAGAATTTTAATGAAAACATATATATGCTTGTCCAGTTGCTCTGAGGGTTGAGAGAACTGAAGGAAACAAGCATTGGTTGTGGAGCTCATATGTCTTGGGCACTTTACTACAACTGCTCATATGATTTTCAGACAACGCTGTGAGTGAGATTATCCCCATTTTACAAAGGAGATAGTAAGCTCAGAAATGGGAGATGACCTGTACAAAGTCATACCACGTGGAGGTGGTGGACTCAAGGTGGAAACCGATCATTTTGATTCCAAAACTCATAAACTTTTCACTGTCTGACTTGTGAATCAGGCCAGTCTTACTGGGCTCTATCCGTCAATTTATTGTTTGCCAGTATTTTTGCACCATAGAAGAGTACAGCTAACATTTAAAAGAATAGGCTGAGTAGGAGTATCTGCTGTGTGATAGGTACTGTATAAGGTAGTTTACATCATCCCGAATTCTTACAGTGTCGTGACGTAGATACTATAATCCCAATTTAAAAAAAAAAATGCCCAGTGTTTTTGACTTGCCCAATGTCCTACACCTACTATGTAGTAGAGCTGAGGTTTAAATCCAGGTCTTCATGACCAAAGCACAAGCGTTCGCCCTCTACCCGGGTTAAATTGGAATGATTCACCATGAGGAAAGCCCCAAAGAAATGTCAGGTATACTCCCATACCATGTCCCAAAGAGGTCTTTGGACCTGAATTAATTACATTTACGTAAGGGGCCAAAAGAACACTTGGAAGAGAAGAGTCGTATCACCATTGACTGCCCAGCGACAGGCTTGTGCAGAGCAGCATAGGGAGGCCGTGGCATGGTTTATGGTGCCTGCTTGTTACTATAATAGACAAAGGGCCCCTGCCTCTATCAGAGGCCAGCCCTCCACTTGTTCTCTTTATTGCATCCTCTCTTGCCTCTCCTTCATCTTACCTTACTGGTTTCCTCCTCCAGCCCCTCCTTTCTGAAACATTCTCATCAGCATACAGACATGTTCTGATGACCCCCATCTTTGAAAACTCTCCTTTGACTGCATCTGCCCTGTGTCTCCGAAGTTTCACAGTGTATTAATTTCCTATGGTTGCTAGTGCAGATGACCACAAACTTGGTGGCTTAAAACAACACAAATGTATTATGTCAGAGTTCTATAGGTCAGAAGTCTGGGTGAGGTCATTGGTTCTCTGCTCCAGTCTCACACAGCCAGAGTCAAGGTGTTAGCCAGCCTGAATTCTTATCTGGAGTATCTGGGGAAGAATCCGCTTCCAGGCGCATTTTGGTTGAATTGGGAGGATTCCATTCCATGCACTCGTAGGCTTGGATCTCCATGTCCTTGCTGGCTAGTATCTGGGAGGTGGGGAGGGGGAGAATCTTAGCTTCTAGAGGCTTCTTACATCCCCTGGCTTGTGGCCCCTTCCATCTTCAAAGTCAAAACAGAGGTTTGAGTCCTTTGTACACTTTGAATCACTCTGATCCCCTTCTGCCTCATCTCCCTGCTTCTCGCTAGAGAATGTCCTCAGCTTTAAGAATTCTTCATGTGATTAGATTGGGCCCACTTGAATAATTTATGATAATCTCCCTATTTTAAGAGTTTAACCTAAATTATACCTGCACAATTTCTTTTGCCATGTAACATATTTACAGTTTCCAGAATTAACATATGACTTATTTGAGGGCCATTCTGCCTACTCCACAGTAAAACTTCTTTAAAAAAAAAAAAACAGATCTATAATCGCTCTATTTCTACCTTCCATTAGCTTCTCAGCCCTTTCCAATTGCTCTTCAGCCCCCACTTTCTAGTGAACTGCTCTTACCGAGAACACGTTGACCTCCATGTTGACAAAACCTTCTCTGGCCTCATTTTGCAGTGTCTCTGTAACTTCCAGCACAATTGATCACTCCCTCCTTCTTGGGGACACCTGGGTGACTCAGTCAGTTAAGCGTCTGCCTTCGGCTCAGGTCATGATCTCAGGGTCCTGGGATTGAGCCCCAAGTCGGGCTCCCTGCTCAGTGCAGAGCTACTTCTCCCTCTCCTCCAACCCTCCCCCTTGCTCGTGCTCTCTCTCTCTCTCAAATGAATAAATTAAAAAATCTTCAAAAAAATTTTTTAATTAAAAATTTTAAAAAAGACTCCCTCCTTCTTGAACCACTACCTTCTCTAGGCTCCTGGGATGTTAACACTCTCTAGATTCTCTCTCTCTTTTTTTTTTAAGATTTTATTTTATATATTTGACAGAGAGAGAGACAGCCAGCGAGAGAGGGAACACAAGCAGGGGGAGTGGGAGAGGAAGAAGCAGGCTCCCAGTGGAGGAGCCTGATGTGGGGCTCGATCCCAGAACACCGGGATCACGCCCTGAGCCAAAGGCAGATGCTTAACGACTGAGCCACCCAGGAGCCCCAACACTCTCTAGACTCTCAATTCCTGTTCCACTCACTATGCCTTGTCGGTCTCCTTTGGCTGGCCTTTTCCACTTTTCAGCCTCTAGTTGGTGAAGGGCTCCAGGACTCAGTCCTAGGCCCTCTCCTATACTATTCTATATATTCTATGTTCTGTCTCCTCCCAAGTGATTTCAGTCAGTCCCCTGTCTTTATATACTGTCTATATGCCAATTAGTACCAAAATTAGCTCTACCCTTAACCTTTCTATAGAACTCCAGACTCATTTATTTGACTACCTACTTGTTATCTCTACTATCTAAGTCATTTAGCACATGATATGGCCAGAACGGATTCTCAAGTCCCAATCTGCCTCCTCCCAAACCTCAAACTCCGTTAGTCTTCCCTATTTGGTAAATGATCAAAGACCTAAAATTCATCCTGAATCATTCTTTCCCTCCCCCTGTTCCATCTGTCAGGTCTGCTTACGAAACCTGTGTTGTATTTATCCATTTCTTTGCACCTTCACAGCTATCACATTAATCTCCACCACTGTTAACGTCTCACATGGACTTCTACAGTCAGCATCCTAAGTGATGTATCTGCTTCCATATTTGTCTTCCCATAATCCATTCTCCACAGAGCATCCAGGGAGATCTTTCTCAGAAGTAAATTAGATCATGTTCTTACCATGATCCAAAAGGCCCTGCATGGTCTGACCCCATCTGTTTTCTGACTCCCTCTTGTGCCATTATTTCCTCTATTCACCCCACTGGAGTCTCTCTGGCCTTCTTTTTGTTTCTTAAGTCAAGCTCATTCTTTTCTTAGGGCCTTTACACCTGCTGTCTGTCTCCTCTGCTGGAACACCCTGCCCTAGAACTTCATATGCCTGATTCCTTCTTGTTGTGCCAGTCTCAGATCAGATGTCACCTTCTCAAGAGCTGTTCTTAATTATCTGTCATTCTCTGTCATGTTCTGTCACATTGTTCCGTTTTCTCTTCATAACAGTGACTACCATCTAATTTGTGCACTTACGTTCCTGGTTCATACTGTGTAGCCTACCACATAATGTGTTCTTCATACAGAGTGTTTGTTGGATGAATGAGTGAACAAATGAATGAATGGTATGATGGAAAGAGAAGGATTTTAGAGTTAGACATTCTGGATTTGAATTCCAGCCTTGCCTCGTTACTTACGTGGCCTTGGCCAAGTTACTCAAGTTTCGGTAGCCTCATCCATTAGATAGAAATAATATTTACGTCCTAGGCAAGGCTTCAAAGCCCATTGTTTTAACTGCCAGTGTATGCTGGGTCGTGTGCACCCTAGTAAACTTGGTGGATGATGATGGTTGTCTGCATTGCCATACTGCCTCTTTCATAGTAAGTGCCCAATAAATAAATGCCAGCTCCTTTTAAGCAAATTTAACTCCATCATTAGGGGACACCCATTTGTAAACTAGTTCTTTTCTCCATTCTCGATCTTAACGCTTTGTCTGCCTTTTAGCATCGTTACTAGTCGTGATTTTGGCCAAGGGAATAAGGATTAGATACACACATATGTGCACAGATCAAACCGAGTTTATCAAGGAGGGGAGACAGGTTCTACACAACTTTATGTGCTACTGCCTTAGGTGTGCTTTTGCCTTTACAATGAACCTCGCCGTTTCCGTTTCCGTATGTAGGACCAGAGGACCCACCCGACGTCTATTGGCAGAGTCTTCGTATGTTAGAGCCCCTTAACTGTCATATGGACTCTTCTCAAGCTGGCTTCAGCGTCTCTCTCTAACCTTATCTGTTTCTTCGTCTTCTGGACTTAGCCACACAGAACTACCCATGAGTCTTCACGTAACCATGCTTTTTCACAGCTCTGTGCCTTTCTATGTACTGTCTCCTCTGTTTGAAGTACACTTGCTAACCCTCCACCTTTGCCCTTTTCCTAATGCAAGATCTATTTGTTCTTCAAAGATTTGTTTAAATGTCACTTTGAAATCTTACCTAACAGGTCTCACCTGCCTGACTCCCTTGCACCCTCTCCCTTCCCTTGCAGAGATAGTCACTCCTTCCTCCAGGTTCTGATAACCCCTGTGTATGTATACATTTTGGTACCACACTCATGAATCTCTTTTAAAACTTTATTTTGGCATAATTGCAGCCTTACAGAAAAATTACAGCAGGAGTACAAAGAATTCTCTAAATATTAACATTTATCACATTTGCATTAGTAGTCTCTCTCAATAAATAATTCATATTTTTTCTGAACCATCTAACACATGACTTGTATACATAATGTCCCTTTACTATTAAAGACTTTAGTGTATATTTTCCAAAAACAAGGGCATGCACTTCTATAAGCATAGTACTATTATTGAAAATCAGAAAATTAGGGGCTCCTGGCTGGCTCAGTTGGTGGAACATGGGGCTCTTTTTTTTTTATAATAATATTTTTTTATTATATTATGTTAGTCACCATACAGTACATCCCTGGTTTTTGATGTAAAGTTCAATGATTCATTAGTTGCCTACAACACCCAGTGCACCATGCAATACGTTAGCTACTGGTATTGTATTGATGTTAATTTTCTGGCTTTAATAACATTAGAAGGTCTACAGACCCCATGTTCCTCCCCACCACCCATGGGGCTCTTGATCTGAGTTGAAGTTCCAGCCCTACATTGGATGTAGGGATTACTTAAAAATAAAATCTTTTTAAATATCAGAAAATAAATATTGATATATTATTTAGAGCTAATCTGTAGACCTTCTAATGTTATTAAAACCAGAAAATTAATATCGATACAATACCAGTAGCTAATCTATAAACCATGCTCATATTTTGCCAGTTGCCCCAATAATGTCCTTTTGGGATAAGAAAATTTGGGTTCATGAGTTGTACTTAATTGTCATGTCTTTTTAGTCTCCCTTTATCTGGAACAATTTTTCCATCATTCTTCCTTGTCTCTCATGACCTTACTATTTCTTTATAAATATTTGTTCAGTTATCTTATAGACTGGGTCTCAAATGGGTTTGTCTGATATTACTTCATGATTAAATTCAGGTCATACATTTTTGACATGAATGTTTAGAAGTGACTTTCTTCTCAAAGCATCACATTTGGAGACGCATGATATCTGTCCCATTACTGCAGTAACTTTGGTTTCTTGGTGCAGGCAGTATTGACCAAGTCTCTTCACTTTGTTCCTTTGTAATTAATTAATCATCTTGTGGAGAAATATTTTGAGACTGTAAATATCCTGTGTCTCACCAAATTTCCACCCAGTAGTTTTAGCATCTATTAATGAGTCTCGCCTGAATGAGTTGTTACCCAAATGGCTACTTTCTAGTTCTCTCACTTCTTATATATTTATTAGGTGGGGTTCTACTATAAGCAACAGCTTTCCCTTCTCTCTGTTTTTTTTATTTATGCATTAGTTACATCAGTAGGGTCCCCCACTTATTTGTTTGGATGCTCAAACTTTCCCAGATTTCGCCAGTGGAAGCCCCTTGAAGCTGACTCCTGTCCTCTTGACATGTCCCCATCGCTCTTTGAGCATCCCCATTACTTTCTGACCAGTGTGTTCCAGGTTTGTCTTGTACCCCAGTGTACACCCACTGAATTGTGATTAATTGTGTAAGGATTACTAACCTTCTCACCATTGTGCTTTTCTAGGACAACAGTCGCGTTGGGTTTTCACATTACATAACTGGCAAACCTTGATACTTAGCATTTACTAAATTTTCAACTGATGTGGTCAAACAAATTAACGTAAGAATCACCCCTTCCTGGCCTCCTGAAGGAAGACAGATTGCTTCCTTCCTCCTGGGCTACATGACAGAATGTGTGCACTGAAGACACCAAAGACTAGAATCTTGCCAGGCTCTGCCACCTTCACTTCTCTAAGGCTTGCTTTCCGTATTTGTCAAAGGAGGATGATATGTCACCTTCATAGGATTGTTATGAAGGCCACATGAATGTGCAAGAATTTTGTCAAAGTATTGTTGATGAAGAATGTAATTCTGTCAAACTTGGTAGTGTCAAAATGTGTTAGAGAATATTCTGATTTTTCATCTCTCTCTGAAGTAGGACAGTCATTAAATTATTTAATTATTTGCATTTGGAAAAATAAGAAAAGATTGTGTTTAAATGACAGACTCAAGGTCACACCATAAGGGACAGAACTACAATTAGATCCCCAGTCCCCTGATATCCCTCCAATTTTTCCCCCCAACTAGGATAATTAAGTTAGAATGTGGCAGAATAGGGCTTCCTGGTGGGAAGAACTTCCAAATCCTGGAATCCCTTAGGATAGCTTCAGAAATCCATTATTAAGAAGCTTTTAAATTAGTATGAAGCTTAATCTCAGTGCTAGCTTCTCACATATGACCTGCATGCTCTGATTTTTCTGAACTGTTAAATGTATTGGTTAGTTTCTTCTGCCCAGATCTTTCAGGCCAGAGAGGACAACCTCTTTGACAGTTGGCATCATGGACATTTATGTCTAGCTTTAAAGGAAAAGAGAAGAAAGAGGAAAAACTATTTTCTGACTGTTAGAAGGCCACATAAAGACCTGTTCAGTTCATCTCTTATAACTGTTTTCTTTTTTTATTCTACAAACACATGCTGGGTCCCTGCTAAGACCTTGGCACCTTGTCATGTGATGGCAGGAACTCCAAAATAAGTCTCTCACCTCCCTGCCCAGCTCGGATTCCTGGTCTTACTAGAGATACAGGGGCCAATCTTAGGGTTTAGAGTAATCAGTTTAAATATTGGGCATGTTCAATACTCAGGTTTGGGTGTGGAATAGGTAAAGAATTAGACTGGGTTTTTTTCAAGGCAAGCGTGTTGGGAAAAGAAGGGCAAGGAAGTGATTATAATTATAGGTCAGTGGTTGTCAAACGCTTCAGTATCGGGAAACTTTAGTATCCTTAAAGACCCTAAAGAACTTTTATTTATGGGGATTACCCATATCACTGTATTAGAAATGAAAATTTAGAATTTCTTAAAACATAAGAATATACAAGTACACATTCCATTAGCTGTCAGAATGATGATATCACATATATAATCTCTGGAAAACTCCACTGTGAGAGAATGAGAGTGAAAAGGGGAGATAATGTTTTAGTATCGTGAAAATAATTTTCATCTTACAGACCCCCAAAAGGATTTCAAGGTCCCGAAGAGGTTCCCAGACCATACTTTGAAAACTACGTTTTTTAAGTGCATTTTACTAATAATGAACATTGGATCATTTCAAGTTTTCAGTTACTACAAGTAACACTGCTGTAAGCATACCTCTGCACGTGTCCGACGTGTACGTGTTCAAGACTTTCTCTGAAGCTCACACTTAGGTTTGGAATTGCCGAGTCGTAGTGTGTGACATCTTCAGACTCTTAGATAATGCCTGCAATGACTCCCAGGGAGTCTTCCGGAAAATGCTGCTGCGAACATTCCTGTACACGTCTTTTGATGGTCATGCCCCTCGTTCCTCTCGGGTATATGCCAAGGTGTGGGATTGCTGGGTGAGAGTATAAAGCTAAGTGGCTTTTCAAAGCAATTTACATTCCCATCAGCAATGCCCAAGAGTTCTAGTTGCCTCATATTCCTCACCAGTACAGGCACTGTCAGCCCTTGAACATTCGCAGTTTTGGTGGAGACGTAGTGTCTTGTAATTCTAATTTGCATTTTACTGATAACTAATAATGTTCAGCAACTTTTCATATCCTTATCTGCTATTTGTATGTTCAGTTTTGTGACCTGGTTCTTCAAGTCTCATCTTTTGAAAATTGGATTGTCATTCCTTTTATTACATATTTTAGGATTTTTTTATATTTTCTGGATATTACTTTTCCAACATATGTGTTTTGTGTATCCTTTCCCACTTTCTAGATTTCTTTTTCTTTTTCACTTTCCTAATGTTGTCTTTTGGTGAACAGAATTTTTATTTTAAGGAAGTCATATATGTCAATCTTTTTATAATTAATGCTTTATGTGTCCTATTTGTCCTATTTGTCCTGTTTAATCTTGCTTACCCTGGAGTTTTGAAGATCTTCCACTCTATGTTCTTGGAAAAAATTGGATGTATCTGATATGAAATGTAGGGTTCAAGTCTCATTTTTTTCCATATGGATATCTGTTGGACTCACCACAATTTTATTGAAGAAGTGTTCCCCTCCTTCACCACCACCACAGAGTTACGGGGGTACCTTTATTATAAATAAGATAACTGTGTATATGTAGGCCTATCTCTAGACTCTGTTTTACTCCACTGATCCACTTGACTATCCTTACCACCAATATTACATGTCTTAAGTATTCTAACTTTATAATGAGTCTTGGTATCTAATGATGTAAATACTCCCTCAAGCTTTGCTGTTATTTATCAAGATCAACTTGGCTCTTCTAGAACCTTTGCATTTCCTAATAAAATTTAGAGTTAACTTATTGGACACATGCACATTAAAGAAGAACTGCTGGCATTCTGATTGGAATTGCATCGACTCTAAGTCAGCTTGATGAGAATCGAGAGCACAACTTGAGTCTTCCGATCCATGAATGTGATACATCTCTTCATGGCCATGTAATATCGCGATCTTCTTTAATTTCTCTTATAATGTGTTACAGTTTTAGTGTGGATGGATGTACTGCATGTCTTTCACTGAATATTTGATTTGGGGTTTTTAAGTTTCATTTTCTAACTGTTAATAATAGAATAAATTTTTGTATGTTGAATTACATCTAGTGACCTTCCCAAATTCATTTTTTTTATTTTAATAGATTTTGTAGGTGGGAGGAGGTACAGTTTATGAAAAAAATCATGTCATATGCAAATAATGCTTCTTTTTTACAACCTGTATTTATAGCGTTTCTTTCTTTTTCTTTCCTTGTTACATTGGCCTTCAGTACAATGTTGAATAGAAGTAGTGATGGTGAATATATTTATTTTGTTCCGTAATTCAGTTTTCGTGTTTAGTATGTCACCATTAAGTATGCTAGCTTCTATTGATTTTTTTATCAATGACCTTTTCCATACGGAAATTCCAAATTTGCTCATATTTTTTATGATGAATGAGTATTAAAGTTTGTCAGATGCTTTTTTCCTGCATCTGTTGAGATGATATATGGGTTTTCTTCTTTATTTTGTTTATGTGGTAAGTTCAGCTGATTTTTTTTTTCTATTGTTAAACAGTCTTTGTATTTCTGGGGTAGACCGCACTTAGTGATGATATGTAATCCTTTTTATATATTGCCAGATTCAATTTGCTAATATTTTGTTAAAGATTGTGCATCTATGTTCATGAAGGATATTAGCCTATAGTTTTGCTCTCTTGGATTATCTTTGTAATGTTTTGGCATGAGGATTATGTTGGCCTCATAAAATGAGTTGGGGAGTGTTCCCTCTTACGTTTATCTGAACAGATTTTGTACAATCTATTATTATTATTTTTTCTTCTTTAAATGTTTCCTAGAATTCGCCCATGAAGGAATCTGGGCCTGGAATTTCCTTTGTAGAAAAGTTTTCCATTGCAATTGCAATTTGTTTATTATGTATACAGCTCTTCATATTCTGTTTGGTCTTCTGTCCGTTTTAATAAGCTATTTTTTCAAGGAAGTTGCCCATTCCATCTAAATTTTCAGATATAGTTGCATGAAGTTATATATGATGTCTTGTTATTATCTTTTTAATACCTGAATTATCTATAATGAAATCCACTCTTTCATTCTTGATATTTGTCTTTTCTTTTTATATTTCTTAATCAGGCTTGTTAAAGGGTTATCTTTTCAAAGAACCAACTTTTGACTGTTGATTTTCTCTGTAGTATGTCTGCTTTCTTTTTTCCATTGACATATCCACTCATCTCTGTAATTTCCTTACTTGTACTTTTTTTGAGGTAATTTTGCTGTTCTTTTCCCACCTCTTTGAAATAGAAGCTTAGATCATTGATATTTAACCTTTCTTCTCTTTTAATACGAACATTTAAAGCTATACATTTTCCTCTGAGCACTGCTTTAACTAAGTCTCACACATTTGAATCTGTCATATTTTCATGAATTTTAAGTTCCAAGAATTTTCTTATTTCTATTTTTATTTCTCTGGTATTTGAATTATTTACAAGTATATGTTACTTAATTTCTTAGCATTTGGGGTTTTTCTAATTAATTTTCTGGTACTGATTCCTATTTAAATTCCACTATGGTTGGGTAAGTGGGAGTGGGAGGTGCAGGCTTCATTATGGAATTAATAAGTCATGAGAATAAAAGCTACTGCATAGGAAATATAGTCAATGGTATTATAATAGTGTTGTACGGTGACATGTTAGCTACACTTTTGGGGAGTATGGCATAACATACAGAGGTGTGGAATCACTGTGTTGTACATCTGAAACCAATGCAACACTGTGCGCCAACTATCTCAAAAAATTAAAATTAAAAAGGAAAAGGCTCAAGATGGCAAAGCAAAAAAATATTAAGATTCTTCCTTTTGACACTTTGGATTTCTCTTATAAAACAGACACATAGTTTATGCTTAACTATATTAACATAAAGTTATTAAGCAGTGATTAGAATAAGCAAATGAATGCAAATGTATAAATTGAATCAGCTGGCACAAAAGAATCTGCAAATTCTCAAGTTCCTGCCTGCACGTCTTTGTTTTTAGAGCTGTAAATATTTCTGTGTTACTGGCAGTGGAGCTGAACCCACTAACTTGCTTATCTTCCTGCTGCATTAGAATTTATTAATACAGAGTGATTTATAAAAGTTTTCCTAAAACACCAAACCAACAGTGTTTTCTAAAAATAAATGTTGTTGAAGATGGTGGCTGAGACTAAATAAATAAATAAATAAGTTCTGCTGCCTTGGAGAACATGTTCTGTATGATTTCAGTTCTTTGAACTTTATTCAGGATTGCTTTTTCACCCAGCATATTGCATAAGCATTTGAAAAGAAAATGCATTCTATATTTATTGGGTATAATGTCCTATAGATGTCAGTTAAGTTAGTTGGTTAATTGATTATTTATGTTATTAGTCAGTTAATTGAGTTATTCACATCTTTCCTACCCTTACTGATTTTTTTCAACGTCTTAACCGATCAGTTACTGAGAGAGATATGTTAAAATCTCCAACTCATAATTTGGATTTGTCTGTTTGTCCTTTTTGTTCTCTAAACTTTTGCTTTATATGTTTTGTGTTATCAGGTATATATAAATTTAACTGACTAATCTTGATGAAATATTCCTTTTTCGTCTAGTCATACTTCTTGCCTTAAAGATGGACTTGTCTGATATTAATAGAGCCACATGAGCTTTATTTTGGTTAATGTTTACAAGGTATATGTTTTTCCATCTATTTATTTTTATCTTTTTATCTGTGTCATATTTCAAGGGTCCTTACATTTCAAGGCCCTCTTATAAACAGATATAGTTGAGTACCGGGGTGGGGGGATTGGTGCAGTATGTTAATTTTTTCCTATTAATTGTTTTACTTAATCCACTTGTATTTAATATAATTATTAATTTGGATTTAAGTTCACCATTTTGCATTTTGCTTTTTGTTTTCTCTTTGTCTGAGTTCTTTCTCATTACTTTATTCCTCCTTTCTTGCCTTTTGGATTAATGAGGTATATTTTATGATTCCATTTCTCTCTCCTTAGCTTTTAGTGATATATTCTTACTAATTTTTTAACTAGTTATTCTGTGCAAATATGTATCCTGGACTTACCAGAGTCTTCTTTATTTTTTTTTAAAGATTTTATTTATTTATTTGACAGAGATAGAGACAGCCAGCGAGAGAGGGAACACAAGCAGGGGGAGTGGGAGAGGAAGAAGCAGGCTCATAGTGGAGGAGCCTGATGTGGGGCTCGATCCCAGAACGCCGGGATCACGCCCTGAGCCAAAGGCAGATGCTTAACGACTGCGCCACCCAGGCACCCCCAAAGTCTTCTTTAAATAAGTGCTTTGTAACCACTCCTCAAATAATGCAAAATTCTTAACAAAGTTTGGCTCCATTTATCCCCTCCTTCCATCCTTCATGTTGTTGCTTTCATATAATTTACTAATACATACATTATAAACTCTACAAACCATTTTATAAGTTTTTGTTCTAAATAGTAAGTTCTTATTCTAAATTCTTTTGTATCTCACACATATGTGCCCTTTCTTACGCTCTTCATTTCTTCCTACAGTTCCATCTTTCTATGTGGGATTACTTTCCTTCAGCTCGAAGAACTTCCTTTTTATTTCTTGTAGTTTAGGTCTGCTGGTGACAAATTCTCTCAGCTTTGATTGTCTGAAAATATTATTTCACCTTCATTTTTGAAGGATATTTTCACTGGGTATAGAATTCTAAGTTGGCAGTTTATATATCTTAGCCCTTTAAATATATCATTCTGTTGCTTCCAACTTCTATAGTTGGCCGTCAGTCTTATTGATGCTCCTATAAGAGTGATACTTCTCTTCTCTGACTCATCTTAAAAATTTATCTCATTTTTCATTTCATTTATATTTTATCTTTTATTTTCAGCAGTTTAACAGTATGTGTCTTGGTTTAGTTTGGGGGATTTGGGGGGGATTTTTGCTGCTTGTAGATTGGTGAGCTCTTCTTTCATTAGTTTCTAAATATTACATTTGCCTAATTCTCTCTGTCTTCTTTCTCTGGAATTAGAGTTACTCATATTTTGGATCTATTGACTATGCCAACATGTCTCTAATGCTCTAATCTGGTTTTTTCCCCATATTTTTGTTTCACTTTGGATGTATTCCATTGATTTTTCTTCAAGTTCATTAATCCTTTCTTCTGCTAGATCTTGTCTTCTCTTAAATCCATCCAATGAGTTTTTAATTTCTCATGTTACATTTTTAATTCCAGGATGTTCCATTAATTTTTTATATAGATTCCAGTTTTCTGTGGGTGTTATCTTCTCTTACATTTTACCTTTTCCTCTACTTTCTTTAACATATTAATTATGATTATTTTAAAGTCTCTGTTCCATTATCTGAATCATATGTGAATCTCCTTCTGTTGTCTGTATTTTCTCTTGATTACCAATCACTTTTTTCTGCCTCTTTTTACATCTAATATTTTTTGTGATATTCTGGATATTTTATATAAAAGAACTGCTGAGGCTCCAGCTACTATCTTCCATCAGAAAGAATTCTTCCTTTCCTCTGTTAAGCTAATAGGATAAGAGCCTGATCTTCTCAATGTAATCATGGATTGAGCTAGTCCAGGTCTGGATTATACCTGTGGTTTATACCTGTTTCTTGGATATGGGTCCTCCTGGGCTCTTGATTGAGAACCTAATAGGTTTCTCTATCTCCTCAGCCCTGCAAGAGATTTTCCTACCTTTAGAGGTTAGGGGTTTAGTTCTATAACCTCTTACTCCTTAAGATTTCAAAATATGGCATTTATCTTGAAGAGGAGATATGTGTTTGAAGTAGACCTCCTCCTTCTAGTGGGACCTTATTTATCCCCTAAAACCACAAGATTATGGGAGATTTCATTCTGCCTTATAGAAGCTCTCAGCCTAGCTTCACATGTCCAATGTGCAGGTTCAGAACTCAGCAAATGTCCCATGGGGAAAACTGGCCACACACATGGACCTCAAGTTCCAATCTGTCACAGCAGCCTGTTGGATTTCTCTTTCCTCCAGTAGAGGTACCATGCATGAGCCACACCTGATCCTCAGTTCATGCCCCAAATTGGCAAATGTCCTCAGGAAAGAAAACAGTGTCACCTACCTCAGAAGCCTTCCCCACTCATGTCTGGAATTCCAGTTCATCTAATCCTTGTGATTTCTACAATACTGCAGTGTCTCTTCAAACAGTGTGTCTGGCTTTTCCTAATTGTTGCATCAGGAACACCACATTGCCATAATCTATTACATCCTCCCTAGAAGCATAAACAACATTACCCTCTACCTGTCCACTGTGATTAGTTTATGAACTAGTCTCCCTACCTCTACTCATGCAGCTTCCCTTCATGCTTATAAGTTCAGATTCATTTTCACCATCTGCAGAGTCCTACACAATCTTATTGCTACTCCCTTTCTAACCTGATTCCCCACCACTCCTCTTTGCTCACTCAGTTCTAGCTATACTGACCTCCTTGCCATTTCTCAAACACGCTGACGTGTTTCCATCTCAGAATCTTTGCTCTTGTTATGCACCCTCTATTTTGGGAGGTGCTTTTCTCCGATTTTCATAAGGCTTTGCCTTTATTTCATTTGGGAGCTCTGTATAAATGTCACCTTCTCAAAGAGAAATTTCCTCACCCCTCTCTCTCCTTACCCTCCTTTAGTCTTCATCATAACACTTACCTGGCATTATACTGTATATTTGTCTGTTTTCTATCTCCCCAACTAGGAGGTAAGCTCCATGAGAGTGGAAACTGTTTTGTTTACCTGTAGTAAGTGCTCAGTAACTATTTGGGAATGAATTAGATGCGCTTACCTTAAAGCATTCTCAATTTAAGGAGAAGATGAATGGTTGGAGTAAAATTGAGAGTACCCTAACATAGATGTCTCCAGTATGCTTTGGGGGTGGAGTGGTACTGACTTAGTTGGGGAGTGGTCAGACAGGGCCTCAATAAGGAGGTGGCGCTGGAGCTGAGTGCTGGAATCTGAGTATTGATATTTACTTGACTAGGAAGAATAGGAAACTCAACATATATGAATGAACTGGTGTGTAGAAAACAAGTGGGTTAGAGCATAGCAGGGATGTGTGTCAGGAAATGACATCAGGTATAACCAGAGAGCAAGGCAGGGATAAAGTCACAAAAGTCCTTGGATATCAGGATAAAGAATTTGGACTTTACATTAAAGGTAATATGGAGCAAAGATTTTTAAAGTAAGAAGAGATGCTGTCAGATGTGTGTATTTCCATGTGTTTCACTACTCCTCATTGCAATAATCGCACCAAAACTTTAAGTAGATTGATGTAGAAAATGCCTAACTTGGTTGTCAGGGCCCAGTTTCAAAACATAAGTCCTTATCCCAGTTCACTGTGTAACCCGGGGAAGGCGTCATTTCCTCTGCTGAGCCTTGGGTCTTCATTCTTAGCAGGAAGGGATTGTAGGCTTCTAAAGTCATTCCATCTCTGAGCCTGTGATTCTGTTTATGTGCTTTAACTAGGTGCCTTGGGGAGAAAAATTTAATATTTTCTCTGCATCTGCCAGAAATAATTAAAACTTCCAATTCTAACCAATCTAAATTCAGTTCTCCTCTGAGATTTTCTAACATTTAGGTCAGATGCCAGGAAACTAGCTTCTTGGGATAAAACTACCCAAGCAGAAGTAGCAAATCTTTTTTTCCCCGCTGTTTGGGATGGGAATGCAGGTGGGAGGAGGGGGTGATAGAATGAGTCTTTTTCTTGCAGTTGTGATTCCAAAGAATCCCTATCCTGCATCTGATGTGAACACTGAGAAGGCCAGCATCCACAGCAGCACCAAAACTGTCTTGGACCATCAACCAGGGCAGAGGGGGCGTAAACCAGGAAAGAAGCGGGGCCGGACACCCAAGCCCCTAATTCCCCACCCCATCTCTACCCCATCCAAGTCAGCTGAACCTTTGAAATTCCCAAAGAAGAGGGGTCCCAAACCTGGCAGTAAGGTAGGTAAAAACGTGGGTTTCCTAGAAAGGGATAAAGGGTTATAAAGGGGTAACTCACCCATATCCATCCATCTTGGAAAGGGGCATGCCTGGCCCTGTTTTCCACCTTGTGTATGCTTTTAACAGGAATCTCCTAGATTGTCATCCCTGCTTAGCTACTTAACTGGGAGTTGGTAATATTAGAGATAGGATGGTGTGGACAAGAAACAAATTTTGACTTTGAAGGCTACGCACATTTGAGGGAATTTTGGTCTAACATCTTCCCTAGATGGAAGACCCTGCTGCTGATTGTTAGCCTACCAGAGTGGATGCCCGGGCACAGGAACAGAAAGAGCAGATCGACTCTATAAATGTATTTCTTTTTCTATCCCTGCCCCTTCTTTTAAAAAGAAAGAAAGAAAATTATTGAATACCTAGTAAGTATCAGGCTCTGTATCAGACACCATTACATACATATCACATGATGATCACAAAACCCTAGGAGATGAGTAGTGTTAATAGTATCTAATAGTTAAGTAATTTGAGACTTAGAAATGTGAAATGACTTCCCTAAGGTCACATAGCTAATAAATGGCAAAGGCTCCGAAGATGGGGCTCCAGATGTTCTAGTTCAGGGTCACTGCTGCCCTGCCACGGGCACCACGGGTACCACGGGCACCACGGGCACGCTCTCACACTTCCTGAAGGAGATAACACTTCCGTCTTGTGCAGGAAAAGACTGCCGAGCCAAGCTTCACCGAGCACTGTTAACTGCAAGTGCCACTTTTAGTCATGACCAGTTCTTCATGCGTGTCTTCCCTCGGGAGACCATTGATGAGAAATGCCTCAGCTGCTTCTCTCCGGCTTCCGTTAGCATCACCTTCTCCGCTCACTTTTTGTCAAGGGATTTCTTTGCAGCTCCTTCCTGAACTAGACTACCTGAGTTTCAATGTGAAAATGAGTCCTAGTTCTCCCTGGGCACCCCATTCTAATCTCATGAGTTCGTCCCTAAGTTTGGTTGGTTGGTTGGTTGTTTGGTTGGTTGACTGGTTTTGTTCTGTTTATTAACTTCAGCTGACTTCAGTTCTTCTAGAATATAAGCTTCTCAAGGTCAAGAACCTAATCTTGTTCTTCTCTTTTTCTCTTGTAGTGCCTTATATCTCAGTCTCTTCGGAGATGTTCAATAAATTCAGGATGGGTAGATGATTTTAGTTATGATGTTCTAACTGAGATCATCTCTTGTTTATTGGCTTTGAGTTCTTGATGTCACGTCCTGATCTTTCTGTGTATCACACATGCTCCTGCCCTGTCTACACTAACCCTAACCCAGGTCCTGATTCATTTTTGTCTCCACTACTGTGTTCTTGTTCTTCTGCTATGGAGAGACACTGAAGGCTCTAAAGATTCCAAGGCCAGAGAAGCCATGCTTTTGATACTGTGAAGACATTTTGAGGACATCCGATGAAAGAGGGAACAAACTTGTAAGGTTTCAAAGACAAAACCAGAACCAAAAAGTAGAAACTCAAGTAGACAGGCTTTGTCTCAACATAAAAGGAACAGTTAAATCTGTCCCAAAACAGATGTAGTGATCTGCAGAAAGAAAGATGAGGGAGGGAGGGAGGGAGGGAGGGAAGCAGGGGAGGAAGGAAGGAAGGAAGGAAGGAAGGAAGGAAGGAAGGAAGGGAGGGAGGGAGGGAGGGAGGAAAGGAAGGAAGAAGGAAGGAAGGAAAAAAGGGAGAGAGGAAGAAGGAAAGAAGGGAGGGAGGGAGGGAGGAAGGAATAGTGATATGCCATCACCAGAGGCATTTTGTCAGGGACTGGATGGCTCATATATGATGGATGTTTTCAGGAAGAGGGAAGTAGGAGAGGGATGGTTGGATTAAGTGGCCTTTAAGACCCTCCAAAACCTGAACGCTGTGATTCTATGATTGCCTCTGCTCTGCCTACTCAGGCAGTCCTAAACATAGTAATAACCAAAGTCCCCTTTCTTTCCAACCCTCTTGAAAACAATAATTCTCATCTTATCCTGTATTTTATGGGCTGGCGTTTGACTCACTAATTCCCCCCCTGTCCTTTTGCCTGCTTCTATAGATGTATGTGCCTCCCACTTACCCCTGACCCTTCTGTTCCTTTCTGAAGTAAAGTGGGCTCATGACTAGAGCAGAGGCTTCAAAGCCAGACAAGTTTTATGTCTCATCTCCATTTGTTACCACTTGTGTGACTGTAGGATACTTTGAATAAGGCTCAGCCCCAGTTTCCTCACCAATAAAATAGAGGTGAGGTAATATATGAAGAGATATAATACATGTAAATGCACCTATCTCAAACAAATGCCTTCCATCTCTCTGCTTTCTGCTACAATGTTTGGGCACCAGACTCGCCAGGCTTGTTCCTTCAGGGACCCCATGAAATCCTACCACCAACTCCATGAAGTTGAACTGCTATTTCCTTTCTTCCCTGACCCCTTGTTTATGTAGACTTTTACTTTTAGCAATATCAAACAAAAATGAGGAAATGTCCATGCCCCACGTATGCTTTGAATGTTTCGTGTGTTTGCATGAAAACTTCCACAGACCAGCTGTCGCTGGTGCTATTGCTTTAGACAACACACTCCCTGAAGACAGGTTTATATAGGTCCCAGTGGTGGACCCTACATGGGATATTTAGTAAAAAAAAAAGGGATTTCTGGATCTCAGTGATAATTACATTTTCCTTGCATTCAGAAAGGCTTTTAGAAAACTATTTCTTGAACTTTCTGAGATCCTTCTCCCCTGGAGACAGCCCTGAACAGCTTAGAGAAGATACTAGATTTTTCTCAAATCATTTTTATCACTTCCCCCATTATTGGTATTCTATACTGCGTGCTTCATTGAAAATATTTATTGAGACTTATTATATGGCAATTGCCATGCTAGGAGCGGTGCTCAGAATCAGACCCTCAAGGAGCTCCAGGCTAATAGAGGACACCAATATGTAAATATATATAACAATACATTGTGCCAGATGCAACACAAAGTACAGAGATAGCACAAAAGAGACAGTAACCAGAGGAAATCTAGAAAAGTTTCCTGGATAAACAGATATTTATAAAGTGAAAAAAAGAAAGAAAGGGCATTCCAGGCAGAAGGGACAGTTTATTACTGTAAAGGCGTGGCCCAGGTAAAACTGCAGGGTTTTTAGAGAAGTAATTGAGTTAGGGATTTAGACCTCAGAGTATAAAGTTTAAGATACAAAATATCAGTTGAGCTGAAGAGGTAGGCAGAGGAACAAGTTTGTAGTTAGGGGAGGGGCGTTTCCATTTTTTAAGAGAAGCAAACTACAGAATAATGTCAAAGGACACTTAAGCCTCAGCATTTTTTCCTTTTTTGCTTTTGTCTGCCCAACTGATAAAGAACCTGGAATTTCAAATGATAATGTTGAATCTAGTATAAAAGACTGTGAATTAAGCTCCAGCTTAATAGGAGCCCAGAATCTTACGCATAGATTCAGAAAATACTTACTAAGCATCTACTATAGGTAAAGCTCTCGGCAAGATTCTGTGTGGAAAACAAAGATAAAACATAACCCCATCCACAGAGATATTTCCATCTCATGGGTGAATCGAGGACTAGGAATAGAGGAATCAGAAGACAAGTTACCTGTCACAGGTAGCAAACTTCTCCCCATCCATTTTGACAGAGGAAGCCTCGGACTTTGCTGAACCCACCACCCACCTCACCAACAACCAGCACCCCTGAACCGGATACCAGCACTGTACCCCAAGATGCTGCCACCATCCCCAGCTCAGCCATGCAGGCCCCCACAGGTAAGAGCAGATCATGGTATTAGCTGCCACAAGCCCCAGGCGCCCCCATCTGTCCTTTCTCTTGTCTTGCACCAGCAGTTAGCACACCCCCAACACTGCGTCCATTTGTAAACCTAAATCAAATCTTTAAACAAATATTTTATCTTTGACATTTGAAAGTTTCAGAGAAACCTTCATCCTTTCAAAACAATGGAACAAACTTGGGTAGATGTCCTGTGAACTCAGAGTTGGGGAGCTGGGGCGTGGGGGTGGGGTGGAGGTGGGGCTAGCACCAGGAGCGCCCCCTCCCCCGCCCCCACCCAGTTTGTATTAATATGTGTCCTTTCCAGTTCCGGGTGCCCCCTTTTTACTGATCCCTTCTGGAATCCTTCCAGCATTACAGTAATCCTGCCACCACTGAAATACGTGTGCAACTGCTCTGATTTTTTTTTTTTCTAGTGAAAGTAGTCTTTATTGGATACTTGGGAAACAGGATTGTGGGAGACATTCTCCTTTGGTACAATGTAACACGTGTGGGACAGTCAGTAACTGCCTCCGTTCCCCACAGGGCTCTTCGCTCAGACAACACAGCTATACACCAGTAAGCTGCCTAAGAAAACCTTGGCAATTAATCATTTAGATACTTTATAGCTAGAATTTTTTCTGTAAATCCTATTTCATAGTAGAGCTTACTCTTCTGACAGTTAAAGAAATGGCACAAAATTAAGCTAATCTGCTTGGCTTTTTGTCTTTATTTTCTTTCTTTCCTGGGGGGAAAAAAGAGCAGTAAATTCAACCTTTCCACACCCACTTGAGTTTCACAGAACTCTTAGACAAACGCACACAGCTCTTCCTCAGAGAAACCAGAGCTCTGAGACTCTTCACCGCCTGGGGCTCTTAGCGGGCCCTCAAGGGCACACACTTCAGTTAGCGAAGGGGGGGGGGGGGGGGGGGGGGGGGGGGGCGGTTCTGCAGAGCCTGCTTTTGAGGTATTAGTTTGATATGGTTTTTTTCTTAAAGGAATCCTTTTTCCTATAGTGTAACTGCCCCCCATTGTCACCAGTTACTGTCTTCCTAGCTTGGCCCCCCTTCCCCTTCGCAGCCTTCAGACTCTCCCAGTAATTTCTGCCGCAGCAGATCTTGAGGAAAACTGCGTCAGTGGTGAGACGTCATCCTTGGGAACCATCAGCTCTGCCCTCAGTTCAGGTAAAATAAGAATAGCAGCTGCAGGCTTCATTTCTGGGATCATATCAACAAACCAGGCTGACTCAGGATCTTGTAGTGGCTTCTTTTTTACCTGAATTGGTAAACTCTCCTAAACGCAGTTCTGATGGAACCTTAAGCCTCCTTCCTTGGGACACTTTTGGTGGCTTGGTTTGGTCTGGCTCCTCCCCACTTTGTGCAAGACTGGTCTTTTGGGGTAGGCTTGATTTCAAAGGCTTGGACTCTTCAATGAGTGGAAGCGGAGTAGGAACGGCCTTTTGCTCCCCTGAGGTAACAGGTCTTGCAGCTGGGGTTCTACCTCCAGGGTTTAGCTCAGTATCTCAGCTGCTGGGCTCAAAGTCATCCCACGTCTCCTCCTCTGTATTAGTTAGTGAGCAGGGACTTGACAGCAGCATAGGGTTCTGTAGGACAAATATGTACACTGACAGTTTTGTTTGCAGACCCCTTTGGCGAGTAAGGTCACTCTTCAGCCTTTTTAGACCTTGATGGGAAGTTTTCACTGTCTTCTGAGGTATATTTACATCTGAGATTCCATTCATGGGAAATTTAATAGGCTGAGAAGATCAGTCACCTTCTGAGGAAAGGTCAGTAGTTTTCATAGAACTTGAGGCAGTGCGTTTGAAGACGTTGGTTCTTTCTCCTCCCATCATCACCTGTGGTCCGACTAGAGAAACCAGCACTGCTAGGCTGTGAAGAGTAACGGCCATAATGGAATCACTGGTATCATGCCGGCCTGGTGATGCCTGTGGCAAGGTGACTTTCTTCAACTGCTTCTGAGTGAAGTGCTCCATGTAGGTCTCGAGATGAGACAGCAGCACTGTCCACATGTGCTCCTTGTGAACCTGAAACAGTTGGAGAGGCACGGGGGTCACCTGTGACCAGAACAGGGCCAGCAAGAGCAGGCAAGGGGCTTCTGGGTTTCTCCCTGTGCATTGTTTATATGGGGCCAAGCAGATGAGGAAGAAAACTCTTAAAGGCCACTGGCCCTACACCCACCTACTGATTAAGCAGAAGAGGCACCAACCATGACGCCTCAAGTCATTCATTCCTCTCACAAGTAGATGAAATTTGAAGAATTCAGTTTGGGGTTTTTTTTTGTCTTTACTTTTCAATGTTAAACTTTTTAAGAAATTCACAACTTGTAGAAAATCATTCCTGAAGAAGTCATGGGACAGTAAGGTGCAGAGTGCTGGCTGATGTTTTAGAATGGGATTCAGCAAGGTCTGTTGAAAGCTGGAGAGAACGTCCACCAAGACTGAAACCCAGAGCTATAGTTCATTTCTAGGGAGGGCCTTCTCCTTCCTTTTAGGACCTCTCTAGCTGGAGACTGACAAGAGCAAAAACTAACCTGTAAAATCCCAAACAAACAAAGCCCTGGCTGATTTTTTTTAACATTATCAGCAGTGGCAAACCTTGGTACTGTGAGAGTGAACTTGATTTTGGAGACCACCCAATGAACATTTGATTCAAGGCACAATGCGGTGGCTGCAGTGGGCAGGTAGTCAACCAGGGCTATGCATATCTGTTTCCGTTTCATAAACCAGCCATCTGTGAAGATAACTTTAAAAGAGCTACAGCACTGGAATAGACAGTCTCCCAATGGGAATACTAGAAAGAACAGTACTCATGCCTTATGTGTAAAGTAGAGATACGTGGGTGAAACCTTTCTCTGGTTACTCTGCGGATCCTCTACCTTCTTTAGAGAAGTTTAAGCAATTGGAATGGTCCTCAGAAAAGTTAGCATAGTCTTTTTCTTAGGAGTTGAGTATGTCTCCACCCATATCCTAGAATTAGAGCTTGAAGGGAAGGCTAACTCTAGTTTCTTGTCCACATAAGCTTTGGAAGACAACATAGAGCCTGCCGGTGGTATTTGTGTCCAGCTCTAGTCAGAGTCCTATTACATGATTTCTCCAAATACATCATCTGCATCCAGTTCCAGCCAGTTACTGGGTTTGCTTAGTCCAAGAGTGTCATTAGATTAATGAACAGTGGCCTTTGTCCCAAAGCTCTGTGGATGAGGAAGAAAAAAAACAGATAAACACGTCGGCAGAAATATTCGTTATGTATGTTTTCCAACCTCATGGCATACCCCCTAGATGCCTGTATATTTGCTCGGTTTCCCCACATCATTCTAGATACCACTAAGGCGCCTGTGTGCCTTTTTAACAGTACCGAGAAGACCCGCAGCAGTGGGAGCTTCATGACTGTGCCACACTGTTCCATTTAAATGATGCAGGTTCCGTTTAAATCTGGCAGTCCCGGAGCTGGCATCCCTCCCTCAGCCTGAATCTCAGAGCCTAGCAAAAGTGGGAGCTTACTTCGCATCTCTCTTTCCTGCTCCTGGCCAGACTGTAGCAGTTCTGACTCTTCATTGTGTGGCCATTCTCTGCCTGGGTCTCTGCTCATTCTGTGTGACCTTGACCTCACTTCCCTTTCTGAGCCCCAGTTTCCACACTTAATGCAGTAGAAGGATTAGCTGAAGTTACCTCTTACAGACCCTTCAAATGTTACCGGTAAAAGCTATCACGGATTGAAAGCTGCATGCCACACTGTATCCTTTATACTTCCCTTTCATTTTTTTTTTACCTGCACAACACTTTTTGTTAGTTTTCTTTTTATCAGAGTTATATACATGCTCATAATTTAAAGAACAATCGGTTTTTAAGAATTATGACAAAAACAAAACAAACTGGCCCTCTTTTCCCCCTGCCATTTACTTCTCATCAAACGCAATCACTTTTAATTCAGCCACTTTTATTTACCTCCATATGTTGGTTTTTTTGCTTATATTTTATGCATTTTTTTATGCTTCAGGCATTTTTTAACTGACAACCCACTTTAGAAGTTGAAGATTTAACTCTTGTTAATCTCCTTGTCCCTTACCCACCCACACATACTTCCCTGTCTTAACACCATGATATTATCATTTTGATTAGATTGAAATTTAGTATTTTGTCATTGTAGTTTGTGGAATGCTGTTTTTAATTGAGCCAAGTAGTGCAATATGATTACTTCTCCTTTGTTGCACATTTTGTTTTTAGAGTAAATCTTGTTGATTTCTTTAGGTGTTTATTTTGCTAGTACTTATTAATTCAACCGAAGCTCTCTTACTACTACATACATCTCTTAATGTTCAGGCCTGATGTATATTCTATCCATATCACACTCTCAAAAAGAAGTCTTCTGAAGCCTTCTGAGTCCCTTGACATCTTCTTCACCTCCCTTTCTTTTATTCCCAGTCTGCCCCTTCCCCATCTGTCTTCCCATGTAAATCTTAGACCGCATGTTTACTTTACATGCAGCCTGTTTGTTTTCCGTGAAGCTCCTCTTCGTGGCTGCTGTTCTGCAGTCTCACCTAGGATGAGACACCGCCACGCTGGACCCTATGTGTGCCCATCCATTCTTTAGTCTCTTGAAATTTTCTTAAATTCTTAATTCAGTGATTTTCTGCCACTTCTTTGTCTCTCTGCACTCCTTCTGGCAGATATTATTCACGTGTTGAACCTCTTGAACTCACTCTGTAATATTCTTAACCCTCTGTATTCTTCTCCCTATTCTCACTGACTTTTTGTTCAACTTTTTCAAAGCTTTCCTCAAGTCTATCTTTCAAGATTTGTTTTGAGCTTCTCGTGTCCAGCAACTTAAAGTATCATTATTCATTACTCTAGTGGCATTTCCCAAAGAGTGTTTGGTGGAAAACCAGTCCTACAAAATGGTCTGCATGAAAGAATTTTACATACATTTAGGAAATTTATCACATACATTTAGAAAAGGCTTTTATACTCTACTTCCCCACTCTTGGATATTTGCATCCGCTATGAAGAGCTCTTTTTTGTTTTCTGAATTTTTTGCTAGACTGTTTTTTTAGGTTCACAGCAAAACTGAGCAGAAGGTCCAGAGATTTTCCATATACCCCTGCCTCCACACATGCATAGGCTTCTCCATTATCAACATTCCTCACCAGAGTAGGAAGTACCTTTGTTTCAAGTGATGAACATCTCCATTGAAACATCATTAGCACCCCAGGTCCATAGTTTGCATTAGGGTTCTCTCTTGGGGTTGTACATTCTATGGGTTTTCACAAATGTATAATGACATGTATCCACCATTAGAGGATAATACAAAATAGTTTAATTGCCCTAAAAATCCTCCATGCTCTGCCTATTCATCTGTCCTTGCCCCCTAACTCCCGGCAACCACTCATCTTTTTACTGTTTCTATAATTTTGCCTTTTCCCTAATGTCATGTAGTTGAAACCATATAGCGTGTAGTCTTTTCACATTGGCCTTTTCACTTAGTAATATGCATTTTACTTTTCTTCCTGTCTTTTTCATGCTCATTTATTTTTAGGGCTGAATGATATACCATTGTCTGGCTATAGCATAGCTTATCTGTTCACCTACTAAAGGTCGTCTTGGTTCCTTCCAAGTTTGGGTAATTATGAATTAAGTGGCTGTAAACATCCATGTGCAGGTTTTTGTGTGGACATAAATTTTAAATTCCTCTGGGTAAATACCAAGGAATGAGATTGCTGGATCATATGGTAAGAGAGTGTTTAGTTTTGTAAGGTACTGCCAAACTGTCTTCCAAAGTGGCTGTACCATTTTGCACTCCCACCAGCAATGAGTGAGAGCTCCTTTTTCCACATCCTCACCAGCATTTGGTGGTGTTAATGTTCTCTATTTTGGCCATTCTAACAGGTGTGTAGTCGTATCTCATTGTTTTAATTTGCATATCCCTGATGACATATAGGGGAGAGCATCTTGTCATATGCTTATTTGCTGTTTGTGTATCTTCTTTGGCAAGGTGCCTATTTAACAACATTGGCCCAGTTTTTAATTGGGTTGTTCATTTTTTTAGTGTTGAGGTTTTTTTAATTCTTTGTATATTTTGGAAAACAGTTCTTTATCAGATGTGCCTTTTGCGGATATTTCCTCCCACCCTATGGCTTTTCTTCTCATTATCTTGATTGTGTCTTTCACAGAGCAGAAGATTTTAATTTTAATGAGTCCAGCTTATCAATTATTTCTTTCATGGATGGTTCCTTTGGTGTTGTATGTAAAAAGTCATTGCCATACCCAAGGTGTCTTGTTTTTCTCTTTTATTTTCTAGGAGTCTTATAGTTTTGAATTTTACATTTTGGTCTGTGAACTATTTTGAGTTAATTTTTGTGACAGGCTTAAGGTCCATATCTAGATCCCCCTTTTTTTTTTTTTTTTTTTTTGTTTGCATGTGGCTGTTCAGCCGTTTTAGCACCACTCGTTGAAATGACTACATTTTTCTCTATTGTGTTGCCTTTGTTCCTTTATCAAAGATCAGTTAACTATATTTATGTGGGACTATTTCTCAGCTTTCTATCTGTGCCATTGATCTCTTTGTCTATTCTTTCACACTGTCTTGATTACTATAGCTTTATAGTGAGTCTTGAAGTTGGGTAGTATCAATCCTCCAGGCTTGTTCTTCTCCTTCAATATTGTGTGAACTCTTCAGAGTTTTTCTGCCTCTCCATATAAACTTTAGAATCAGCTTATCAGTAGCCACAAAATAACCTGCTGGGATTTTGATTGAAATTGCATTGAATCTGTAGATCAAGTTGGAAAAAACTGACATTTTGACAATATTGAGTCTTCCTGTCCATGAACATGAGATATCTCTTCATTTATTTAGTTTTCTCTTTATTTTATTTTATTTTATTTTATTTTATTTTATTTTATCATAAGTGTACTCTTTAATCCACATAACCTATTTCACCCATCCCCCCACCCACCTCCCCTCTGGTAACCAAACTCAGTTTGTTCTCTATAGTTAAGAGTCTGTATGTTAAGAGGTTTATTATTATTATTATTATTATTATTATTATTATTATTATTTCATTCATCAGAGTTTGTAGTTCTCTTATATAAGTCCTGTAGGTATTTTGTTAGAGTTATACCTAAGTATTTAATTTTTAGAACTACGATTGTAAATGGTATTGTGTTTTTAATTTCAAATTTCACTCATTCCTTACTGTTATATAGGAAAGCAACTGACTTTTCTATATTAACCTTGTATCCTGCAACCTTGCTGTAATTGCTTATTAGTTCCAGGAATTTTTTTTGTCAATTCTTTCACATTCTCTACATAGACATTTGTGTCATCTGTGAATAAAGAGAGTTTTATTTCTTCCTTCCCAATCTCTATACCTTTTATTTCCTTTTCTTATCTTATTACATTGGTCAGGACTTCCAGTACAATGATGAAAAGTTGTGGTGGGATGCCTGGGTGGCTCAGTCGGTTAAGCAACTCTTGGTTTCAGCTCAGGTCATGATCTAGGGTCGTGACATCAAGCCCTGCATCAGGCTGTGCACTCAGCACAGAGTCTGCTTGAGATTCTTCTCCCCACCTCTCTCTCCCCCTCTGCTCCTCCCCCTGCTCACTCTCTGTGTCTAAAATAAATAAATAAAATCTTAAAAAAAAAGAAAAGAAAAGTTGTGGTAAGAGGGAACAAACATCCTTACCTTGTTCCTGATCTTAGTGGGAAAGCTTCTAGTTTCCTACCATTAAGTGTGATGTTAGCTGAAGGTTTTTCTAGATATTTATCAAACTGAGAAAGTTCGCCTCTATTCCTAGTTTGCTGAGAGTTTTTATCATGAATGGGTCTGGGATTTTGTCAGATGTTTTTTCTGCATCTATTAATATGATCATGTGCTAGCTTTTCTTTAGCCTGTTCATGTGACGGATTAAATTAATTGATTTTTAAATGTTTTGAACCAGCCTTGCATACCTGGGATAAATCTCATTTGATAGCAGTATATAATTCTTTTTATATATTGTTGGATTTGATTTACTGATATTTTGTTGAGGATTTTTGCATCTATGTTTATAAGAAACATTGGTCTGTAGTTTTCTTGTAATGTTTTTGTCTGGTTTTGGTATTAGGATAATGCCAGCCTCCTAGAATGAATTAAGAAATATTCTCTCTGCTTCTATTTTCTAAAAGAGATTCTAAATAATAGGTAAAATGTATTTCTTAAATGCTTAGTAGAATTCACCAATGAGTCCGTCTGAGTCTGGTGCTTTCTATTTTGGAAGATTATGAATTATTGATTCAGTTTCTTTAATAGATATAGGCCTATTCAGATTATTTTTTTCTTCTTGTGTGAGTTTTAGCGGATTGTGGATTTCATGGATTGGTCCATTTCATCTAGATTATCAAATTTGTGGACCTAGAATTATTCATGGTATTCCTGTGTTATCTAACTTTTAATGACCATGGATCTATAGTGGTGTCTCCTTTTTTATTTCTGATATTAGTAATTTGTATCATCTTTTTAAAAAATTTAGCCTGTCTAAAGGCTTGTTGATGTTAATCTGTTCAAAGAACCAGCTTTTGGTTTCATTGATTTTTTTTTCTTCTATTGAAGAAAATTGTCATTGATTTCTGCTCTAATTTTTATTATTTCTTTTCTTACGCTTACTTTAAGTTTAATTTGCTGTTTTTTCTTAGTTTCCTAAAGTTGCTTAGATTATTTTTTTCAGAACTTTCTTCTTTTCTAATGTATACATTCAATGCTACATATTTCCCTCTATCCACAGCTTTTGCTGCATCCCAGAAATTTTAATAAGTTGTATCTTTATTTTCATTTAGTTCAAAATATATTTAAATTTCTCTGGAGATTTATTCTTTGGCCCATCTATTATTTATAAATATGTTGTTTAACCTCCAAGTATTGGGGGATTTTCCACCTATCATTCTGTTACTGATTTTTTATTTAATTCCATTGTCTGAGAGCAAACATTATATGATTCCTATTCCCTATAAATTTGTTAAGGTATGTTTTATAGCCCAGTATGTGGTTTGTCTTCATGAGTGTTTCATATGAGCTTGAGAAGAATGTGTGTTCTGCTGTTGTTGAGTGATGTAACCTATAGATATCAATTATATCCAGTTGATTGATGATACTGTTGTGTTCAACAACATCCTTATTGATTTTCTGCCTGCTGGATCTGTCCATTTCTGAGAGAGGGATGATGAAGTCTCCAATTATAATAGTGGATCCGTCTGTTTATCCTTGGAGTTCTATTAGTTTTTACCTCTCATATTTTAATGGTTTGTTGTTAGGTGCATATACAGTAAGAATTGATATATCTCCTTAGATAAATGACCTCTATATCGTTATGTAATGCCCCTCTTTATCTGCAGTAACTTCCCTTGCTCTGTAGTCTGTTCTATCTTAAATTAATATAACTATCCCCACTTTCTTTTAATTAGTGTTAGCATGGTATATCTTTCTCCACCCCTTACTTTTAATCTATATCTCTCTTTATATTTAAAATGGGTTTCTTGTAGGCAACATATAGTTGAATCTTGTTTTTTGATCCATTCTCAGAATCTGTCTTTTTTTTTTTTAAGATTATTTATTTATTTGAGAGAGAGCAGAGCAAGCGAGAACACAAGTCAAGGGAGAGGTGGAGGGAGAGGGGGCTGCAGGCTCCCTCCTGAATAGGGAGCCCAATGCAGAGCTCTATCCCAGAACCCTGGGATCATGACCCGAGCCAAAGACAGACACTTAACTGACTGAGCCACCCGGGTGCCCCAGAATCTCTGCCTTTAAATTGGTGTATTTAAATCATTGATATTTAAAGTGATTACTGATATAGTTGGATAAATATCTACCATATATATTCAGTTTTCTATTTGTTGCCTTTATTCTTTGTGCCTATTTTTGTCTTCCACTTTTTCTCTGCCTTTGGTGGTTTTAACTGAGCATTTTATATGATTCCAGTTTTTCTCCTTTTTTAGTGTATGTTATACTTCTTTTTTATTTTTTGGTAATTACCCTAGAGTTTACAATATACATTTATGACTAATCCAAGTCTACTTTCAAACAGCACTGTGCCACTTCACAGAAATAATAACCAGTAACCCTAATTCCTCCTTTCCATCCCTTGTATGATTGCTTCATTCATTTCACGTATACATAAGTGTAAATAAGCATGTGTATATATGCATAAGCATACATGATCAAATACATTGTCGTTATTTTTATTTTGAAAGAACTGGTATCTGTTAGATCAGCTAAGAATAAGAAAATCAGGGGCGCCTGGGTGGCATAGTGGTTAAGCGTCTGCCTTCGGCTCAGGGCGTGATCCCGGCGTTCTGGGATCAAGCCCCACATCGGGCTCCTCCGCTAGGAGCCTGCTTCTTCCTCTCCCACTCCCCCTGCTTGTGTTCCCTCTCTCACTGGCTGTCTCTCTCTGTCAAATAAGTAAATTTTTAAAAATCTTTAAAAAAAAAAGAAGAAAATTAAGTTTCTGTTTTGCTTTTGTCTGCTCCTTCTCCAGTGCTTTTTGTTTCTTTATGTAGATTTTAGTTTCTGATCTATATTATTTTCCTTCTCTCTAAAGAATTTCTTGAACCTTTCTTGCAAGGTAATCTACTAGCAACAAACTCCCTTTTTTTTTTTTTTTTTTTTTGTCTGAGAAAGTCTTTATCCTTTTCCTTTATCCTATCACTTTTGAAGTATAATTTTGCAAGGCACAGAATTCTAGGTTGGTGGGTGTTTTCCTTTAACACTTAAAGTATTTCACTCCAGTCTCTTCCTGCTCACATGGTTTCTAAGGTTGTAATTTTTAGTGTTGCTCCTGTGTAGGTGAGGGGGCTTTTGCCTCTGATTTCTTTCAAGATTCTTTTCTTTATTTTTGATTTTCTGCATTTTTATATAATATGCCTAGTTGTAGGGGGTTTCTTGGTATTTATCATGCTTGGTGTTCTCTGATCTTCCTGGATGTGTGGTTTGGTGTCTGATATTAATTTGGGGGAAATTCTCTGTCATTATATCTTCAAAAATTTCTTTTGCTCCTTTCTTTTTTCTCCTTGTGGTAGTCCTACTGTGTGTAGTGTTACCACAGCTCCTAGACAGTCTCTTGGTATTTTTTTTCAGTCTTTTTTTCTCTTTGCTTTTCAGTTTGGGAAATATCTATTGAGTATCATCAAGTTCAGTGATTCTTTTCTCAGCCATGTCCACTAATAAGTCTACTAATGGTCCATCAAAGGCGTTATTTTCTGTTACAGTGTTTTTGATCTCTGGCTTTTCTTTTTGATTCTCTCTTAGAATTTCCATCTCTCTGCTTACATTGCACGTCTGTTTTGCATGCTGTCTACTTTATCCTTTAGAGCCCTTAGCATAGTAATCATAGTTCTAAATTCCCAGTCTAATAATTCCAACATGCCGTGTCTGAGTGTCATTTCTAGTCTAAGACTGGTTTCTTATGCATGTGCTTTGGTCTTGTGCTCTGTCTCTTAAAACTGCAGTTTTTGCCTTTTAGTGTACTTTGTAATTTTTCTCTTGAGAGTCAAGACATGATGTACTAGGTAAAAGGAGTTGTTGTAAATTGGCCTTTAGTAATGTGATGGTAAGGTGCTGGGAAGGAAGAAGTATTCTATAGTCCTATGATTAGGTCTCAGTCTTTTTGGGGGGGGGGCATGCCCCTAAACTGTGAACTTCACCAGTATTTCTTATCCTCCTTGCCCTTAGGTGGTCCAGGATGGCTGGAGGGGGCTGGAATTGGGTATTTCCCTTCTCCCGGATAGGTTAGGCTCTGATAAATCCTGGCAGGATTTGGTAAAATAGCTCTGGTAAAGTAGTTTTTCCTGAGGGCAGGCCTTGTTAGGAAGAGTAGAACGCTCTGGCATGTTTTTAAATGGTTCCTTTTCTGCACTCGCTGCTGGAAGCATGAGGGGATTTTTCTCCAATATTCACTAGGAGAACGTTGGTTGAGCTCCTGAAGGTAAAACTCAGAAAAGGGTGGCACCCTCCTCCCATGACTGGGTCCCCCTGGAGTCTTTAACTCTTAGACTTGTCCACGCTAAACTTCCAGCAGTTCATCAGTTGCAGTTTAGATTTTCCTACCTTGGCTCTGGTTACTGTGGAGGTTTCTGCTCATGGGTTTCTGCTTGGTAAAATGTGATCTTCTGTATTCACCTATCTCTCCACACTTGGGTAGCGGCAGTTTACCCTGTGACCTCACTTCTCTGACGGATCTAAAAAAGATTGTTAATCTTTCCATTTGTTCAGCTTTTCACTTGTTGTTAGGGTGGAGTGGCCACTTCCAAGCGCCTTACATACTTGACCCTTCTCCAGTGTGTGTGTGTGTGTGTGTGTGTGTGTGTGTGTGTGTGTTTTAACAACCTCTGATTTCATGGATGCAGTACAAAACTGAAACATGACAGTTATAAATATCTTTACAACCTTAAGATTAGGAAGGATTTTGAAAACAAAACAAAAGCATAAACTATAAAAGAAAAGTTATATAACCTTTTATATACTAGAAAAGAGTGATATCAATATATTCATCTATATTAACATGAAGACAGCTCATCTCTCTTCTACATGGCATCGTTTGGGGTGGTTCAGCTGGGGCTGGAGAACCAAGTTCCAATATGGTTCATTCACATGGCTAGCAAAATTGGTGCTGGCTGTTGGTTCTTCTCTATATGGACCTCTCCAAAGGGTAGCTTGGGCTTCCTCATACCATGGTGGCTGCATTCTGAGAGCAAGTGTCCCAAGAAACAGGAAGTGGAGGCTTCCATTTTCGTAAGACTTAAGCCCCAAAATTAGCATAGTGTCATTTCCACCATATTCTACTGATTAAGCAGTCATAGAGCTCAGATTCAAGAGAAGAATAGACCCTACTCCTCAATGAGAAGAGGATCAAAGAATTATGGGCCATATTTATAAACCGCCTCCCTCTACTCTCTGGACATAAATTATTTACATTTTTCCCACTTAGGAAATGTATTCTTCTTGTAAGAGTCTCCGTTAAATGTCCCATCCCTTAACAACAACGGGGTCTTGATCCTAGAATCTCATCATCTAAATCAGATCCAGGTGCAAATGAGACCTCTCAGGTGCAGATTCTCAAGTGTAGTAGCTTCTAGAGTGTAGTTCTTCTCAATCCAGAGACCTGTGAACTAAAGAAAGACACTGTCTGCTCGCCACATACCCGACATACAATGGTATAGGATAACTTATAGATACTCCCGTTCAAAAGGAAGTAGTGACTGGTCTATAGAAATTCTGATATCCAGCGGGGCACATGTTGCCAGTCCCTTAATTAGATCCAATACCACTTTCCTAGGGTTGTTTTCCATGGGTCTTGGTTTTGTCTTCTGAATCACCCTTCCTTTTCCATAAGAAAACTGAGATTGCATTCTTGGTCTTTGTCCCATCTGTACAAAGTTTGGGTCTTAAAAGATTCTTTTCATTTTGTACCATTTCTGTCCGTTTTAGTCTGAGCTGGCAGTGCTTCCACCAGAATGATTCTCTTAGAAACTTGAGGGGTTTTCTATGAATGCTGTTGAGATTCCCTTCCTTAGACAAAAGGCACAACCTTAAATCTTTTGAAGATAAGTAAGCCCTTCTCTACTTTGGGCTTCCTATATGGCTGCTATGAGACAATGCCCTTAAGATTCTTTAAAACTTAACTGTTTAAGGGAAAGAATCTGCAAAGCTGGCCTATAAGATTCTTAGAGGGCCTTTTGGTCAGAAAGGGTCTATGAAGCATAGTCTTAAATCATTCTGACCCCTTAATAAAATACTTTACTGTCCCATTCTGGATTTGACCCTTTCTTAATTTAGAACTGTTTGCCTTCTGAAAGGACTGGAAATGAAAAGCACTTTTATTTGTGAACTCTGTGAGTCCTGGGCTTTTTTATTTTTTATGTTTTTTTTTTAATCTCATCTCTCTCATTTTGCGTTTTTATCATAGGCAGTCAGAAGCCACCTGGCACTTTCATTACTTTGTCTGGAAATCTCTAGCTGTTTCACTGAGTCCCCCAGGTACATTTACTTCCTGATTCCACGTTACTGTAGGTGACAGTGTTGTCAGACTCTACGTCACTACCTCGCAAGTGTCTCCCATCCTCCTTCTTCCAGTACGATTTTCCTCACTTGCCTTAAGCTCTCACTGGCAGCCTCCTCAAAACCTATAGGCCTCCATTCTCAGGTTGCTAAGAGAATCATTCTGGTGGAAGCCTTGTCAGGTTGGACTAATGGAAATAGAGATGGTACAAAATGAAAAGAATCCTTTGACCCCCAACCTTTTGCAGGCTTCTCTTCAAGCCCCTTTATGCTTTCATTCCGACCCTTTTTGGGGCCCTTTATTGCTTCTTTCTGCTTCCCAGCCCCAAAGCCAGTGCCATGTGTGTTGGGCTTTTGTTACCGCAGCACCCTTTTTCTGGTACCACAACCCTTTCCAGTAATCTTCTGCTACTTAGCAAACCACCACTAGACTTCGTGGCTGAAAACAACAGTGTGGGCAGGGCTAGGTGGCAGTCACTTGGGTCTGTTCCATGCAGTGTCAGCTGAGGTGGCTTGACTAGGATCAGAGGACCCTTCCACCACACGGCTGACAAGTTGGTTTTGGCTGTTGATTTCTCGCCACATAGACCACAGCACAGGGTGGCTTTGCCTCTTCACACATGCTAGTTGGGCTCTAAGAGTGAATGTCCCAAGACAGAAGAAATGAAACTGTCAGCTTCTTAATTAAGCCCTGGGCCCAGAAACTGGCACAGTGTCATTTCTACATAGTCTGTTGGTCAAGTAGCACAGAGGTCGATGGAAGGGTTGTCAAAGGTTTGGGAGCTTTGTTTTTATTTATTTATTTATTTATTTAGAGAGGTTTTTTGGGGTGGGGGAAGAGCCACATTTTTAAACTGCCAGGTCTTCTAGAGGTTTTATAGTTTAGGGGTGTCTGGGTGGCTCAGTCAGTAAAGCGTCTGCCTTTGTCTCAGGTCATGATCTCAGAGTCATGGGATTGAGCCCCGCATCAGGCTCACTGCTCAGCGGGGAGTCTGCTAGAGATTCTGTCTCCCTCTCCCTCTGCCCCTCCCCGCACTCATGCTCACTCGCTCTCACTGTCTGTCTCAAATAAACAAGTAAATCTTTTAAAAAATAAAAGGTTTTATAGTTTACCTGTTACATTTCACCCTTTAATCCATGTAGAATTTCTTTTTTGTAGTCATCACTGGACTGCTTATATTTTTTCCCTTTCATGTGTCTTAATTAAGTAAAATTCATGTGTGTGAAATATACTGTTTTAACGTACGATCAGATGAGTTTTGATCTGTGTAAGCACCATGTAACCACAACCCTAGTCGAGATAAAGGTCATTTCTACCACCCCTAGAAGTTACATCATGCCTCCTTAAGGTCAGCCTTCTCTCCTACCTTTATTCTGATTTCTATCCCTGTGGATTAGATTTTCCTGTTTTTGAACTTAATATATAAATGGAATTATACTCTGTGTACCTTTTGTGTCTGGTTTCTTTCACTAAAAATAATGTTTTTGAGAAGCACCCTATCAAGGTCATTCTTTTGTACCACTAAGTGCTATTCCAGTAAATATGCCACAATTTATGTATGTATTCTCTTGTTGACGGACATTTGGGTTGGTTCTGGTTCTAGGCTGTTGTGACCAAGCTGCTATGAATATTCTTGTGGGTCTCTTTTCGTAGATCGAGGTCTTTGTTTATTTTAACTACTCTTCTTACCTCTGTGAGTTCCTACATTTTTACTTGTTTTGTTTTCAGTGAAGGAGTCCTATACCATGACATGCAAATCCTAGCTGTTTCTTAACAGACATCGCCCAATCCTTCTTTCATTAGTTCTGCCTTCACACCCACCTCCAGAGACACCTGCCCATTCTTGGGCCTTTTGTGACTTACAAGATGAAACAGCTGGGTTCTCGTCTTTGCCCATTCTTGGTTAAGGGTTCAGCTTTCTTGGGTCTGCTCCGTCCGTTGCTACTTTGCTTATCTGCTCTCCAGCTTCCAAAATCTTAAGCTGTCTGACTCATTTTGGAGGGTTTTAGGAGAGAACAGAGTTGAATGTGTATTTCAGTTTACCTTACTTACCCTTTACCTTTTCCCTACTTTCTTTTCCACCTCTCACCTTCCACATCCTGCCTTTCTCTTACTATTTTCCATTTCCTTGTCTCCATCTTGCTTTCCCTTTGAATTAGGTGAGGCGTCCTCACACAGCATGTGGCTCAGCCGCCTCACTTTACCGAGGCTAAAGCTGAGGCCCCTTGAATGAGGACAGCGATCCGTCCACAGCCAACACAGCTACCACTCTTAGCTTTTTCGCCTTTACTAGCAAGAAAGATCTTTGCCCACCTGTTCCTCCTTCAGGTAGTGATCCATGGCAGCATGAGAAAGCAGAGTACCCTGCTCAGGTGGGGCCCAGAAGGCACATCAGAGGACAGAATGTCATAGCTGACCAGGCTGCCGTGGGTCCTCTCCGGAGACCAAGGAAGCACCTCTGTTGCAGACTGCCTCTTAATCCTGCACCCACTCTGTTCCCTCCCTAGCACCGTGCCAGCTGGGGGGCTGCAGTAGGAGAGGGCCAGGCTGGCGTGACAGGAGCAACTACTGAAACACACAGCACTCTCTAGATGGGCCCCTCAGGCCCTTTCTGTGGTTTTCTTCATTCCCATATTTGTCTATTTTAGTACTTTCTTTGGGCCTGAGTGTTAGTACAGGAGATAATGAAGGGACTCCAAGGCCCAGAGCAGAAATCAAGGCAGGTGACCCGTGGTGTGACCGTTCTAAGTGCGAGGCCAAACACACACAAGCACGCTCCGGCTGACATCGCCATAGCCCCTACCACTCCTTACACCTACAACATGAGAGATACAAAGACTGTGTGAGGTGACCGAGTCCTGGACGTGAAAGGACATACATCTGCAGAATTGTTTGGATTCCCTTTCTGGCACACAGAAGACAGAGTACAAGTTCTGTGCCTTGGCTTTTGGTCTGGGCTGTCCTTCCAGCAGGCTGTGTTCCCAGAGCCTTTGGTCATGCAATTTGGGCCGGTTGCAGCTGGACACAGCCACCCTCTGCCCCCTCCCAGTGTTTCACCAGCCTAGCAGCTGAGAATCCTGCTAGGGACCAGAGCCCAGACAGAGTGTGCGAGACAGAAGAGAGCACTGTTCTGTCACTTCTGTACCCCGGCCGCTCTTTAAGCTGCTTTGACTCTTTGTCTCCTGCAGTTTGTATTTACTTGAACAAGAATGGCAGCCCCGGCCCCCACTTAGATAAGAAGAAGGTCCAGTTGCTCCCTGACCATTTCGGGCCAGCCCGCGCCTCCGTGGTGCTGCAGCAGGCCGTGCAGGCTTGCATCGACTGTGCGTATCATCAGAAAACCGTCTTCAGCTTCCTCAAACAGGGCCACGGTGGTGAAGTGATCTCAGGTAAGCACCCTGGGACTGATGTGGCCTCCTAGCCAGAGGGGCAGACCTTCTCCACTGGCTGATTTCTGGCAAGGCCTCCTGGTTCCTACTTTACGCCTATAGGCTCTGGAGAAACGGGAAGGGATTCCGTCCCTCCGAGAGTCCTCCTTTTCAACTCCCGGAACCCCTGTGAGCCCTGTGCATGTCTCTGCCAAGCAGAGTGCCCACATGGACTCTGCTCAGCCAGGCCTCCAGGCAGCCCCTGTCCGTGCACCTGCGTGGCCTCCGCATACCGGAAGTAGATGGGTGTTGCTGTAAAGGCATTCCAGGAGAAAGAATCCAGAGGGGCTGTACCGTGGCGACAGGCGCTTCTCCAGACTGCCACAGCCTCCCACCTGGCCTCGGGGGACCACGGGACTCTTGTCATCTTCTTCTGACTCCTTAGCTGCCCTGTCCTAAGGCAGCCCTGTTACAAGGGAGTTGAATCCCAGGGCAGAGTGGGAAAAACCATTCCCTCTCTCTCTTCTGCTCTATCTGATTCAGCTGCACTGTGTTTTTTGTTTTCACTGAGAATATTCACTTTTCCTGCTGTGCCCTGGTTCTGTTTCAATGTTCCCCAGTCCAGAACGCCACTCCGTACCCACCAAACCTAAGAAGACTTGACCTGGAGCCATTCAGTCTCAGCTGCATGGTACTGCATGGTCCTGTCCCTCTAATGGGTTGCAGTGTCTGGCCTCAGGAGGCCCAGCTGACGTGGAAGACCCCAGGAGTACCTGTATTCTTGTAGAAGACCCCATAAATAACTTATTCTGTTAGCACACCTTTAGTGAGGGGAGGGGGAGGAGAGATGACGGGTGAGAGGTGTTCTAATGTGTGAGAAATGCGTACAGGGTGGTGTGGGAGCCCAGGCGAGGGAGCAGTTGTCTGTGGAGGATGAGGGCAGGCGTAGAAGGCATTGTTCTAGAATGCTGAGGACTGCTGGGAAATCAAGCCTTCCTTCCCTTCTGAGGCCAAGGCTTCTGTGCGGTAATCTGTGGGGACCCAGCCTTCTTTGTGGCCTGTGTGGAGTTGCTGTCGCCCACACCTTTTCTAGGGTTCTCCTGCCCTGAAACTGGTTCCTGGGAATGGCCTATCTCCCCATTTCCTTGCTGCCCTCAGAGACAAATGCAAAGGCCTTCTGCTTTGTAAGGGTTATGCGGACACTTCTTGAATAGAAATAGATAGGAAGTAAAATAAAACCAAGTGTGGAATGGTTCCAAATGTTGCTGAAACTCTAGTGCCTCCTGCAGGTCGGGTCATGCATCTACACCGTTGCTGGGCACAGCCGTGTTCCCCCGTCTGCCCAGCTTCTCTGTTCTTGGGCACTCTAGTGCCCTCCTGCAGGTCGGGTCGTGCACCTACACCGTTGCTGGGCACAGCCGTGTTCTCCCGTCTGCCCAGCTTCTCTGTTCTTGGGCACTCTAGTGCCCTCCTGCAGGTCGGGTCGTGCACCTAAACCGTTGCTGGGCACAGCCGTGTTCCCCCGTCTGCCCAGCTTCTCTGTTCTTGGGCACTTCTTATGGAAAGAGAACCCGAAATGAACAGATTTCCTGGAGGAGGCCCAGCCAGCTGATGGAGCAGATAGAGTTATGTTCACAGTTGTTTTCACAAGTTGAGTAAAATCACTTCAGAGCCCTGGTGCACGGCCTGGCCACTCCCATTACAGCAAGCCCTTTGGAGTTGGAGGCAAAAATCAAACCCTTGAGGGAGGGAAGGGAGGGGTGGGGTGGGAGGGAAAAACCTGGGCACTGATTGCTTTGTGTAACCAGGTAAGCCGGAGGCAAGCAGTAGGCTGGGCTCCTCCTGCCCCACGCTGCCCTGCACTGCCAGGCTGACGTGCTCAGCCCTGTTTCCTTAATTCCACAGCTGTGTTTGACCGTGAACAGCACACCCTCAACCTCCCAGCAGTCAACAGCATCACCTACGTCCTGCGCTTCCTGGAGAAACTCTGCCACAACCTTCGCAGTGACAATCTGTTTGGCAACCAGCCCTTTACACAGACTCACTTGTCACTCACCACCACCGAGTACAGCCACAGCCACGACAGGTACCTACCAGGTAGGAGCTGGGATGGGGCCTGGGCTAAGAACGGGGCACAGGGCTAGTCGCAGCGCCAGCCGGGGCCCGGGGCCGGCCCTTACCCCTGCCAGCCCGGCACCCACGCTCCCGAGATCTGGCTTTCCGTCCCTTGCCTTTGCCGTGCCCGGGACTCCTTGGTCTCTGCCCGACTCTGCTCTCTCCAGGGTTTTGTCTCCTCTCTCTAGGGTTAACCTTCTGTCCTCTGGATTTTTATCCCTAGAAAACGGTGGTTCCCAGTTCCCTTTCTGATCCCCATGTGGCCTGTGGAGCCACCCTGAAGTCACAGCACCCCTCCCTGTGTGAAGCCAGCAGCAAACGCCTCAGGGAGCTCCCCCTTGCCAACAGGAAGGTTTAGGCTCAGGCTACAGATTGAGAAATGTGCTCCCCAGTGATTGGCCGTGCGCGCTTTCCTTTGGCGTGTGGCCCTAGCTCCTCCAGCACTGCCTGTCTAGCAAGTCAATTCAAGTTCCTGCCATCGTGACCTGAGCTGGAAAATAACTCTCTCAGTTAGCAGAGCAGACCCACAGCGGGAAAGCGGAGGCCACGTGGCCGGGGCCGGATCAGTGACTAAGCACTTCCGAGAGAGGTTACAGAGGGAAGGGAACTGAGCATCGCTCATCTGGAGCCGGGGACCCAGCACGACAGGGAGGGGAGCAGAGCTCGGCCCCACACGTAGCGAGGTAGGTTGTTGTGGAGAGAGGGAGCACAGGCCCGTGAGCAGAGTCCCTCGGACCTCATCCTGGGCAGAGGAGCAGAGAGCTAGTGCGGTCAGTGCTGGGGCCATGCTGTCCATCGGTGAGGGAGCCGAAGTCTAAAAGGTGCCCTCCCTGACTTGCCCAAGTCTTTTTCCCACATGGCCTCCCCCAGCGTCTTTTTATCGTTGACTTAACTCACTCCTGATAAAAGTGCCACTTTCGAGAACGTGCCTGAGGAATTGACTGCTCACCCAGCACCCCCAGCCCTGCCTCCATCTAGACCTCTGTCCCCCAGTGAGCACTGCTGCTGTGACTTGCATGCAGGGCAGAAAGACAACCCGAATTTCCAATACTCCTTGGGAGGGCCAGACCGGTCTGGTCCCTGCAGACATGTCTGTGCCCCCTCTCACTGCTCTGTTTCTTGGGAGGGAACTTCTTCTCTAACCTGCTCTCCTGCTTGCTTTCATCATCAGAATCTGAGAACAGAAAAAAAACGTTCTTAGCATGTTGCGCTGGGGGTTTGGGCTGGGCACGGTGGCGGTGGGGCAGACGAAGGCAGCTGGTTAGATACCCCAGCTGTTGGCCTTCGGGAACTGCGCTGAGTAATGAACGTGAGGCCTCCCTGAGCTTCCGGAAGAATGGATACACAAAAGGGGGTAGCTGCTAGTCTAGAGAGAGATTTCTCCAAGAACCAGGAACCGAGAATTCTTCAGTGAAGCGGCAGCAGGAAGAACGAAGAGACTCGTCTGGGAGCAGCGTCCGAGACTGGCGGGGATGTGCATGCTAGGGCTACGGTCATGGAGGGAGTTTGGAATTGAGGCCTGAGGTTGCCTGGGAATTCGGTTCCACTTTGCATCTCTCTGATTCAGCTGCCAGAAAGGAGGAAGCAAGCGTCAGCCACTCTGCCCTCTTCCTCACCAGCTAAGAGACAAAGACCACGTTATCACATTCCACCATTGGCTGCCCCTCTTGCTGCCCTCATTTTCAGACAGATTCAGCCAACTCTCTGGGCCTTCCTGTGCTCTCTCTCTAACTTCTTTGCCCCTCCTGAGTGCTTAGCAACTTGGCTGCTCTCACCCCAGTTTCTGTTTGCTTCCCTGAAGTGAACGTTCTAATTGTGCCCAGACAAGCCAGAGCTTTGCCCAGATCTCTCACTCCTCTGTACTGCTTCATTTATCTTTCCCGCCTGCCCGCCCGCCTGCCTGCCCAACTCTTCGCTCCACCTCTGATCATCTGTCCTTTCCTGTGCTTTCCTGATTACCTGCCCCGCCTCTGCCAAAGAGCCTGGTCTGCACAGTGCTGTCTTTTGCTTTTGCCCCTTGGATCCGGGGTTTGTCACCCCCACCCTTCTGCCCGGCTACACACTTCTGCTAGTTCGGCATCCAAAGCTACCACCTCTTATCTAGGTACTTACGGAGCCTCACCTTCCCCTGCCCTGCAGCTCGTCTCCACACTTCCCTAGCCTTAGTCTTGGCCTGACCGACCACGCACTTCCGGCATAGCAGATAGTCGCCAAATGCAGATCCCAAAAAGACTTCCTCACCTAAGTGGAGGCTTGACTTTTTTCCTCCACTGTTTTATTTTGAAAAACTTCAAACCTACAGAAAAGTTGTACAAATAGTACAGTGAGCAACCATGGACTCTTCATCTAGATTTACCACTTCACTTTTTGCAATATTTACTGTACCTGTCCTCTGTGTGTTTTTATTTACTGAACCATTTGTGAATTAACTGCAGATGAGAGACTTGATCCTTACTAAACTTTCCCACGTATCTCCTAGGAGCAGGGAACACAATACTGTTCTCGCACCGGAGAAATTGAACATTAATAAAATCTACCAGCTGATATATATAGTCCATATCAGATTTCCCCAGTGGTCCCAGAAATGTCATTTTAGCTGTTTTTTCCCCTAATCCAAGACCCAGTGAAGGACCATCCACGAGATGTAGTTGTTCTGTCTCTTTAGTTCCCTTTTATCTGCAGCAGTTTTCCAGACTGTTTTCTACCTTCCATGATATGACATGGGCATTTTAAAAAGTTCAGGCCGGTTGTCAGACACTCTGTGCCAGACTCTGTACTGGCCTCTGGGGAGCCAGAGGCGAGACCGACTCCCTCCCCGCACTGCAAGCGTGCCCGCCGAGAGAGGGGCCCAGGGAGAGAGGCGTGTGGCGTGAGCCGGGAGTGACGAGTGACAAGCAAGCTGAAAGAAGAGGTCAAGAAGGGTTCCTGGGGGAGGCAGTGTCAGATTAGGGTCGCTTCTTCAGAACTCCCCACACGGCTGTGTGAGGTAAGAGGCCTGTGAACTTAGGTGAGAGAGAGCTCCTTCCGGCCCTCAGAACTGACAGCGTGAGACAGGAGACGGCTCATTTAGTGGGTCCCAGGGACTCTTCATCTCAGCTGTAACAGAAACCACCCAGCATTCGCTTCTAGGTCTGCTGCTTGGGGATTGCCCAGATTCCTCTGTGCAAGAGGAAGGGGTGCATTTGTCTCATGGCAGTAAGTTCCCTGTGCCTGTCTTTCTAGTTGCCATCCTGGTCTTCTGAGCTTATAAAGGGGTTCTCCCACCAAAATCCTAAAAATCATAGGATTAAAGCCAAATAACTGTGAAATCTGTTAGGATATCCCTTCAACCCCCTGCAGGGTTTCCTCATAGAACTATCAGAGTTCTAAGATACACAAATGTACATAATTAATTGGACCTGTATTGAGTCCATTATTCAGTCAATCAGTCAACCCAGAATTTATTGGCTGCACGACACCAAGCTCTGGTTTAGGCACAGAGAGGGTTCCACAGTAAACAGGAGTCCAGGTCCTTACCCCCAGAGTTTACAGCCTGGTAGAGAAGAGGAACAAATAAGCAAACAGTTCATTTGTGGTGATATGTACTTTCATAGGACAAGGTCAGAGTTCAAAAGTTCAAACCGGGTGTCAGGGAAGAGTCTCCAGAAGAAATGGTATATCTAAGCTTGGATCTGAAGGAGCAGGATAACCAGGTGAAGATGCCACAGACCCAAGGTGATGGAGGAGGGGAGTGATGAAGAATGCTCCAGTTGCCTGAATAGCATGTGAGACCATGAGGGACAACGGGGAGCACGACCCGGGTCAGAGGAACCGGATGTCTGGCACAGCTGAGATCCACCGTGGCAGGGAGGCGTGTGGGAGACGGGGCACAGTGGAGGCAGCGGCCCAGTTGGAAGAGCTAACTGACCACATCAGCGGCTTTGTGTCATTGAGCAGCGAGGACCCGGGGAAGGGACACAGTCGGGCCTGTGCTTCCGAGAGGTCGCTCAGGATCCTGGGCGGGAGAATGGATTGGTGTGGAGTGATGCAGTAGGCAGGGGGACTAGCCGGGAGCTTTGTGTGCGAGGACTCTGTGTCCTCTTCGATTTGGGGATAATCCTTCCCTTCAGTATCCACATCTACATGACATAAAATGAATCCCCACCCCACATCATTCAGACTAGCTCTCCTGCTCTGGCTCAGTCCATAGCCCCTCTTTCCCCGACCACTGTCCTAGCTGACAGTCTCTCCCTGAGCTCCTTTGCCCCAAACATTTCATCTAGTTCCTCAGCCTTCATTTCCCTAAGGAAAAGCGAATGCAAGGCTGTTGAGTATAATAAACTTGTACTGAAGTTTGGGGGGAAAGGAAAGAATTGTCACAAAGAACAGAAAGCATTTTAACATTTTTGTTTTATCTTGTTTATCAGCGGGGCGCCCGGGTGGCTCAGTCAGTTAAGTGTCTGACTCTTGATTTCGGCTCAGGTCATGAGCTCCGGGTCGTGGGATCCAGCCCTGCATCAGGGTCCACTCTCAGCGGGGAGTCTGCTTGAGATTCTCCCCCTCCCCCCACTTGTGCTCGCGCGCGCACACACACTCTCTCTTAAAAAAACCTTCGTGTTAATGTTTATCAGCTGTTACAGGATATATCGTACTGGCCTCTTTCATCTTAGGCCTCAGCCTGCTGCCATTTCGGGGACCCACTCTGAGTTTGGGGGATTTTCTTCTCTGTTCTCTATTCCTTCCATCCCATACCTCCTCCTTTCCCAGCTATCAGCAGGTAACTCGAAATGACTGTATCATGTAAAATAATTTCATTTCCTTTGGTCTCAGCTTTCCCCAACCTTGTCTTTCATAACCAAAATTATTTAACAGTGTAATTATGTAAATGAATGTAGCCCACCCAGATCTGTACTTTCAGCAACTCAGAGAACAAAGAGAAGCTATTGGTGGAGAGATTTGTTCCATCTTGCCTCTGTTCTCTTTTTTCTGCCTTCCTGTGGGTTATACAGTTTTTGTTTTTTATGGTTTTGTTCTATTTCCTTGTTGACTTATTAGCTATAACTCTGTTTCATTTTAGTGATTGCTTTAGTTTATATTATACATGTTTTACATATCACAACCTACCTTAAAGCCGTAATCATACCCTTTACGTATTGTGTAAGAACCTCACACCACTGTGCTTTCACGCCCACCTCCTGCCCTTTGTGCTGTTGTCACTGTACATTTTACTGCTCCATATATTGTAAATCCCACTCTGTATGGTTATTATTTTACTTTAAATACGTAATTTTTTTTTTTCTTGGAGAGGGAGAGATGTGGGGAGGGGGGCAGGAGGAGAGGGAGAGACAGAACCCCAGTGCGGGGCGCGATCGCACAGCACTGAGAGCACGATCCAAACCAAAATCGAGAGTCCGTCCCCCAACCGACTGAGTCACCCAGGTGGGCGCCCCGGTAGAGAATTAATTATCTTTTAAAGACTTTTTTAACATAGAGGAAAACACAGTCTTTTAATATAAAAGGAAAGATTCTTTTTTTTATGTACCCTTTCATAGTTACCATTTCTGGTACTCCTCATTTTGTCAGCGTAGAGCCAGAGTTTCAGATCCTCTTCCCGCCTGGAGGACTTCCCTTAACATTTCTCCTTTTTATGGTTTACTGGACACAGATTCTTTCAGCTTCTGTATCTTTGAAAAAGTCTTTTTTTTAAACCTTCGCTTTTGAAAGATACTTTTGCTGAGTTTAGAATTGACTTTTTTGTCATTCAGCATTTTTAAAAGATGTCACTCCGTTGTATTCTGGTTTGCTTTGTCTCCGATGAGAAGTCTGCTGGATGGTTTGAAGGTCTTTTGTTTAGTATTGGTTTTAGCAGTTTGATTATGCTGCGCTCTGGTGAGGTTTTCTTCATGCCTCTGTGCTTGGCGTCCACTCAGCTCCCCGGACACGTGGGTCTACAGTTTTTATCAGATTTGAGAAAATCTCTACCACTCCTTCTCCATGTATATTTCCTGTCACCTCTCCTTTGGAGACTCCAGTTAAACATATATGAATCTTCTTGAAGTTTTCCCACAGTTTAATGAGGCTTTTTAAAATTTGTTTAGCCTTTTTTTCTGTTTTATTTTGGATAAATTCTAGAGCTAGGTTTAAGTTAGCTCATCTTTTCTTAGATCTGCAGTGTCTGACCTACTCTTAATCCGTCTCGAGGTATTCATCTCAGACATTGTGTTTTCATTTCTACAAGTTTGACTTGGGTCTTTGTATATCTTCTCGTTTCTGCTTAACCTGCATACTCTTTTTGCTCTGCCTTCTCGAGCATTTGAAATACAGTTATAAACACCTCTGCAGTGCTCTGGTCCATGAACTGTAGCTCCCTTGACCTGTCCAGACCCTGCCCCATCTCCAGCTCCGGGAACTCCCTGGGCTCTGTCTGATATTCCCCTCCCGACCCCATGGCCTGGAGACTCCAGACAGCTAAGAGCAAGCCTAGGGCTCACCTTGTTTGTTCCCCCTTTTCAGGAATCACTGTCCTGCACTACCTGATGCCCAGCATCTGAAAACTGTTATTTCATGTATTTTGTCATTTTGTTTTTAGTTGTTTCAAGCAGTCAGATATAACTAGCCCGTGCTGTGGAAATCCCAAATGTATCCTGAATCCGTGTACATCTTACCATCTCTGCTGCCTTCGCCATTATCCTCTCCTGGCCTGAGAGGTCCTTTCTGGCCTGCCTGGTCTCCTTACTACCTCTCTTGTTCTTCTCTGCACCATTTTCTACTTAAGAGCCCAAATGGTGTTCTTCAGACATAAGTGAGATTGTGGCCCCCCCCCCCCCAGCTAAACTCTGTGGTGGCACTCTTGGAAGAGCCAGGTGTCTTACTTTCATTTGCAGTATTCTGCATGATCTGGTCCTTGCCTACCTCTCCAAACTCATCCCTTCCTTCCGTACATTTTAGCTACACTGTTCTTCCTCATTTCCCCAAATATTCCAAACTGTTTTCCACCTCAGGATCTTTCTGTAAGCCACCAGGCAGCAGCCCTTAGCCACTGCACCAGGGGGCCTATGGCAGATCCTTTCCATGATTAGGTCCCACCCGAGCCAAGCCAGCTCCTTGGCCCTTCCCACAGAATTCTCTGTGGGTGGGGAGGCGTCCTGGGTCAAGCTCCTATCCTTTGCAACTTTTCTTAGAGACCGAATGTTTAGATAATGCTTGGGATTCAGTAGGGCCACCAATGAACCCTAAAACCAAACACATTGTCTAGCACACCTCCACTTGGACTCTTCAGACCACAGCTTTTAAACGTCAAGTTGTCAGGGACACTTCTCAAGGTCTCCTCATCCAAAGAAGCTCCCCTTGTTATTTTTCGTCTGAATACCCTGCTCCTTTGCTTAGGGATATTTACAGTGGCTGCTCATTTTGATAAGTTTGCGCTTGTCATCCTTCCCACTAGATTATTAGTTGCTCCATGAGGAGAGAGACAATATCTGGTTTTCTCATCATTCTCAGTATCTATCACCCTGTCACATAGCAAGTATTTAGCAATATTTGTTGAATGAAAGTACAGTAGGGGATGTGGGACATGTAGTTCAAAGACAGATTTTTTTTTTAAAGATTTTATTTATTTATTTGACAGAGATAGAGACAGCCAGCAAGAGAGGGAACACAAGCAGGGGGAGTGGGAGAGGAAGAAGCAGGCCCCCAGCGGAGAAGCCCGATGTGGGGCTTGATCCCAGAACGCTGGGATCACGCCCTGAGCCGAAGGCAGATGCTTAACAACTGCGCTACCCAGGCGCCCCTAAAGACAGATTTTTTTTTAATGAGACAGACTTAAGCATACACAAGGGCTGTGCTAGTCTTTGGGTCCTGTGTTGGTGGAAGAATTTTCTTAGATACATAGCACTAGTTTCTTTCATTCATTTCACCCCAGGAAGGGGAAAGTGTAGAGCACTCCTTGGCTCTCAGAAGTGGAAAGTGCTCTGGAGGTGATCTCGTGTCCAGCCCAACAGACAAGGGTGCTCATGTGACTTCTGCTTATACTCCCAGTGACAGGTTGCTGACTGTCACCTTTGGCAGTCGATTTTGTTGGACACTTCTGGTTGTTAAAATGCCCTCTCTTTTGAGCCAAAATCTGTCTTCTTGTAACTCCTCCCCTCTGTTTTACTCTCTGCCTTTCAAAAGACCCAACCTACAGTCCGGTTTTCTTCCTTTCCTATGACTGCCCTTAGGGTATTTGTCTCCCCTATCTTTTCTCCAGACTGTACATTCCCAGGCTCTTTCTCCTTTGCATGATTTCTAGACTTCTCCCTACCGGTCTTGCCATCCTCCCCTGGGAACTCTAGTTTTAAGGTAGCCTTACAAGGTGATACTCAGAGAAAATCTGCTTCTCACTGAAACTCAGTGTGTAAGGAAAGGCCCTTACCTGTCTGTTTACCGCTGTGTACCCCTCCCTAGCATAGCAGCTAGTGCACAAATGCTTGTTTAACAAAGGGATGGGCCCCCTCTCCTGCTGACTGTTCTCGTGTCTCTAGCACATCCACAGCAAACCTGATTTACGTTGACCCTGTGAGGTTAAGCGTCTTTTTAGAGATGGCCAAACCGAGTCCCAGAAAACGGGCAGCGATCACTGAGCGGTGGTCATGCCAGAAATAGAACTCAGGTCTCTCAGCCCTAACTTCTGACCCCGGGGCCGGTGGTTGCAAAGTTTCTTATGTTTTAATAGCAGAACTCCTTGTCACAAAGGTAAGATTATATGAAAACTCTGGGGTGTAAAAGTTAAAACCAGAGCTGTTCTGCTAGAAGCCGGCGTGAGGCTCAGAGCCCTCCTCACTGGGCCTCCCTGCAGAGGCCCTCGGGGCGCCGTGGAGCCCAGTGTGATAGCACGGCAGGCTCCCGCACTGCCCTGTCTCACTGATGCGGCCGGAGCCTCGGCCGGTGGGCCACAAGGGGACGACGACCTGCCAGAGTGCTGGGCATGATGCTTCATTTGTCCGCTGCGTCTCATTAGGAGAGCTTTGCTGACCTTGCCCGTGTGGGTGCCATCCGCCCAGATGGCCAGTCCCCTCGACTCAGACCCCAGGTCTCAGCTGCTGTTCCCAGCATCGCTGAGAGGAAGACACGCTGACTTGCGTCAGCAGCGGGGGAGCCCCTGGTACTGTCATAGTTACTCTTCATGTCCGTGGGCTCAGGTGAACCTCGCAATACTGTTCCCAGTCTTTGCCAGGTAAAATGAGGTCTGGAAAGGGGAGGCCGCCCTGCCAGCACACGCAGGAACTAGATTTCAGCTTTTTCTTGAGTTACTGCGGAAGACTTGGCTTTGCCCTCTAACTCTGAGTGAAGAAGAAATAAAAGGACAACTCCCCACCTTGGCAGAGTCCATCCTGTTCTGTCTTCTCATGTGATTTTCTCAGCAAGACAGAGGGGGATTTTTTCCCCCCATTTTACAGAGGAGGGAGCTGGTGCTGAGAAAACAAGCAACTTGCCTGGGATCAAATACCTAGTGAAAGGCAGCAGCCCAGGCCTAGAACGCAGGCCTCCTGCCTGCTGGCTTGAGCGCCTGTTCTTGTCTCGAAAGTGGGACGCTGCTGTGGTCGTGTCTTCTGGAAAACAGGAATGGACAGTTCATCTGCAGAAAGGGGGGGGGGGGGGGGCTGAGGTTCAAGTGCCCAGAGCTGCTCCCTTCAGAACCGTTTCTGGGGAAGGGCTTCATCAGTCCCACTGCCTGAGAGAAGGGCCAGTAGCTCTCTCCTGCTAGATTTGCCTTTACGCTCCTGGTTACCAAGCAAGTTCAGGTGGGTATTAGAAAGTAGTCCTAAAATCCTAACCCATCTTGCCACAGAGGTCTTACTGTGTGCCAGACGGTGTGCCTGACTGTAGTGTTGCTCACAAGCCCAAAGTGAGCCCCAAGCATTACCTAAACAGCCGACCTCTAAGAAAAACCGCAAAGGACTGTGGTGCGGCCCAGAACCGCAGGCGCCCTCCACAGGTGGAGACGCTGTGACCGGGCTGAGGAACTGACCCGGTGAGGGTAGAGCCCAGTCATGAGAGGGAGCCTGCCTCGGGCTCTGGAGGGCTCTATCAGAAGCTGCCTGGTGCAGGGCCTCAGAAGACGGGGGTTTCCTGAGTTCTGAATGAAGAGAGAGTGGTTCTTAGAGAAGCATCTTGCCACTGAGTGCCAGAGCCAAGTTCTAACCCGATTCTGTCTCCGGGGCCCCGCTCTCGCCACTGTACACCCACGGCTTCCTTGGGGCGTTTCTGTTGACCAAGGACGGAGGGAACATAGGAGCAGACCCTTCAGACAGGCCCTTAGCCAGGCATCAAAGAACATTTCTGAAATGTCCTGCTGGCTGAGAGGGTCACTTTCTAAAGTACCCTCATCTAAGCAAGTGCATCTCTGCTCCAGCACCCCGTCCCCTGCGCTGGCATCTCGTGTGTAAAGAGGCAGCCTCTTCCTAAAATAGCTCTATTTGTTTTAAGGTTCTCCTTATCCAGAAAAAGCATAAGCCATCCAGCCCAGAAGAAACTTCAGAGACCATCTAGTCTAAAAGGAAGAGTCTCTAAGGAGAGCCAAGGCCAGAGAGTGGCATTGGGCTTGACCAAGGCCACCTAGTGAGAGCCAGAACCATGGCTAGTACGCAGGCGTCCTGAGACACGGCCCAGGGCTCTCTCTTTTGCTGCCTCTTGCTCCCTCCAAACAGCGCCCTGGCAGTCCTTCCAGGCTAGTTCCTGCCCTAACTCCGGTTTTACTGTTTTCCAGGTGAGAGCTTTGTCCTGGGGAGTAGTCTGACCCGGTCTTTGGAGCCACACTCAGACTCAATGGACTCTGCCTTGAATCCCACCAACCTTGTCAGCAGCTCCCAGAACCTTCGAACCCATGGGTACCGGCCTTTGGTTCCCTCCTGCAGCCTCCCGCTGGGCAGTGCCTCAGCGGTCCGCAGGCTGTGCCCCAGGGGTAAGCTCACAAGCCCTGGCCTTCCCACCCTCCCTCCCTCTTCCTGCCTTCCTCAGCGAGCTCTCCTTGCCCCCGCCTGGGAGCTGCACTGGGGTCTAGACTTACATTTGTGTCTGGCTAGGCACCCGGGAGGCAACTGAAGCTCTGGGATTGGCTTGAGAATAATGGAAACTGAGAGCCAAGGGCCTCAGGGAGCCGAAGGGACAGGGAAGGACACACCCATTCTTTATTAGCCATTTATTTGAACACCACCTGCGTTTGGCATGGGGAGGCAAAAATCAATCACTTCTTGTCCTCTAGGAGCTCACAGTCTTGTGGGAGAGATGAACACTTCAACAGGTAATTGTAAACCATCGTCTTGAGTACAGAGATATGCTTTGGGTGGTATGAAAACTGCAAGAAGGAACACCTGACCCAAGCTTGGGGTCCAGGGGAAGCTTCCTTGAGGAAGTGACACCCTGTTGGCGATGTAAAAGCCTGACCGTATGAGTGGCAATACCAGGGGTAGTAGGGAGGGAGAGCTGTCCCGGAAGAGAGCACAGCAGGAATAAGGGCAAAGACGAGAACCGGTACGGAGGGTGTGCACGGAACTGCATGCACCTTGCTATTGCTGAACATAAAGTGTCATCCTGGGGGCTTCAAACAGAAAAGCCTGGACAGGTCCAGGGCTACTTCACAGAGGACCCAAATGCCATGGTCGAGTTTAGAGTGCGTCCTGTAGGCCACGTGGGGCTGCTGAACGGTTTTAATTAGAGGTGGGACCCAAACAGGTGTGTGCTTTGTGTAGCTCACGGACGACTGTGTTAGGGTGCCTCTGAGGAAGGACTGACCAGAGAGCCCAGTTAGGAGGTTGTAGAGTGGGCCAGACCAGAACAGATAAAGGCCTGGATTGGGGGAGTGGTAGGAGGTTTGTGGGAGAGTGAATCTATTAAAAAACTATTCACGAGGTAGATTTAATCAGATTTGAGGATTGTGAGGAAGGGAGCAGGGATGTCTCCTCAGTTTCTAGATGGGGTGGTAGGGGAGATGGTGGTGCCATTCACTGAGAGAGGGGACCAACCATAGAAGAGAAAGAAGGGCAAGGAGACCATGGGGCATCTAGGTGATAACCCCACAAGCACTGGCTCTGCAGGGCTGATTCTCAGGGAAGAGGACTGAGCTGAAGACAAACATGTGGGAGTCATCAGCATACAGATGGTAGTTGAAGCTGTCAGGTGAATGGCAGCCACTTTCCGGGAGCGTATGTGTAGAAGGAAAAGAACAACTGACTCCAAAGATGGAGTCCTGGGGACCAACAGAGTTCAGGAGGTGGGAACAGGAAGAGGATCCCAGAAGGAGCCAAAGGAGTAGTCAAATGTGAGGAAAAAGAGAATATGATATTGTGGTGGCCAGGATTAGAGAGAGTATTTCAAGGAGAGTGCAGTGCAGCACGACAAAGGTTTGGTTGGTAAAACGAGGACTGACTGTCTGTGGGATGTGGTGATTAGTGGGTAACGTGCCCTCAGCAAGAGCAGCTCCAGTGGTGGCGGAAGGCAATGAGCACGGATTGCATGGCAGGGTCTTAGGGACGGTTTGAGGGAAAACAATAGTGACCTTCAAAAGAAGGTCTTCAAGAGCAGGAGCGCCCTGGGCGTGTTGATCAGCAGACAAGCTGAGCCTTTCAAGAAGAAGAGATGAAGAATGTCGGAGAGGAGAGAGTAAGGCATGGCTGTGGTGGGAAGGGTTAGCGATCAAGGGCATAGAAAGATGGGTTCATCTTAAGCCTTATTCTCTGAGACTGGAGGGAAGATTGATGGTGGCCATGAGTGAAAGGAGAGAGGGCCAAGTAGGGAAGGGCTTAGGGGTGCTCCCAGTGTGGACTGCTCAAGAGAAGATGGGGAAATGGAGTGAGGAGAAGGGAATGGTCTGCGGGGAACACCGAAGGCCTAGCTGTGCTTGGAGACTAGTCTGCCAGTTTGCAAGAGATGGGGTTTTCTTCTGTGGTTCTTGGAAACCTAGATGTGGGGTGAGAAAAGACTGAGAATTAAAGTTTTCTGTTGAGCTAGAAGGGCAAGAGGGCCAGGGGCAGGGGAGCATGTGAAGGAGTGATGGAGCTGGGGGTCAGCCATTTGGGTCATCAGCACTGGATCCGGGCAGGCAGGGAAGGAGCACGGCTGGGACAAGGCTGAAGGGTGGGGGAGACTGTAAGTCGGATGTGCTCAGTCTCTCTGTGAGGTGATGGGTTTAGTGGACTTAGGTCCGGGGCAGTTGCAGAAATGGGAGGGTGGGGTCAGAGAAAGGGATGTTTAAAGTTCTGAAGTGGATTCGTTCCAAGTGATGGCAAGAAGCAGACAGTGGCCTTGGCAGGAGGTTTTGAAGTAGAGTGGAGGTGAAGGTCACTGAAGGCAAGGTGGCTGACTGGTGTGCCCCTGAGGATGATGACAGGACCTGGCTGGAGCACAAGGCAGTGACCGGCATAGCAGACAGTCTTCGTGTAACAAGGGCAGAAGCCCAGAGGTCCACAGGCGTCAGTGACCAGGAAGAGCCGACGGCTGGGGTCACGTCTGGCCTCTGAAGAGCATGAGCTTTCGTAAGAAAATGGCCTAAATGGCCTAAAAGCAGCCGTGGAGAGACAGGAGAGTGCCACCTGCACACCCCCTCATGGCCTCCCCCAGCCCCAGGCTGTGGAAGGGGAAGAAGATTCCATTGACCAGGCCTGCGGTGAAGAGAGGTGGCCTCGGGAGACAGTTTTCAGGGAGATTGAGCAGGAGGAGGGGGTGGGGAGAGGCCGGGATACCCCGCCCTGGCCCCGACCCCAGCAAGGCAGCGAGCAGCGTGGGGAGCCCTGCAGTCCAGGCAGAGCTGCGAGTTGATTCCTGGCCTCAAGTCTTGGGGGAGTCCTCTCACCTCTCAGGCCCCCATAATCCCCCTGTGCCCGGGGGACATCGTGTTTCCACAGGAGTGTGACAGGGCTCAGAGGGAAGCAGGGGTATGGGGTCATTTGGGAGGCTGCGAGGGAATTACCGTCCCTGCCCTGCCTCCCAAGGCCCTGTCAGCAGTGCTGCTGACTGCGGCCGCGTGCGGCTGTGGCCTCAGCCACTGTGGTCTCCGGGACACCTCCGCTCTCCCTCTGGAATGCGTGAGTCTGTGGGCCAGGTCACGGTCTAAATCTCTTTCGATCCTAAAGAACCTCCTGAGGCTACGAAGGACCCGTCTGTTTGGCACTAGCATCGTTTCTCTCAAAGTATTTGGCTGTTGAGTCCATCGCTCTTACTTCACGAACGGAGGAGGAGGCATCAGTGCGCTAGCCTGGCCTCCTGCCGTAATGCGTCCCACCTGCCTCGGGCATTCTCAGACCGAGCCCCTCCGCCTGCCTAGCTGCCTTCACCGGGCGGTGGGGAGAGTCCTGGTGTACACTGTGTGCAGAAACCGGGAGAGGACAAGCCGGAATCAGGGCACTGACTGGGCTCCTTCCTCGCTGTGTGGTCTTGCGAAAGTTACTTCACTTCTCTGGGCCTCAGTTCCCTCATCTCTAAAGCGAAGATGCTGCTGCCTCCGTCAAGGGCTGTTTTAAGGGGCAAACAAGCTGGCGGTGGGGGTGGGGGTTCTTTATAAGGTTCACATGCCAGACCCCCCCTTCCCCACACTCACCCCTGCCACCTGGTGCGTGCCACAGCCGTCTCTTGCTTGGACCGTGGTAGCAGCGGACTGGTCTCCCTTCTGCCCTCGCCCAGAGTCTGGGTCTGTTACCAACAGCGGGAATGGAGCGCAATGGTTGGGAAATGGAGACTTTTAGCCTTTGCAAGAGACAGTTGAAGAGCACACCGCTCTGCTTTCATAGGTGTGTTCCAGCTCACATCTCAGCGGTGTCCCTGGCCCTTCCTGAGTGGTGAGGGTACAGACAGGAGCGAGCCAAGGTCCCTGCCTCAGGACAGACGTAGCCTGGCAGGGGAGACAGAAAGATACACAAGTAACTACGATGTGTGGTCATTCATGGAACAAACCTGTTGGAACATCTGCAGCAGACCAGGCGTCTTTTGCACGTTGGGGACTGTGAAAGGAAAACCCTGCCCCCCCCCCCNTGTGTCTCCCCTACGCCCAGTACTCTACTCACCAGGACCTCACCCCTGACGCCCGGCAAGTGGCTTCTCCACACACTGAGCAATTGTGCCACACCCCCGGGGGGGCCTGCAACTGAACTGCACCCTGACCCTATCTGGAGAGAGCTTCACACACATCCCATGGGGAAGGGTTCAGTCCCACCAGCCTGCCCCCCACCCGCATGCCACTTCAGGTGACAGTCGGAGGTCCAGGTTGTCAGCTGTGCTTCTGACTGGCTGTCAGTCAAGGGTTCCCACGATCCTCTTGGTTCACTCAGGAAAACGGTTACTTACTAGGTGACCAGCTTTTTATGAAAGGATGTAACTTAGGAACAGCCAGATGGAAGAGCTGCCCAGGGCAAGGCCTGTGGGAGGGGGCACGGGCTTCCATGCCCTATCCAGGGGTGCCGCTCCCCCACACCTCCATGTGCTCACCAGCCGGGTGCTCTCCAAACCCCATCTTTTTGGGGGTTTTTTTGGAACCTTCATTGCATAGGAGCAATTGATGAAGTCATTGGCGACTCTCCGTCCCAGGGAGATTGGCAACCAGCCCCCATCCTTAGGGGCTTTCCAGAAGTCACCTCCTGAACATACTCAGGTGTGGCTGAAAAGGGCTTGTTATAAGTAACAAAAGACCCCTTTATTTCTCTCGCCATTTAGGAAATTCCAAGAATTTTAGGAGTTCTGTGCCAGAAACAGGACAAAGACCATATGTATGTTTCTTATTAAAAACCACAATATCTCAAGGAAATAGGGCAGAAAAGAGGAGAATACAATCAACATAAATACGTGAAGTTGTTTTAGGCAGTGATATGTGCTGGGAATAGGGGAGAGTAATCAGATTGAGAGCGGCTCTGTGGGAAATGGGGTACTTTTACTAGGAGGTCAGTGAACTTCTCTCAGGAATTGATGTTTGAGATAAATATTGAGAAGGAATCAGATATGGAAAGCCCTGAGAAAAGAACAGAGGAGACTGAAGGTCAAAGAATAAAGCAGAGCCTATTCAAGAAGCAGAAAGCAAGCTCGTGTGTCTGGAGCAGGGCGAGGAAGGGGTGGGGGTAGGGGGTTGAGATCCGGTCAGAGGTAGACAGGGTCACATGATGGAGTACCTTCTAGACCGTGCACGGCGAGGAGTTCAGATTTCAGAGAGCCCAGACCCCACAGGGGAGATGGGGGGACTGTATTGGAGCCAAGATGGGCATAAAAGCTCTAAGCCGCAAGCTAAATTAACGTTGAGACTCCCGGCAGCCCAGGCAAAACTCTTTTCCGCCTCTGTGCATTATCAGCTGTCGCACGGTTAGCTACTCTCCAGGCCTTGGAAGAGGCACAGGGTATCATCCACCACTTTTTTTCTCCCTAGATCCCAAGGATTTGGCTCTAATCTTGCCCATCTCCCAAAGTCTCTCTGGAAATGGTCCCCAGAGCCCGTGTCATCCCCTTACTCATTGTTACCACTGACTCAAGTCCAGGCCGAACCACAGCCTTACTGTAAAATCCCTTCTGACCCTCTCCAGAATCAGATCTACTCTTAAAGGACAAAAGTTTGACTTCAGAAGAGTCTCAGACCCTCATCCCTTTGTGGAAAACCCTTCCCTCCCTCGGCCACCTCCGGCTCCTCCGCTCTGGCACTGCTGTGAGCCTCACGCAGAGGGCCATGGGGACATGCCCAGGAGAGTGGTGGGGCGTAACAAACCAGTCCCCACCTGTTATGGCAGGTTCCCTCCTGTCCTGCAGGGTCCGATCGATACCTGGAAAGCCGGGATGCCTCTCGACTGAGTGGCCGGGACCCCTCCTCATGGACAGTGGAGGACGTGATGCAGTTTGTCCGGGAAGCTGATCCTCAGCTTGGACCGCACGCTGACCTCTTTCGCAAACACGTATGTGCCCCTGTCTGACCTCTCCCGTGTCCCCTGGGAGTCTTGCTCCCGCAACTTGTAGACTCTTAAAGGTCCCCTGAAGCTGAGCACAGGAGACACCCTGAAAACACAGACTCTTGGGTCTCGAGCAGCCCTCGTTGGGTTCTGAGTTCAGCCCACTCCTATAGTGTGGGCTGGGTGCATGGCTGGGGGGGTTCAGGCCCAGGGGAAGGACTCTCCTCTTTTCCTAGAAGTGCTCACTCTCCCATCTGCCTGCCTCGGCCTGAGAATCGGGGGCCTGGGCCCAACTTAGAGTCCTCAGCCAGATGGCTCCCACTCTCCAGCCTCATCAGCCCCCATCTTGTCCTTGCTGTTCTGTGAACTTCCAGCCTCTCTTCAAGTGACCGTTTGGGTGGCCAGGCACTGCTTCTGACCCACCTGCGGTGACCCCACTCCTGATTTGGGGTGCAGACCCAGTTCCCGCAGCCCCTGCTGCTTGGTGCTGTTCTGCCCTTTGGGCGCTCAGAACAGATCTGCTGCCTTCCATGGGTCATTTCAGTCTCTCATGCTGGTGGGTCTGGGGTGCTGTCGGGTCAGGCCTAAAGATCTCACAGCTGCTCAGTGGGCGCCTGCTCTGAGCCCAGCTCACGCGGGGCCTGGGCGCTCAGGAAGGAAGAGGACTCACGGAGTAACAGCTGAGGATCGGATCGCTCGGAGCCAGTCTGGGAGAGGGGACGAGCACGTCGGGGCGGGGGGACACTGCCTCAGGCTGCAGGGGGACAGCAGGACAGGCGCTGGGAAGAGCACCTGCTGGGCTCAGTAGTAGGTGCGGGGAGCGGGTGGGCTGGGTGGTGCGACCAGCCAGGGTCTGACGGCCGCTCCCCCCCAGGAGATTGACGGCAAGGCCCTGCTGCTGCTGCGCAGCGACGTGATGATGAAGTACATGGGGCTGAAGCTGGGGCCCGCGCTCAAGCTCTCCTTCCACATCGACCGGCTGAAGCAGGGCAAGTTCTGAGCCGGGACGCGCAGCCCACACCCCGGAGGGGTCCGCCGGAAGGGGTCAGCCGCCTTCTCCCCAGAAGGGGGACCGAGCAGCCCTCAGGACTCCAGAGGCTGTGTGGAGCCCCCGCTGCTCCCCTCCTGCCGTGGTATGTCCTTCCATGAAGGACTGAGGAGGGGAGGGTGCGGGGCCCGGGGCTGGCGCGGCTCTTCCCTCAGCCCTGCCTTGGCTCTGAGGTCCCTCCCTATTTATTTCTCAAGCCCGGTTGGCCTCTCACTGGGCGTGTAGACTGAACACCTTTCAGGTGATGGAGGAAGGGACGACCCCTGAGGCCTCAGAGGATGGGGCCCTGAATTGACACTTGGGCCCAGTCCCCCTGCCACTTGCTGGGCCTGGTGTGGCACCCCACTGCCCCACAGCTCCTGCCACCTCCTCACAAGAGCTCCAGACTCCAAACTCATGGTGCAAACCTCTACCTTTTTTTAAAAAAGATCTTATTGTTTAAATCTGTTGTTTCTGGCACTTGGGCAAGCCCTCCAGTTCATTCTCCTCTCGCTGCAGACACTGGGTTTCAGGAGGAGAGAGACTGCCCCACCCTGGTCCCAGAGAGGCGGGCCCTTTTCAAGGACATCACCCGAGGGCGCTTTCTCTGTGGGGTGGACAGATCCTTGGAGCCTTGACTATCGCTCAGCATGGGGAGGAGAGCGTTCCTGTCACCTTGCCCTCTTCCTCCACTGGGCCGTTTGCAGCCCCGGGGCCTCATCTGTGGGAATGGGAGTCCCCTGCCCCACACCGTCCCCCACAGCTCCTTGCCCCAGCCGGAACTACTGCCCAAGGTTAGGCCCCATGATTTTAGGCCATGAAGGCCATGAGGTGGATGGGAGGGAAGGGCCTGCAGGCTGGAATTTGGTGGTACCTTCTCCGTTGTCCAGATGCTTCCTTTATAAGCAAGTCAGCAGCACAGCCGCCCCCACTGCCATCCGGACTTCTTTTATGTCAATTTGTTTATAAATAAAAACCAATATAGATGCCAGTGTGGTTTTAATCAGTCGACAGAGCACTGAACCTCCCTTGGCACGGCGCTCCCCTTTCTTGGCCCTAGTTTTCTCGTCCTTAAAGGAGGCGTGTACACCAGGTGAGCCCCAAGAGTTCTGATTCCAGCAGTCCCTAAAAATCAGGCTGGCGGCCAGATGCCCACTGGGAAGGCAGCGTGGAGTCTGTTCTCTGCCCTCAGAGGGCTGTGCTCTGGTGCAGTGAGACAGCAGGGAGCGCAGGAGCTGCGCGAAGCCCGAGCTGGAAGAGCAGTGTTTGGGTCCGCAGCTCCGAGAGCCTCCGTGACTGGGCTCATCCTGGTCCCCACCGTCATGGGGTGAGGAGAGACGCAGGCTCGCCCGGCTTGCATTGTACCCCTGGCGCCGACCTGGGGCCACACGCTCCAGGCCAGGGTCACACGGCCTCTTTCTGCCAGGGCTGCGGAAGGCGTAGGGCCAGCAGCACCGTGCGGGCAAGTCTGGTAATAACGGACGCCCTTGTGTCACTGTGGCCCCGTGAACCACCCCAGGGCAGTGAGAATCCGCTGGCTACCTTCACGGCAAGCCCATCTGATAGAGGAGGACGTGCAAGGTCTGCTCACAGGAGCCCCCGAAGCCGGCTTCTGGAGCCAAGCGCTCCCACACCGCGGCCAAGGCGGAGGCGGCCCTAGTCCGTCCGTTTACTGTGAGGCTCCGGAGGGGTCACTTCCCTTCTTCGGGCCCATGTGGCTGTGAGGGTTTCAGATGAGGAGACTTCTGAGGGCCCTGCCAGCTCTCACCCTGGCTGATGCCAACATGGTGACTAATGGATAACGTCCTTTGCCCTTGGCCCCTGTGGGGTTCTCATCACGTCGCTGTGATGCAGTCTGGGTCAGGCCTGCCGCACCAGAGCAGGACTCCGTGCTCCACAGACTCCTGGACACTGGGGTGCAGCAGGCTGTGCCGATCGTTCACAGTCGTCCCAAAGAGGGCCTTGCGGAACCGACAGTGAACTTCTGGATGTGATCCTTACCCAAGAGACAGACGCAGGGACTGAAGGTAACACCAGCTCATGGAGACAGGCCAGACACACGGCAGGGAGGCGCCTGTGGAGCCAGTCAGCATCCCCCTCGCCCACCCCCTTGTCACCCAGAGCGTACGGTCTGCCGGCTTATTTGTGCGGAGTTGTTTACGTGCATTCTCTCGCAAGTGGGAAAACTGAAGCTTGGAGAGAGTGGAGGTACCTGCCCCACAACTCCACAGCTAGTCAGGGGTGCCTGTAACACCCTCCCGGGGGCTGCTGTCCCAGCTCCTGCTGACCGTCCAGACTCAAGACCCACAGGCTACCCTGGGGTGGCATTCACCTTGACGGCTGTCAGACAGAAACACCTGCCAACAGGACAGCGTGAAGCAGCCCTCTTCTGTGGGGAAGTCCCTGCAGAGCGCACGGCCGTCTGGGCGACAGCCCGGGCACAAGGGGATGGGACATATCAGGGAGCAGTGGGGCTCCCCTTGGCTTCGCAGCATCTTGCCCCGAGGGAGCAATAATTCCCGTTATACAGAGCGTAAGGATGCCGCAGGCATCGCTTCCAGGTCCTGCAGGGGGTGCCCCATGGAGCCTCTGCGCTGAGGCGGCCCAGGGCTGTGGCTTTTAAGCAGATGTCCCTAGTCTGGATAATTTACAATCCGGGTTCATTCTTACCATAAGCAACATTGCCTTCAAACAGCTGACATTCCACTTTTATCTGGTTTCCAAGGGAACAGCTAGAAAGGTAACCAAGTGTCAGATTCTGTAGGAGGGGAGAGGATTTGTTCCCCCTTCACTCTTACTGCCCTAACCCCTGGGGTCAGAACTGAATGTCTTCTCAGGAGAAAGAAAGAAGAAAAAAAAACCTTTTGAAATTATTTCCCAAAGCCAAGCCTTCTTATAGTGACCCACAGTCATCCAGAGAAGCTGAAGGCCTCTGGCAGGCCCGTGCACACCAGCCGAGGTGCAGGGGAGACCACTCCGTGAACCCCAGTAGTCCAACCCCCCACAGAATGGGAAGGCATCGGGGACTGAGGGACAGAGGCCCCCCGGCACCAGCCTCACACGTTCCCCTCAGTACTGTGACAAGGAAAGGACCTTGACTCCAGTGCCAAGGAACGTCAGGCAGCCCGTGCACTTGAGGAGATGACAGAAGAGTCCAGGCTCGACTTAGGGCTGCATGTTCAGGAACCATCTGCTCCCTCCACCTGGGACCCCTGCCTGCTGCCGGCCATGCGCTTCCCATCACCTCTGCCTTGTCAGACTCCACAGCCCTCCTTGTTGGCATCTTTGGGAAACCACCTGAGATCTCTGTGGGCTGTGGCTCCAGTGGTCCACGTGGACACGATGTCTGCCCTCACACCGATGCCACCATCCCTCCTCAGGAAGAGCTGGAAGGTGGCTTCCCCCCTCCTCCCTGCAAGCACAGCTAAAAACTTGAAGAACCTTCTTGCCTCGGAGAGCCCAGACACCCCTCCCCTCATCATCCCTCAGCTTTTTGCAACCTCCTTACCCTCCTACCCCAAGTCACCCCATTCACCCGGGAAGCTCTACAGCCGGAAACCTCCAACCAGGGCCCATGCCAGCCAAGCGTCACAGCTATGCATTTATGCCCGGCCTGCGACCCCAAAGACTGTAAAGACTGGGGCTGGACCCTGTCGGAGGTCGGTGGGAGTCAACAGGCAGATGCCCACGTGCCAGGGGAGGGCTCAAGACAGGCGGGAGCACCATGGGGCCCAGAGGGCAAAGGCTGCGTCCACACCACTTCTCCCCTGAGTTCCAGAGTTTGCTCTCCTGACCTCTCCACACAGTGGCTGAGCTCAGTCCCCACCTCTGCCCCTGCACTCGGCTCCTCGCCTGGCCTCCCAGGCCAATTCGCACAGACACCCATCCTTGACGTGGTTTTGGTGATCACGGCCATGAGGCCACTAAGTGGACACTCCAGATGACAAGAAAGAGCCATATCCGTAGCCTCCTTCTCCCCCCTCACCTTTGGGTCCACCTCACATTCTTCACTTCAAATTCAAGAGTTGTTTCCCTCTAGCGCAGAGTTTGTCGGGCAGGTCACGGACATCCAGTGAGGGGATGAAGGGGCTGCTTACCCCGTAACACAGCCCGTGTCTGCCGCTGCCCGGCCGCCCGTTAGCCTGCTGCCCTGAGTAAGCCCGCTGCACTGCAGGCATGTCCGTGTTTGCAGTGCTACTGTGTAAAATGTGTGTCGTGCTTACGGGGACCATTCTCACCCTCCCTGCGGAAGGAAGTGGGACTGACGTGCGTTCCACAGGCGGTGGTTAGAGGTCCCGGAGACAGATGTGATAGGGTGGCTTGAAGAGACCCCCAGTAAGAGGGAGGGAGTGTGGGCAGTCAGATCAGCGTGGACGGCCTCGTGCGGCCTCACAACAAGGCCTCTCGGGAAGTGATTCGTGTTCACTGGCGGTGCTTGCGTGTTGGGTCTGTCAGGGCGTCTCTCCTGGCGGCCGTTTCCGGAAAACTCAGCACAGCTCCACGCGGCCTTCGTTCTTGGGCAGCTACAGTCCCCGCTGTGCAGCTGCCGTGAGCGGCCCGTGCTGGCCGGGTCTAGGCAGGCCTGGGGGAGGGGGGGTGCGTGGAGAGCTCACAGCCCTCGTCCCCACTGGCTCTCCCACAGCCGCGCACCGCCACCGCTCGGAGCTTCCCCACCCCAGCTTCTCCCTCATCCCTAAGGGAAACAACTCCCTTAGCATCCCCAGGATGGCTGCCCAGAGAAGGGGGGCAGCCTCCACGGCCCCAACAGCTTCCCCGGTCTGAAGCATCTGCCTCTGCCCTCCACCCGCCCTCCCCGCCCCTCAGGACTTCCAGAAGTTGCACAGGAGCGAGCTCCCTCCATCTGCATAATGAAAGCATTTATCAAAGCCCCCCCCCCCCAGCCCAAGAACAGATTTCTGCGTTAATAAAGGCTGCATATCACCCATGTCCTGGTCCCTGTCAAACAGCAGGTGACAGCCCTGTCCTTGGAAAGGGATGGCAGTTTCTGACCGAGTGCTCAGGGCCCTTCTGGCCAGCAACCTCCATCGCTGGCCCTGAGCAGGGCCTGCTGTCCCAGCAGCCCTGGAACCAACCATGTGCGCCCGGATTCAGCCAGGCTGGTGGTGCTCAGTGGAGCCTGGGATCAGTGACTGAAGGGGACGGTAGGGACTGGTGGCACCAGAGGACCTGTGTGGGCACAGGGGCCAGGAGACACGTTACAGAAGGAGGAAGTATGTCCTCGGCCCCTGGGCTCTGGGAGCGGCCCTGAGGGAGCCACACAGCCAAGCGCAGTGTGCGTCTCTACCTCGGGGGGTCGGAATGGGGCAGTTTTCCAATTGATGACTTCCCAACTCTGGGCCTGAGGCCGGGTCCAGGAAGGCATTGTTCACTCCGGTGAGATCACAGAGGTGGCTGCACAGGCCCCGCCCACTTCCCCGCAGCTTGCCCGCTGGCTGCCCAGTGCCAGGCCCCAGGTGCCCCCCGAGCTGCTGGCCAGGGGTCAGGGGTCCGTGGGAGCTGAGGGCTGGCACCTCCCACGCTCCCCCAGGAACCATCAGGACATGAGGCCTCCCTCTTCCTCCTGCTGTTTGTCCTGAATGCCCCCACCCGGGCCGTGCTGGTCCCCAGGCCCTGACTGTCCCAAGGAGCCAATCTGGAAAGATGCAGGCCAGGGCTAGCTGCCCCACAGAGCGGAGGCCGGGTGTGTGGGGGCGAGTGGGGGGGCTGCTGTGCGCCAAAGGTGCGCCGCTCAGGCGTGAGGCCCCCGGCCTGGCGGGAGGGGGCGTGCGTCAGGGCCCCGGCTCTGCCCCTCTGCACCGTGGCTCTCCGGACTCCGTCTAGACCAGGCCATGAGTCTCCTCAAATTAGCCGTAGATGTGCGAAGGCCATTTTTCTGGGGAGGGGCCGAAGCCGCCATCAGTCAGGGTGCCTCTGCTCTAAGACCCTCAGGCCCAGCCCTGACTGGCTCGAGCCTCGGGTAGGCTCACGTCAGCTTCGGACCAGGCGAGGAGAAGCAGCAGAACGGCCGCTGCCGGTCCTCAGAGCCCTGGGTGACGGCTTCCTCTCCAAAGGCCCCTTGAAAAGGCTTCCCTGGGGCCTGGAGGCAGCAGTCAGCCCTGATGGGCAGGGAATCCGAAGCGTTTCCTCCTGCCTGCGGACTGGTGGGGGGAAGACAGGAGGCCTGGGGCCCATAAAGGGATGTGATGGGCCCCTCAGACCTGAGTTCTGGGCCCCTCGGCCCCTCCCGAGGCACATCCCCTCAGTCTTCCCTTCTGTGGAACGGAGGGGCAGGCCCACACGCTCTGTTGGCTGCCTCAGCACCGTCTGACTCCCCTCTTTCCTGTCCTAGGCCTTGGGTGGGTGGCAGGCCCCTTTCGGCTGGCCCTCTACCCTCCCTCCCTCTCTCTGGCCCTGCCCAGCCCCCGCCCATCTGTGAACCTCCCAGGAGCCTCGGCACCCCCTGAGCCCCCTGGGAGGCCCTGGGAGGAACAGCCAGCAGTGAGGAATCCCAGAAGCCCTTCAGAGGGAGACCTCTCCAGAGACCCCCAGGAAGAGATCACGGCGAACACAGGGGCGGCAGCCCCTCATGGAGCCCCCAGGCAAGCAGCCCCTGCAGGAGCCGCCGGGGGAAGCGTCCCCGCCTGAGGGCTCAGACCTCAAGCCAGCACCCGGCACGCACATTCTCCACGTGGGCCACCTGAACCCCCAGTTCTCGGTGCCTGTGCTCACCTGCCTGCTGCGGGACACGCTGGAGCGGCTGGGGCTGCCGGTGGCACGCGAGCACGTCGAGGTGGTGAGGCGGCCACGGAAGGCCTATGCGCTGGTGCAGGTGACCGCCCATGAGGACACGCTGGCCTCCCTCCCCCGGCGCCTGCAAACGGCCCTGGAGGAGCACCGGATCCCCAAGGAGCTGGCGGCCCGCGGGAAGGAGCTGGTGCTGGGCGATGGCCGGGGACCCTCGAGCTGCCGAGAGGTAAGGGATGCTTGCCCGCAGCCCCCAGGCCCGCGAGCCACAGAGCCTCACGGAGCCGGGCGTGGAAGGCCTGTGCTGGGGGGCAGGGCAGGGGTGAGGGTGTGTCTTGGAGGATCCAGGAACAGATCTGCAACCTGGCGGGCTGCTACTCAGATGACAGAGCCTGAGGCTGGCCCCGTCCGCTCGCTCCCAGAAGCCGCGGCGCTTCTCGTTTGCCTCCAGCCTGGAAGCCCGTGAAGAGAGGCCAAAGCACGGGGCCTCCTCCCCGGGTCCTTCTGCATTCCATCCTCTGGGGCCGGGCCAGCCCGGGCCCTAGGGTAAGCGTGTTGTCCCCTTGGCCCACCTCGTTCCTTCAGTTGAACGCCATCAGCGTCGGCTCCAGGCCAGGCGGGAAAGCGGAGAGCAAAGGCTGGGCTCTGCCCTCGCGGCGTCCTCATCTCTGAGCAGAGCCAGACCCGGCTGTGGGGCAGCCTCACAGAAGAACTGAAATCCCAGCTGGGATTTAGGAAGTGGAAGGACGTTCTAGGCAGGGGACACGGGAGGGGAATGTCCCATTTGCAGAAGGGCAAGCCATTAGGTGGCCCTGGAGCTCCGGCTGAAGGCTGCCGAGGAGCTAGGAAGAAAGCTGGGCCAGAGGGCAGGGCCCGGGCCCCAAGGGGGCCGCAAGACCACAGCAGAGCGGGGGGCGGGGGGGTGGCCTTTATGGGGGCTGGGCGGGAGCATCGACTCAGCGCGGCTGAGGCTGGGCACTCCGTGAGACAGGTGGTCCTGGTTTCCCTTTTCTCTGGGGATGAAAACTCTGCGGTGTTTCAGTTGTTCCAGAACTAAGCAGCTTTGTGAGCCTAACTCCACGTTAGTGGGACAGTTGCCTCATGGTTCCGATAAACTGTCTTCTCTGGGAGCCGTGGGGCTGGTAGGGATGTGCCCCTCACCACCGTGCCCCAGGCCCCACTGCACTCCCGGCCCCAGAAACCACTGCTGGAGATCGGGAGGCGGCAAGCAGCCAGGGACAGCAGCAGAGAACCCAGGAAGGGAGGAGTGAGAGTCTTCCTGCCTCCAGGGTCAGCGAGGAGGGGGGATGGGATGGGAGGAGCCCGGAGGTAGGGAGGCCGCGATGAGGCCCAGACTAGGCCAGTGGTCGTGAGCCTGCTCACATGCAGAGCCCTGGAACAGAGCAGAAACCATGGAAGGGGTTTCCCGGAAGGGCTGGAGGAGGGCTGAGACTCAGGAGGACTGGTCAGTGGTCCAGGAAGCGACAGGCATTTCAGGGAGACCAGGAAAGGGGTGGGTTTCTGGGGACCCCCCCCATCCATTCAGAGACCAGTCACGAGGGACGTCAGGGTGCTGAGCCGTCTCGGGGAGTAATCTGGCCCTGGGCCGCAGAGGCCTGTCTGTCACTGAGCGGGAAGACAATGGCCACAGCAGCGCCAGCTCCCAGCCCGGGAAGGAGAGCTCGTCGTACCCACCATGCATCCCACAGCCCAGCAGGAAGGAGCGGTGGCGGTTCAAACCCTTGCCTCAGCAGCTTTCCCCGCTCTGGCTACAGGACGGTGGGCAGAATTAGGCCCCTCCGCCTGGGAGGGGGCGTCAGGATGCCTGAGCAGCTGGGCCCCAGGCGGAAGGAGGTGTCCTGTCCCTCTTGCTGCCAGCCTCAGGGCTCCTGACTCCCCCCTCGCCCCAGCAGGAGGAGGACAGCGGCCCGAGCCCCCGCCCCAACCCCAGACCCACCCACAGCACCCCAGTGAGGGTCCCGCAGAGGTCCCGGGGCCAGCCCGGGGGCACGCGCTCCGACAGCGCCATCGTGCACCAGGAGATCCTGGGCCAGGAGCGCCTCTTCCAGGGCGCCTTCCTGGGCAACGAGACGCGCGGCGTGGAGTTCAAGCGCGGCAGTGGCGAGTACCTGAGCCTGGCCTTCAAGCACCACCTGCGGCGCTACGCATGCGCCTTCCTCAACAGCGAGGGCGGCAGCCTGCTCGTGGGTGTCGAGGACAGCGGCCTGGTGCAGGGCGTCCCCTGCGGCCACCGCGACGAGGACCGGGTGCGCCTGCTGGTGGACTCCATCCTGCAGGGCTTCCAGCCCCAGGTCTTCCCCGACGCCTACTCGCTCTCCTTCATCCCGGTGGTCAGCGCCTCTGCCCCCAGCACGACCCTCAAGGTGAGCCGCCGCCAGGAAGGTCTCCAGGTCTTGTCCCCCGCGCTCAACGAGGGCCAGCCGGCCTCTACTCTGCTGAGCTGGGCCGCTTTGGGACGGGGCCAAGGGGACCAGGGAGAGTGATGGGAGGAGAGGCTGGGAGCCCCCCCCCCGCCCGCTCCCAATCCCCGCCCCCAGGCTGCCCCAGGAGCCCCCAGGAGTGAGCGAGGAGGGATGTGCGGGGGCCGCAGTGCCTGCCAGAGTCGCTGCCGCTGTCGCCCTCGCCAAGGTGATCCGCCTGAGCGTGCACGCCCCCAGGGCCCAGGCCGAGCCGCAGCTCTACGAGACCGACCAGGGGGAGGTGTTCCTGCGGCGGGACGGGAGCATCCAGGGCCCGCTGTCCGGCCACGCCATCCAGGAGTGGTGCAGGCAGGTGAGCGGCTGGGGTGGGGACCCTCGTGCACAGGCCGGGGACAAGCCACCAGCCCCCGCTGCCCCCCGGTGCTCCATCACCGGCGAGAACAGGGAAGGGGCTGGACTGAAGGAACCCCAGTCATTCCGTGTTCCCCATCATGTGGCTGGGAGAGCGAGGGGCATATGGAGAAGGTTGAAGACCACCCCAAAGACTAGTGCGTCTGGGGGGAGACCCTTACGATGAGGGGGCAGTTAGTGCTGGACACAGTCCCAAGAAAAAGCCTTTTCGAGGACAACATTAGGTGGCAGAGAAGCAGAGCAGGACAGGCGCTGCAGGCGAGAGGGAAGGACGTGGCCGGTGGCCGCCAACCCGGGTCTGCCCCTGGAGCCTGGGGAGGCTCCAGAGGGTGGGTCAGCCCGGGCTCTGGGATGCTGGCAGGCCTCGGCGCAGGCGGCTTCCCTCAAGACCCAGGGCTGGCTCGCCAGGGCTGGCGTCGCGGCCAGGGACCGGGCTCCCACCTCGTGGGGCCTGTGTGGCTCCTCGTGGCCTCGAGTAGCGCCCCCTCCCCCCGCCCCCCCACCCCGGGTCCTCCTCCATCGGTTCAATTGTGGGCGGAGGGGCCCGGCCCCGGGCGTTCCCCACGCGGACCTCTGGCTCCGTGGCGCCCGCAGAAGTGGGCGGCCGAGCTGCGTAAGCTGGAGCAGAGGCTGCAGGTGCTGACGGCGGAGAAGGAGCAGCTCCAGCAGCAGCTGCAGCAGCGCGCGCCCGTCTCCTGCACCTGCTGTGTCCTGTGAGCGCCCGGCGCGGGGAGGCCGGCGGCACCGGCAAATGCGGGACTTCCTACCTGAGCCCACGTCCTCCCATGAAAACCCGTCTGGGCTGCTCGGAGGTGGATGGCAGAGCGTCCGTCCTCGCTCCTTCAACCGCCCGTGCGTGGGCTTCAATCCTGAGCCAACCCCCGTCTATGGAGCTGAGGCACTGCTCTCAGCCTGATCCCCCAGGCACCTTCCAGAAAGAACTGGTGAACACTCGGCCAGAGCCATCCTCGGGCCGAGCTGTAAGGGACTGGCCTGCTTCCTCACATGCTCATTTGCCCAGGCTGGGGTCTCCGACTCCAGCAGCGAGACAGGCCAGAAAGGAATGTGTCCTCCTGGGAAAGTCCTTCTGCTGATGGCAAGGCACACGCCGCCACCGTGGCTATGGGGCAGACAGGCCACCCTGCAGCCCCCGCCCTGGGCTCTCTGGAATTGTGATTGTCGAAGCTCTTGAATAAATTACATGCACCTGGGGCAAGGATGGTTCTTTCTAGGTTGCTCGGTCAGCCAGCTGGGCGCAGCTGAGCCCTGAGACCACGCCCAGCCCACCTGTCCAGGAGGCGGAGCCAGCCAGCGGCTCCTCCCACCCAGAGCTGTGGGGCCCTGACAGTTGCGATCCATTCCAGATCGGCCTTAAAGACCAGGTCACATGCACGGAGTAGACAGAGCAGCCCCTGCTGCATCAGCCAGGAGACCCCCTCCCCCCCCCACACGCCGGGCTCAGCGGCTGGGACTTGCTCTTCCCACTTACCAAACACACTAATAAGGGAGGCCTGTCTCATGACACGTTACCTACCCAACTCCTGCCCCTCTTCCGCTGGGCTCCTCGGTCACCCAGACACAGGGCCTAAACCAAGTTTACAAGGCTCCTTGAGAGCCGCACAGAGGGTGTGCTGCTCAGAAGTCCGAGAGGAGGCATCCGGGAGCAGCTGCCACGGGCCCAGCACAGGCTACATGCTGGTCCAGGCAGCACGAGCCTCAGAAGTGCCTGTCCTGGGACACAGCCCGTGGCCACAAAGGGAAGGTGCAGCCGTGTCGTGAGCTGCTCCAGGCTGCTGAGCACCGGCGCGGAGCAGCTGGGTTGAAGTGCTACGGTCCCCACTGCCACAGCCCAGGTGGCAGCGCTGGTCAGGCTCTACCAGTCCTGGAAAGCCAGCGGGCGTCCCTCTTCCACAAAGGTTATCCAAGCGGCCAGCACTTATCAACAGGTCGGCTGAGGCCCCGGGAACACGGGAACCATCCCACACCCAACTGAGTCCTCACTGTCGCAGGGAGCACTGACGTCACCACTGGGCACATCAGAGCACTCAGTTTGGGGAATGGCTCTTACAAAAAGGACTCAGACTGTCTGATGAGACCGCCAAGTGGGAACAGTGGTTAGAATCCCGCCCCATCAGGGCGCCTGGGTGGCACAGCGGTTAAGCGTCTGCCTTCAGCTCAGGGCGTGATCCCGGCGTTCTGGGATCGAGCCCCACATCAGGCTCCTCCGCTATGAGCCTGCTTCTTCCTTTCCCACTCCCCCTGCTTGTGTTCCCTCTCTCGCTGTCTGTCAAATAAATAAAATAAAATCTTAAAAAAAAAAAAAGAATCCCACCCCATCAGCCACACTGAAAGTTCCAAGACAAGCATGAGGACCTCTATAAGTGACACATTTTAGCTTGGTCCGCGAGAAACGGAGACAAAGGCGGCGCGGTTGCTCTCGCTTGGTCAGGGCGGGAACCCTAGCTTCAGGTTTCTCTCACGTCAGTGAGGAAACGCAGCTGACAAGCAACCCAGCCTGAGCCTCGCGTCAGACTGTACAGGGGAGCCAGCTCACGAGGAGGGGGGCTGAGCAGAGGGTGGGTGGGGACCCATGGCAGCAACAGGCCACAAGGAGTGTAGCCAGTACCGCTAATTTCACTCCGGAGGAGAAACCACTCAGGACACTGCCCTGGGCGCGGAAGGCCGAGGAGCGGGAGGACCGCGGCGGATAAAGCCGTCCTGCTGTCTGACAGCGGCTGTCTGCTGCTCCCTGGTCACACGCAAGGTGCCCCATCCACGCCCGCAGAGGTAGGGACCCCCATAAATTACCCGGCCCTCCCCCTTTCCCCAGATCAAACAGCACCCACGCCTCTTGGCATCTCTACGTGCCGGGAACCTAAATTTGAAGGCTTGGGGGGGAAATTCTGGTTTCCCACCAAAAAGAAAGGCTCCTCTCAGTTTTTACGCGGACGGTCAGCTCATCCACGTAAGGCCGCCCCACCGGAGGACAGCCAGGTGCTGACCGTTGAGGTGACCCCGGCGCACGTGGGACCGCACTCAGACATTGCCCACCCAGCCGCGACAGGAAGAGCACGACACACCATTGTGGCTCGTTCTGCGTTCTTTATTTCTTAAGTTAGAGTATACACGGGGTCTTAGCCAGAGGACAGCAGGCACGCGGCGGTGCCTATGGTTACACCATGTTAAGAAAATAGCTTTTCGTACTGCATTTCACCTGCAGTAACACCGTTCTGGAAGGAAAAACTCCCCTCGGGCAAAGCTGTCTATATAGGAGAGGCTTTGAGAGGCAGTTTCCCCAAAAGATTCTTTGTTCTTTTTTTTTTTAAGCAACCCCTTGATGCAAGGAGTACTTCCCAGCTCCAGGGAGGGCCACGCGGCCAGAGGACAGGGACTCTGAAACCGCACTCCGGAGAGACCGACTGCTCGCCATTCCACGTGACACCAAACCAGCCGTTCCCTTCGGCCACCGCGTCCCCGCCGCCATGGGCCCCGGGAGGCCCCGCAGAGCGAGCGGCGCCGAGGCCGTTCCGGTTTCGCCACTCCGGGTGGCAGGCAGTGCCCCGGGGTTACCAGCACCAAGTGTCGTCAGCCCTCGCTAACATGATCCCTCCGCGCTCGGCCGGCAGGACGCACGTCTTGTGGTCTAGGCATTCCAGGGGAAGCAACGGGCTACACACTTGAATCCACGAGGATGGGAGGTAGTTGGAGAAACGAGGTGATCGATGGGCACTCCCCCGGCGCGTGCGTCATCCACCCCCCGCCCACAGGCCCCCCTCCTCGGTGGAGCCCAGCGGGGACCCCGTGGGGTGTCGACACGGAGCGGCACTGGGGAGGGGCCGACACACAGGATGGGACACGCGAGTCACAAAGTCTTCCAAATACCTTTCCCCCGTAATAAAATAATCTTAATAAAAACATAATTTAAAGGAAGTGTCAAAAGCTGAGTGTAAAATCAAAGCTGTAAACTCTCACAGTCCGAAGGCTCCCTTGAATCGCCCTGTTTGAAAACAAACACACACACGAGAGCGGTTACAGGACGCGCTCGCAAGCGGGGGGAGAGTTAGCAGCCGGCCGCAACAGCGGACCGGCCGCTCCCGTGACGACCAGCACAGGAGCCCGACGGGGATCACGAGAAGCTAACGTCGCAAGCCCTGCACAATCCCACACTTTCCAGACCTTACGAGGCTTCTTCCTCCGCCCCAGCACGAGCCTTCTGGCCAGTGCCCCCGCCTCCCCAGAGAGCCTGCGGCAGGGGGAGACTCCAGACTTCACCGACAGCCAGCCCCCGACTGAACCTCTGCTTTCGCTCTGGGGCGGCATCTCAGAGAGCAGGCAGCCCGCGGCCAACCGGAGAGATGGAGGAGGCCAGGCCAGGCGGCTGGGCGTCCAGGGCAGGAGGGCACCGCCGCGCGCCCATGAGACCACCCCGCGCAGCCCAGAGGCCTCTGCGGTGAACGAGAGGTGTGCAGGGCTCGGGGGGCCGCCCGCCCATGCCGCGCAGCGGGAGCTCTCCCCCCGTGCTGGGGCCCCCACCTACGGGACCGCAGCACACCCCTGGTTCTCCTTCCGGGCCCCATGGATTCCTGACCCCCCAAGCCCCTCCTGATACTCCCCCCAGCAGGCGGTGAACACAGTTCACTCGGTTATCACAGTAACACTGAATATAACTTACGGCAGTGCCCGCAGCCACCCCACGTCATAAACCTACAAACCCCGTCACCGGAAAGGCCGACATTCCAGGTTTGCCCGATAATTGTTCAGATTTTAAAGGATTTCCAGAATAAGCAGCAATCAACGTAAGTGTTGAATGTTGTGTCAATTTTAAAGCACTTCCTGGCGAAAGCCTGAGTTTGCAAACACGCCCATTTTGTCACACTGGTCACCACCTTCAAGATGCCCGAGTTTATGGCTCCATGAGACAACAGGGTCTAAGAGCCCAGTTCCCCCAGATCTGGTCAGACTGGCACCTGAATGTCACTATCGGCAACAAGACAACTGCCCAGTGGCTGGTGTCCCCTCCGCCCCGCACTGGAGACCCCGAGGCCCTGGGGACACCGACGCGGTCCCTGAGAGGGGCCTCGCCCACCTGGTGCCCACGCCGACCTCACCACTTACATTCTCTGGCAGAGAAAATCCTCGCCACCAAACATTCATGATACCTTACAATTCTAGCGTTATCACCATTAAAACAAAGAAAGGAAAATACTAGAGCTGAGAAATGCCACTTACGTTACCATCAGTCGTGATTTATTGATGGGAACTTCAATTCGGTGATTTCAGAGTCGGGGGAGCTGCTTCCGCTCCTGTCACTGTAGGTGTCCCTGTGGAATTCGGATGGTTTATTCATCGTCTCCCACCACAGACCCGCCTTCCTGCTCTGGTTTCCCAGCCACCATCACCACAGGACCCTTGTCCGCACGCGGCGGGAATCAGGGAGGCGCTACTCAGCCTGATGTATTTGGCACAGAGCTGTAGGGGGTTCTCCTCTTCTAGTTAGTAGGGATAAACGCTGGGTATATACTTCACTCAGCGTGAGCGACTGGTTCCGGAGACAGGCAGCAGCGAGGCAGGGATCCAGCGGGGCTGTGGCCACCAGCTCGGGAAAGCCAGCACCCCAGGGAGCGCAGGGCCCAGGTGCCACAGTGAGGGCCCGGCCCCCGTGCCAGGGGAAGGCGGGGCAGCAGACAAGCAGCCCGAGGGGACCCCAGGGAGGAGAGCAGGCCCGCTGAGACGAGCTGGAGAAGAGTGACCGCACCTGGGTGAGAGCCTGCAGCCTTTCTGGAGGTAATGCGGGAGCCTCCCCACGGAGGCCAGCAGGAGGCCAAAGTACGGAGGCGAAGGCTTGATGGGCCTGGACAGGAACTCAGGGTGGTACTGAACCCCAACAAAGAAGGGGTGGTCTGAAACAAACGCAAAAGCAGCACTTTCGTTGTGTGCATAAGACACAGAAGAGCAAGCGCTGCCAGAATCTCACGTTTCTACAGTCCCTACAGTTACCTAAAGATAGCGTCTTAATCAGAACCTGAGTAAAGGCAGCCACAAAGCTGGGGGAGCAGACGTCCTGGCCCCGCACGCTGTCGCCTGCTGGCTGACGGGGCCTCCTGTACAGGGTTCCCACCTGGCCGGCCCTGCTCCCCGGCTTCCTCAGATCAGAAGCGGGGCTCAAGGACCAAGGGCGAGCTCTCGTTCTAGAGAATAAGGGCCAAGGCCAGAAGTGCGTTGCCCGTGGGAGGATGGGCTCCCCGGGGCTCCGGGCGCCTGTTCCCCAAGAGCACCCCCAGCAGGGCAGGGCTGTTCCCTCTGGCCGCCCGGTCAGCGCTCCCAGCCCCCACCCACGGCTGCCCGGCGCTCACCCTCCAGCTCCACGATCTCCATCCTCTCTCCCCCAACGTCCTGGCCCACGAACTTCAGGCCTTGCTCTTCCAAACACTTCTTCAGGACTGGATTCACCTGCGGACACGGCAAGAGTAAGCCTCAGCTTGCTGTGTTTCCAGAGTCGCCGGAAGGAGAAAAGTGGAAAGGTCACTAAGCTCAACTCTTCACCTCAAATCTGTGGCGGTGCCTCTCTTCCAGGTAATCTGGATCTCCATAGAGCTTCCCTGGCAAGAGAAGGCACGCTGAGGCAAGAATTCTGATGCACGGAAGAATCCACTCACAACCACATCCCGCTTCCCAGTGTACTTTCCACCGCGACGCGGCCCGGCCCTCTGAAGGCCGGCTCTGGGGTTCTCCCGCCAACCCCGGCCACCTGCCCGCAGCAGCGCAGTGGAAACTCGCTCCTGGGCTCTGATTTTAAGATTTTATTTATTTATTCGACAGGGATAGAGACAGCCAGCGAGAGAGGGAACACAAGCAGGGGGAGTGGGAGAGGAAGAAGCAGGCTCCTAGCAGAGGAGCCTGATGTGGGGCTCGATCCCAGAACGCCGGGATCACGCCCTGAGCCGAAGGCAGACGCTCAACCGCTGTGCCACCCAGGCGCCCCTGGGCTCTGACTTTTTTGACCACGCCAGAACAACCGTCACAGAGACAGGCATTTCCATCCCTCCCCGCCAAACGCGTGATTACTGCGGTACAAAGCACTTTCTGCTGGAAACTGCCCTGGAGAACACACCAGGACGCGTTAAACAGCTAAACCGAGAAAGACACTTCCAGAGCTACAGAGCTGGCCCTGGGGGCAGCTGTGCAGTTAAGTCACGGTCAGCAGAGCGCTGCCCGGTCACCTACTCCAGGGATTCAAACGATGAGAGCCACGAGGGGCCCTGCTTATATAAAGACAGAATCTTCCCAGTGAGCAAGAGAACGAGACTGACCGCAGTCGTTCTCAATATTTTCCTCCCCCAATTTCCCTAAATCTTTAGCGCCTATTAGTACTTTAACTGCCTGTGGGACAGCACGTGCCAACATCGGTGGTCAAATTCGGTTCACGGGAACGGCCTAGGGAAAGGACTGCGGCGGACGGCCCCTCACTGCCTCCTTCCGGTGAGCCGCCCGCAGCCGAGACCCCCAGCCCCCGAGCGCACTACCTGAGGGCTTTTCCAAGAGCCACGTGGTTTCTCGGCTATTACCGCGCACACGCCCTAACAGAACGTGAGTAGGAAGGGAAAAAAGAACTGGAAAGCAAGAACAAAACCAAAAACGCCGGCCTGGCTCTGCGGAGCCCCAGCAGCAGCCCGAGACGTGCATCCTGGACGTGCCGTGCTGGAGGCAGGCCGGGGGGGGGGGGGGGGGGGC